>NC_041382.1:195971388-196148800 GCF_002162155.2 Triticum dicoccoides
GTTCAACCACCCCTCCACCGTCTACTGTTCATCCAGCCCTCCACACCACGGGGTCCTGTTCATCCACCCCTCCACGGGCACCCATCCACCATCTACTGTTCATCCAGCCCTCCACCACACCACGGGGTCCTGTTCATCCAGAGGCAACGCCACCGCTCACTGTTCATCCAAACCCCCCCGCAATGCTCACTGTTCATCTCATCGATCGGCTTCAGTTAGCAGCAGTAGCGAAGGAATCGCTCGATCGGGTTCAGTTAACAGCCATTGATCGATCGCTCGGGTTCAGTAACGCGTAGCCTGCAGTGCAATCACTCGGGTTCAGTTAGAGCCCAACGCCTCGCTCGGGTTCAGTTAGAGCCAACACCTCGCACACACGCGCGTACGTGTACGAGAGAAACGCGCATCGCTCGGCCCCCGACCTCCCACCGCAACCGGGAACTCCCCAAAATTTTCCTCCCCTCACTTCTACCACGGTTTTTTCCGTCATGGAAGACCCAAAGAATGTCATGCAGCTGCGTCTTCGGCCCGCCCAGGACGAAAAGCCCATTTTCTGTCATGATTTTTTGTCATAGAAGTAGGAGCCCACCACATCTATGATGATACCGGGTTTTGTCACAATTATCGTCATAGAAGTGTCATATGTATGATAGAATTTTTTTCGTTCGGCCCAAAATGTCACGGATGTGTCTTTTTTTGTAGTGTAGCAAACCGCGGAAAAAGAACAACACTGACTACAAGCAAACAAATAAACAAGACAACAAGGAAATAAATAAGCAAGCAACTTACGCTAGGCTATCACGGCTATTACACATATTACATGCACTGGGCATCAAAGTTCGCCACCAGTGCAAATATAGGGAACAAAGCAACATATCATACACACTGGTTGTCAAAGTTGGCGACCAGTGCAAATAAACGCCGCAGCAAAACAAGTCCAGAACTGAAACCACTTCAGAAGATCTCAAGAAACAATATCCTGGGTACCCATAATGCTGGCATGATGCTTAGCAAGCTTATTAACTTTCTCTTATTTGGCGCTTAAATCCTCCAGCGCTTGCTGTTGCACCAGAAAGTATGCATCTGAATTCTGCAGGGACTTCCTCAGTCCTTCAGCTTCCTGTCGCAACACATCTGATCGATGTCTTTCAACTTGAAGCCGAGACTCAAGAAGACGAACTGATTCAGGCAGCGAGTTCGAAGAGCTTGTGCCAGCAGTAGTGGCCAGTAACTCGAACACTACATCAAGACAAGACTTCTGGGTTCTCTCACTATCATCAAGGTAGTTTTTATCAGCTTTCTTGGAGACCAATAGGGATGTCTCACTATCTTGAACCTTATCTTGATTACTTCCTTCACCATTGCATAACGGGGTATTGTTCTCCAATATTTTGTCCGCATTCTAAAAGAGAAACAAGCAGACACATAATAGGTTTACCATGTTGTATATGAAACTCATTTTGGTAAATCAGTTCAGTAGTAAAGTGCACAGGATAACAACATGAAACAAACATATATCTATGTACCATGGTCACTTTATGGTCTATATCATTCTAGTTTTTGTTGCCAAATCAAGATAGAGACACAGTTCAAATAATATTTGTTCAAGACAAAGCAGAATAGACAGAATATAAGTGTGGGAAACTATAGAGACACTTGTAATGTGCATGACATGAGAACATAACTATTTATTCAATTGAAACTGAAATCAATATAGAGCAAGTTACAATAGCAAACCAGTTAAAGAAACAAGTTTAAAACATACCTATTGCGCCATTGGAGTTTCAATTCCATCCTTCAGATTTGAAAATAGTTGGTCTGAGTAAATACAGTGATGCAAGAGCAAAGGAGTATGAACCATAGCTACAGAACATGACCTGAGAACAATTCTTCTTCTCCTTTAAGCGTTATGTCGGGATTCAGAGTGGTGGTCCTCATGCTTTGGGCACTGCAGTTCCCTTACTAACTGCTCGTGTTTGGGTGCTCTGTGGTGGAGACGGTGCTGTGTCAACTGGAACTGGGTTACTATCTGCTAGGGTTGGGGTCAGAAAGGGTGTAGCTGGTTCTCTGTCCAACTGGGTAGGGGTACAATCTGCGAGAGTCTTGGTTATGTGTGGTGGGGCTGGTTCTTGGGCAAGTACAACCGTGGTTCTATCCGCATCAACTGGTAGCACTATCTTTTCTGAATACCGTGTTGTCAGTCCCTTAGATACTGCCATCACCCTCTCCAATTCAAATGGCTGATAAACAAGAAAAGTAATTGAATGTACAGACACTGTATGATAGACAGGTGCAATGGATAGTGGGGAATAAAAGAGGGTATGAAATAATTCACATTTATGTTTTCTAACCAAACAGGATAGCATGGCACAATTTCACATATATGATGGCTAACTAAATAGGATAGCATGATACAATTTCACATTATGATGGCTAATTAAAAAAGATGGAAAGACATAGTTCAAAATATGATGACTATGTAAACAGGATGACATGATATAACTATATAATGTGTTTATTAAATAGGTTGGCATGCCATAATTCACATACATGCCGCCTATGGAAACATGATAGCATGATATAATTCCCGGATAGAATGACATAATTCAAAATATGATGACTGTAAACACTAAACAGGATGAGATGATATAACTATATGATGTCTTTATTAAATGGGTTGCCATGCCATAATTCAGATAGATGTTGTGTATGTAAACATGATGGCATGATATAATTCAAGTATATGATTTATATAGTAAGCAAGTAAGCAGATGGCAATTCATATATGATGTAAAAACTAAGCAATGCAAGACAACATGCATGACGTGGGTAATATAACCCTGCCAAGTTTGAGCATAGACCTCAGGGGGGAAATAGGACTGGTCATCAGTCTCTGAATCCTCCTCTGAGGAGCTCTCTGTATCCAGCAAGATGTCTGCTTCAGCAGGTAGCATTGTCTGCTCTGAATACCTTGTTTTCACTCCAGATACTTCCATCACCGCTTCAAATGGCTGATGCACAGGAAGAGTAGTTGAATATACAAACGTTGTTGACAAATGGAACATGTAATACAAAAAAATGATAGCATGATATAATTCACATACATGATGATTGGCTCAACAACATGGCATTGCATAATTCACATATATAATGCCTTTGCAACAAGATAGGATTGCATAATTCACATATATAATGTCTTGCAACAAGATGGCAATGCATAATTCACATATATGGTAATTAGACACTAAACATGTGGCATTCACACAAAGCATGTCTAAACTAATCAAATGACATCGCAATGCAAGACACCATACACACGATATGAGCAACATAACCCTGCCAAGTTAATTAGAGCATACACCTCAGGGGGAAATAGGACTGGTCATCTGTCTCTGAATCCTCCTCTGAGGAGCTATCCATAACCAGCGAGATATGCACTTCGTCAGATAGCATAGTCTGCTCTGAAGACCTTGTTTTCACTCCAGAATTTTCCATCACCGTGTCAAATGGCTGATGCACACGAAGAGTAGTTGAATGTACTAACATTGTTGACAAATGTAATACGTAACGGGAAAAAAGGATGGCCTGATATAATTCACATATAAGATGACTGGCTAAGCAGGATGGCATTGCAAAATTCACATATATGATGCCTGGCTAAACAAGATGGCATTGCATAATTCACATAAACGATGAATAAACTAAACAAATGGCATTCACACAAAGCATGTCTAAACTAAGCAGTTGACATATTTGATGTATAAAGTAAGCAATGCAAGGCACCATATGCATGATATAACCAACATCAGCATGCCAAGTTAGAGCGAAGACCTCATGGGGTAAATAAGAGTGGTCTTCTGCTTCTGAATCCCCCTCAGAACAGTTATCTTCCTCTTGATTACGATCCGAAATGGGTGGAGGGGGGCTACCTTTGCGCCCACCATGGAGCGACATCTGCATGAAATTTTATTGCCACACAAGGCTCGTCTCTTTTGCTCTACATGTTCAGTTCCATTGTGTACAATAACTGACATGCATATGAATAAAACATAGTGAGATTATGTAAGGAGTGCATGCACAAATCCAGAGTGATGGTAGCAAACTGTGGATAGATCCAAAGCCAATGATAGCAGGCAGATAATAGCTTTAGTTAAAAAATACAGATAATGGCTCCTTTAATGTTTGTTTGCACCCAACATGAAACTCATAATAGACACCCGAGATTAACGAGATAGTAGACATATAGTACTGATTGCTGCCCCAATATGTACCCCACAACCATTTAAAAACTCAAGTTTCAGCATAAGTTTGGACCTGACTCGGAGTCTAATAGGTGAACATGATGATAAAGTAGCATGTCATCATATTAAGTGATGCATAACGTAAGCAGACACGGAAGATGCGACCTCTCTTGCGGACCCGTGTAGTCCTCAAGGTCATCTGCTCAGTTGATGATGTTAATGCAGTTGTCATGGCTGCCGACGGCGGGGAAGAAGATCTGAGGCGGCGAAAGACAGTCTGGAGAGCGGATCCCTGCTGTGGTGAACCCTTCCGTTGTTGGAGCAGCTGAGCTGGGGTGGAACACAGCACCGCAGGAGCAGGACAAACCACACAAGGTTTTCTTTGACACATATTTGTAATAGAAGTAATTGTGTAAGGGCTTGTTTGAATTTGAGTATTCTAACAATGCAGGGATAGGAAATAGACAGGAATAGGATAGGAATGCATGTGCAAAACAGAGAATTTAAAAACAGAGGATTTCTGCCAATCTGGGTGTTTGGTTCACAAGAATTGGAAGATCACAGGATGCAAAGAATCATGGCGAGATTAAGTCAAACCACAAGAAAATGTACGGTTATCATGCTATTATGCTACTATCTCTTAGTCTTGTGCTTCATGAATAGGAATTTGAAAAGGAGGACAAGTGGAAATTAAAATTCCTACGGTTTTTCTTTCAAGGAGACACTAAAGGAACAAATCCTACATTTTCCTTTGCTCCATTCCTTTGCACCAAATTCATGAAAAGTAGTACCATACGAAACTTCCCAATTCCTATGTTTTTCATTCACTTTTCCTTTCAAGCACTGGCGATTCCAGTAGGCAGGCTTGAGCAAGGAAAAGCCTACACTAAAAAATGTTTTTGTTCTACTTCTATTACTTTGGACCCAGGCCACTGCCCTACTAGCTCAACTCTCAGGGCCATCGACAAATGCACAGCCCAAACGCGCAGAGATAAATAATGATGGCGTTCAAGAGAGTCCATCACGGATGGCTAAGTTGCCTGGTACCTCACTGCTTGTCATATAGTAGGGTAAAATGATCGTATTTCCCGTTACTCCGTGTCCTCAGTGGACAATATATATAACATGTAGAGTAAAAAAGATATGCAACAAGTGTACAACCTCTCTGGCGAAGCCATGTCGATCTTAGCGTGATTGGGTTGGCCGGTGAGGATGCTCTGGCTGACTTGGCTGTCGGAGGAGGGGAAGAAGATCTTAGGCGTCTGGAGATGGAGCTCGAGGTACTGCTCCGCTGTGATGGAGGGTTTCGTTGTTGGAGCAGCTCCGGTGAGTTGTACGACGCCGAGGCTGAAGCAGGACAAGAGAGACAATGTTAACCTGAGTGGAATTCTAATAGCATATCCAATGGATGACGTAAAATACATAACCACAAAGTGCTAGATGTATACATCAGCCGCCCATCTCTGAACTTAACTGTCGAAACTGAATTTAACTGTCGAAACTGAACTTAACTGTCAAAACTGAATTTTGCTGTCGAAACTGAATTTTACTGTCGAAACTGAACGCACTAGAGGTGAGGCTACACGTTAGTCGACTGACTTTTTCATCTCTGGTCAGTCGATTTTGCAGCCGTTGGATACGAAATCAAGGGCCTGCAGTTAATCTTAAACCTCCACCCCCTGAGCCGCCAGCCACCACCGGCCAAACAGCCGCCCCTGCTGCCCGCGGCCGGCGGTGTGCCGCCCCGCCCGCCCTGAAAACACTCCCCACCGCCGGTCCTCCGCCGCCTCATCCATCCCTGTAGGCCCCCCTGTGCCGAGCTTTTTCTCCGGCGATCCCCACGCCACCGCCCCACCACCGCCGGCGACCACCACCCCCACCCTGAACCCTAAGATAGATAGTGGGGTACCTCTCCGGCGAGCCCCCCTCTCTGATGTGGCTGGTTCTTCCTTAACTCCGGCGAGCCCCCCACCCCCTGAAAATCGACTGACCCAAAAGTCGATTCAGTCCACTTAACTGTAGCTAAATCGGAGCAGCGTCGCAAGCAAGAGCAAGAGCGAGAGCAGCAGCGCGAGCAAGAGGAAGAGCAAGAGCAGACCAGGCAGGGGACCGAGAGCAAGAGCAGAGCTGCAACGCGAGCGACAACTAAAGCAGCAGCATCTCCTACTGATGTGGACGCCGCCGCCGAGGGAGCGACGCCGTGGAGGAAGTGGCCGGCGACGCCGCTGTGGATGGAGCCACGTCGTGTCGGCTCGGGACTGAGCGCCGGCAGCACCATGAGATTGAATCAAGAAGAAAATGCGGCATTAGTGTACAACCTCTTTGGTGGCACCGATTAGGCCGCAGCTTCATTCGAGGAAACGGTGATGATGATGCTCTTTCGATGGTGCAGGTGAAGACGGCGGTGTGGGAATGGAGGTGGCACGAAAGACAAGGGGAACATCGGGGCAGCTCCTTGGAGGTGGAGGACGGGGTGGCTGAACCGGCGGGACGACCAGATCGACGACGGATCCTCATCCGGTACGGTGGATGAGGGACGTCGAGGTGTTGCTGTGGACGACGTCATCGGGGAAGAGGCTCCGGCTGGGTGGCGGACGGAGGAGGGTGTGGGGCTTCGCGGGTTTTCCCGGCCTCAGTGTAAGAATGGGTGGGCGGATGGGATCGGAGTGGGGAACCATGGCTTAGGAACGCGCTTGTTCGAAATGTGGGGTAAGTTACAAAAGTACCCCCACCGATTTGAGGCGGTTCTTTCGGTTTAGGGGTATCACGGGCATTTCGCATGTCGGGATTTCACAGGAGGTGGGAGTTTTTGCGCGTGTTGTAATTTTGGAATAGCAAGGCACAGGTTGAGATGGAGGGAGTTGTCGGAGCACAACGAGACAAATATATATCTTAAATATTTCGGGCTAACAAGGCGCGGGTTGAAATATCCAGACAAGCCTAACGTGTACTGTACCAAATCAATTCGCACTACAAATGTCATTCAAAACTTTGAATTCATGTTATGTTCAATTAAAATATTTCGCTACGTGTATAATGCATGCAACCTAGTACTCAAATGAACGTTTTAGTGCATTCCAAACGTATATACTACCACTTCAATATTAACTAAATTTGAATCCGTTTCTCTATTTGAATAAGATCTACAATAATGATTGTTGTGAAGTCAAAGCATTTGAATTCGTTTCTTTGTTTTAATAAGATCTACAATCGTCATTATTGTCAAGTTAAACCATCGTTTGTGTATTATCTTCACAGCACACCACATGATTAGTCTCGAGTTACATATGAACTATGTGTACTATATGAACTCGAACTCATTTTTTTGAATCCACTTTATGTTGATTTCAAATCATAGTACATTTCAAGCTCTAGCTAGATCTTCACAAACCAAACCATGTCTCATATGTATAATGTGTTTATCACATTATGTATGGTGCCCTGCCCCCTACGCCTACAAGTATTTAGATGTGAGTTGCAAACACCACACATTACCACAAATTCAAATAAAATATGAGAATGTTTGATATATAGTATTGTTTAGATTGCTCGATATTTAGTTGTAAGCTGAAAACACCACACATTATCACAAATTCAAATAAAATGTGAGATTGTTCGATGTATAGTATGGTTTAGATTGTTCGACATTTAGCTGTGAGTTGCAAACGCCATGCATTATCACATTATGGTATAACATGTGCAAAACCACATCATGTGTATCACCGCTATATTCATGCATGCATATGTTTAAAACACTATGATCTCCTGTTCAAATATATGAATCCACTTTCATATCAAATTATGATCTTTGTTAGTCTCTTACAACCACACAATCCTCTAACCTTTGTAGCTACCACTAACTTTCTCTCGTGCATGCACATGCCCTCCCCTTCCTCAGCATTCTATCCATCGCGCACATTCATTTTTTTTCTTTAGGTCGTTCTCCCATAGTCTCCACAACTCCTTTCCGACACACACCGATCGATAAACCTCTCCAGCGATGTCTGCCTACGACATACACATGCACCTTCAATCTCCTCCTTTATGTGTCCTTGCCTCGTGTCTCTCATATGGTCCCACACACGTGTAAACTCTCGCCCCTCTTTTCATCGATCTCACAACCGCACACTCCTCCCCATATCTAGCTAGTAGATGGGCCTCTCGCATCACCTCCTAGCTCCATTATCTCTGTCTATCCATCTCGCCGTGCCTTATTTGCCTCTAACAAATGGACGTACACCAACCGATCTCCCGCTATACATATATCTAGCTAGGTCCTTATAACTCGTTTTCCCCACGCGTCGATCAATCTACCTCATTAGTTGTGTCTCTCCCTTCCTCCAACAAACAATAATTGATCTACCGATCTAGTTAGGTTTGCTTACCAAACACATGGTTCCCCTTCATCATCCATGGATGTGTCCCGACAGATCTATCATGCACAGGCACACACAGAGACACATCCCCACTCTTATTGATAATATTGCAGTTCCACCCTCAGTTTGTCTAGTAGGCCTCTCCCACCATCTTCGAGAAGCAACTCCATCACCCATGCATCACTCTACCCCTCTCACTCCCTCTCTCTCTCCCCTCTCTCTCTCCATCCCATCCTATTTCCCGTCCTTCAGTTATGTATGGACGTCAACCGATCTCCCTCAAGACATAGCTGGGTCTCTCCTTCTCAACACATATACAAGTCGTTCTACCTCTATAGTTAGGCCTCTGCCTACCCCTCCCCCACCCCCTCGCACACACACACACACACCGATACATCGAGTGCTCTAGTCATGTCTCCCTGCCACACACAAAATTGACATGTGCCCTCTGACGTTCCGGTAGCTAGGTCAGTCGCCCTATATCTTTGACTTGCACACACACACACACAATTTTGATGGCTCTCTTCATCGATCTCGCACCCACCCACTTGATCCTCTCTTTGACTCTATCGATATCTATGACCCCTCCCTCTCTTCTCGTGGATCGCTCGACCCTCTATATATGATATGGATAGGCCTCCATTTCACACACATTGAATGCAAAATTTTCTTTGAGATGTCATTGACACATATTCCCACAAATACATTCACGAAATCAACCTCCCCTCCCAAAACAAAAAACACTCACGAACGCACAAGCCATTTGTCTATGTTTGTATCTCTCACACACACCCACGTAGGCGGGGGACGTGCACGAAGAGAAGAGGTGCACGCACGGCGCACATACTCCCGTCTCTTTCCCAACCACACCCGAGCGGGTACACGGTGGAGCTCATTTCTGTATGAAAAGGCAGCCCACGTGGTAACTTGACACGTGTACTAGTTGTCCACTAGATGGAGGGAGGATCGTCTACCATGGGTGAACAAACAAATTGCGACTTGACGCGTTATGTTAAAAAAGAGGCAAACCATGCGGGGCCTACCTTAGAGGCAAGGCTCTATACACTGGAGTACGTTTGATGTGTCCCGTCAACTCGCAGAACGAGGAGAAGCTTGCTTAGTATGCCGTCTCCCCCGCCCACGGGCACGGTGGCTCGCAGGATGAGGTGAAGCTTGCTTACTACGCCTTAGGGCATCTCCAATGATTGTAAGATAGTTGTTGGTAGACTTTGCCACATAGGATTTTTGATGATGTGTCATACAATAAATGAGGAAAGAGAGGAAGGTTGTATGTACATGAACCAACACCCCTTGCACAAGCTCCAATGTATAATGAGAGAGCACCTTATTTATTATATCACATCCTATTGGGCAAGCTAGATACAACCTATTGGAGTTGTTGTATGTTAAGGTGTTGGTTAATGACATGGCATATTTACCAACAAGCTAACATACAAACTGTTGAAGATGCCCTTACGCCCGCTCCCTCGCCCATGCACGCGGTGGCTCGTAGGACGAGGAGAAATTTTTACTAGTACTCCCTCCATTTACTCCTCGTCCCTACCTTGGTTAGAGAGATTATCATATTGTTTGGAATATATGTCCTTTAGTAGATTTCAATATGAACTACTAGTACATACTCCAAACACTGATGTATATAGACGTATTTTAGAGTGTAGATTCACTCATTTTGCTCCATATGCAGTCCATATTGAAACAGACGTAATAGTACGCACTCTCCCTCGCCCCTCGACCCTCGCCACGTGGTGGACATGCAGCAATTCATTCGGTCTCATATAGTCAGAATGATATATACCGCAGTACCATTATTGCTCGACTTCCCGAAGAGGCGAAGAGCCAATCGCAAGGTTAATAGTTTGGAGATGCCAAGCGCAAGGTTTATAGGAGAACGAGTAGTAGGTGCCGCGTCATTTATAAATAAAGTTTTTTTTCTTAAGTGGCACGTACGCAATATAAATAGGTTCATATGGAGAGAAAAGGAAACCGCTCCAGTATATACATAGGCAGGACGAGCCTACACGATTGCTTGCTGCGGTTGCTCTCTTCAGTTTTCACACTCTCTCGCACAAAACCACTGTGGCCACATCTCTAACATCCCAGCAGATCACGTCTGCCAGGGGAAGGGGTGGATGCTTAGTGTAGATGCGGTCGCCATCACCAACGGTGAAAACCCACTGTCGGCACGTCCCGATCAGGGGTCCCCGCCATTCTCTCTCACAAAGCCGGTGAGGTTGCCTTCGTCCATTGCTCACTTCCGCGACGTGGGTAGTTGCCTCCTCCCGCCGCCCTCCTCTAGGTTGAGCTACGTCCGGACATCCCTCAGGTACAACGCCCTTTACAGCCGGCTTGCACCACTGCCCCAGCTGCCCACATCACTCCATGTGGATATTTCTCTACTTGTTTGCCCCGCACATACCTCTATTGTCTTCTACGTACTGTATTTGTGATGAGTTTATGTCTCATAAACAAGTCCCAGTAATCTTATTCTAATCATGCTTCTTCAATTTGTTTGCCACAGGGATGCTCATCTCGATTTTGGTGAAACTGCACAAAATGATCCGATGGTCAAAGGGTTGCAAACTTCATTTCTTAGGAAGCGCCGACGTTGCCAGCAAATTAAAGCCTGGTTAGGGTTTACGGTTCAAGGGCTAGGGACTGTATGGATCGTTTTTTTCGTTAGATGTCTCTGTTTCAATGGCTAGGGACTGCATGAGTAGTAGTAGTACTGTACGCCTTTGTCAGGACACCGATTCCAAGTCACATCGATCTAGCCGGTAACACCTCATATCACATTGCGGCCTCACGCACGGTATAACCACGGGTGTCGCCTTACCATGGCCCGGGACCGTTTGCGCCTTTTGACTCACGTATATGATAGTGTCGCTAGCATCCATACGACAGAGAACCCGGGCCGACATGGCTAGTCGTTAACCCAAAGCGGCACAGACCTATGGAGACAGGCATACATGAATCACATCGAGCATGTCGGTCATCAGCGAGTGAGTCCGGGCTGTAGCACTGGGCTAATAGGACTCCGGGGAACCCGGGCTATAGCAGGCTAGGCAGGACTCCGGATGTCACCACGTGACATTTCCCCAAAGGGACAGACATAGGAACGAAGTGAAACACATGCCGGCCAGTCAAGTGTCCTGAGCAGTAGTGCTGGGCTAGCAGGACTCCGGTGAACCGGGCTGTAGCGGACTACTATGGCTCGAGGATCACTAGACTACATTTCCCCATAAGAAAGGTTGCCAAGGATAAACAACTAGATTGTCGGATCCCACACATACCAAGCATTTCAATCATACACACAATATGCTTGATATGTGCAAATACAACATGGCATCACAACAAAACTCTACAACTCAAGTACTTTATTTAAAGGCTCCAGAGAGCCATACATAACATTTTCATACAGGTAGGGTCACATGACCCGACACTCAAGTCATACAAGCATACAAGCACATGCGGAAGCAAATAGTCTGAGTACAGATGCTAGAAAGAAAGAAGGCTTCTCGAAGCCTGTCTATCTACATAGGGCCCTCCATGGCCAGGATCACCACCTGGGTGGCAAGTCACTCATCGATGTCGAGATCTACATAAAACCCGTAGGAGGGGGCGGTGTTGTCGTTTGAAAACAGTAAATAAGCAAACATGAGTACAAAGGTACTCAGCAAGTCTTACATCATAACCTACTATACATGCTCGTTCTCAAGAAGGTGGTGGAGTTATTGCAGCAAGCCAGCTTTGACTCTTGGCTAAGCTATCCTACGGGACACCACTTAGTAAAATAGTTTTCGACACGAGTCCACTAATCACCAACACAAAACTCCACCAGGGATCCTCCCTCATCATCCTATGAGAGGGCCATCCTCGGTACTCACACTTATCTTGAGTATTTTAGTGGTAACCATTAACTTGTCTATGAACTGTATAGGCAACCAATTAGTCCTTTACCGCGGACGCGGCTATTCGAATAGATGATGTTAATGTACTTCTTCATACACGCTTTCACCACTTACTGCCGTTTACACGACATGTACTCGGCAACCTTCAAGCGGAAGCCCAACGAGGGTGTCGGCCACGGCCTACCTAAACACTCAAGTCTCTAGTCCAGGTTTATCGCCTATCCAGGTTCCATCCGCAGGGAGTTCGGCCGAGGTTTCCACATATGGCCCTGAACGATGGGAATAGGGTCCCGAGACGCCAAACGGGCGCCCGGCATACCCGGCCATGGTGTATGTACCAGAACATAGCCCACCCCTAGGGTCAGCGCTATGCACGGCCGCCAACACATAACCTACAAACACCAGAAACTAATTGCAAGTCCTGGACAGAGTACTAGGGTGATTAAGAAGCCGAGAGGGTCCATTGGTTTTGGGCCCAATGTATGGTAGCAACTGAATCTTAAATCACACATATAGATCTCAGTTCTTAGGGACGGCCTCAATGAAACAACCCACCATGTACTCCTACATGGCCTCTCATCGATACCTTTACCAAATCATGTTCAACACATCCCTCACATTACTGACATAATCATTTCACTCTAGCCCATCACCCAGATGAACCAGACCTGACACAACTCTAAGCATAGCAGGCATAACAAGGTAGGAAACACATACAAGGCTCAATCGACTCCTACACATGCTAGTGGGTTTCATCTAGTTACTGTGGCAATGACAGGTCATGCAGAGGATAAGGGTTCAACTACCATAGCACACAGCAGTTTGAAACGTTGTTGTCTTAATGCAGTAAATGAGAGCAGAGGCGAGAAAATGGGATTGTATTGATATGATCAATGGGGCTGCTTGCCTGATGTAGTGGTAGTAGGGTACTGCCCTTCATACGGATATTCGGGGTTATCCTCGGAGGCAGAACCTACCACGAAAGACACACCGAACATAATCAACACATGACAATATGCAACAATATGATGCATGCTATGACATGGCAAAATGAATGTGTCTTGGCCTAATGCAAGCTAAAACAGAAAGGAATGAACCCATTTGAATCAAAGATTCAAATGTTAGTTCATTTAACATAGCCATATTAGTGCATTATCTTAATTTGCTTAAACAGCAAGGTTAACTTGTTTTGTCATGCATGTAACCATTACCAATGGATAGATTGAATTTTTCTGATCAAAATTCATTTATAAATCTTTTCATTTGGAGTTACAGATTAATTTCTATGATTTTTTTTAAAGTTTGCAACAATTTTTGGAATTCTCTATATAAAAATAAATCCAGAAAATTAGTTATTACGTCAGCAGTGCGTCAGGGTGACGTCAGTGGTCAACGGGGACGTCTAGGTCAACCTGACCAGTGGGTCCCACGTGTCAGTAGTTATTTAAACTAACTAAATTTAGTTAAAACTAATCTGGGTTAATTAGCAGAGGGGGGGGGGGCACTTGTCATAGACTCAGGAGAGTCAACCTGGGCCCACCCAGTCAAGGTCAACGGTCAAACCCGCCGGCGTTTAGCCGCCGGCGAGGCCAGATGCGGCGGTGGAAGTGCATTAGTGCGTTCCAGCGACCAAATGAGCGGCGGAGGGCATCTACGCGTAGCTGGGAGCAAGCCGCAGCATTTGGTGGTGGTGGTTGAGCTCGGGGTGACCGGAAACGTCACCGGCGATGACCTTGGCGGTCGCCGGAGTCGGGTGAAGATGATCCCGAGGCTACAGGGCACGACGAGGCGCGTGGTGAGGTGCGTTGGGCTCCTGGGGATGTAGTGAGTGTGTTGGACACGGTGGTGTGGCCGGTGGTTGGCCGGAGACACGTCGGTGACGAGCTCGGTGGTGGCGCATGCGGTGAAGCTTCGTGCAGTTGCTACGGTGCACGAGAAGGTAAACGGAGAGGATGGGGAGGTAGCTGAGCTCACGGCAGTCACATAGGAATGGACGGTGCGGTCGGGGACGAGCTGATGCAGTGGCGACGTCGAAGGGGATCTCCGGTGATGGCGAAGTCAGGCGAGGTTGTTGCAGAGGCTGCGGGGCAAGCGAGCGCTCGGGGCTCGGCTTGCTCGAAGGAGTGGAGGGCGGTGGAGCTTCTGGACACGGTGGCTCGGTGCGGGGATGACGGAGGGCGCGATTACGGCGGCAGTGCAGTGGCAGGTGCGTCGGCCATGGTGCGGGAGAGCAAGGGAGAGAGGCAGGGGGCGAGTGAGGTGTCCATGGGGTCGGGGCGGCGACGTGGAGCCTATCCAGTGTCCAGGCGCGCGAAGCAGCAAGCTGCTAGCGCAGTGGCATGCTCGTGCTCGCCGGCGTCAGCTCTCTGCCTGCCTGGCGGGGACGAAGCAGCTGGCTGGCATGGGCCAGCATAGCGCTGGGCCGCCAGGTGGGCCGGCTGATGGGCTGCGGCCAGGTAAGTTCTCTCCCTCTCTTTTAATTTCTGTTTTCTATTTTTTTCTGTAGGTTTGTGGCTTTATTAAAAATATCTAGGCACTTCTAAAAATCGTGAAAATAATCAGAGGCTCTGTTTAGACTATTTCCAACAGCCCACACTTATCTTCAGAATTATTTGAGCATTTAAAATATTTACTAGCATTCAAATGCCCAAATGAAAATTACATATGATTTAATTCAATGACCTTCTGTTGACCTAGAAAATTGTGCACCAATTTTGCCAGAGGTTCTAACCCGAGACAAAGAGAGTGAACTTTTTAGAAGGGCATTTCAGGTTCATTGAAAATATTTTTAGTAAACCTTAGTTGATTCCAGAGGGGGTGTTGGGGGTTCTGTCTTCCCCAATTCAAGTTTCTGATGAAAGGTAGACATGATGCAACATTCTAAAGCATGACTAGCTAGGATGTCACAACTCACCCCCACTCAAACGAATCTCGTTCCGAGATTTAGAATCCGCCGGGAAGAAGGTGGGGTACTCGAGTCGAAGACGATCCTCCCTTTCCCAAGTAGCTTCTTGCTCGAAATGGTGTGACCATTGAACCTTGAGAAACTTGATATTATGGCGTCGAGTGGTACGCTCGACTTGATCAAGGATATGAACGGGATATTCCCGATATGAGAGGTTATCTTGTAGATCAAGCGTTTCGTGGTCCACTCCACGGATAGGATCCGCGAAGCAACGCCTGAGTTGAGAAACGTGGAAGACATCGTGAACTCTGGAAAGATGCGAAGGTAGTTCCAATTGGTAGGCAACTTCTCCTCGTTTGGCAAGAATGCGAAAGGGTCCAATGTAACGAGGAGCCAACTTGCCCTTGATACTGAATCAATGGGTTCCCTTTAAAGGTGTAACCCGAAGGTAAGCCTTCTCGCCAACTTCATAAGACATAGGCTTATGCTTGCGGTCATATTGACTCTTTTGGCGAGATTGGGCCATTTTCAATTTCTCACGAATAACGCGAACCTGCTCTTCTGCTTCATGGATCATATCCGGGCCAAAGAGTTGTCTTTCCCCGGTTTCTGACCAGTTAAGAGGCGTTCGACATTTTCGTCCATAGAGAACTTTGAAAGGATCTTTGCCCAAGCTAGATTGATAACTATTGTTATAAGCAAACTCCGCGAATGGAAGGCATTTCTCCCAACCCATTCCAAATGAGATGACAGAAGCTCGGAGCATATCTTCCAGAATTTGATTGACTCGCTCTACTTGACCACTTGATTGAGGATGGAAGGCGGTGCTAAAAGAGAGACGAGTTCCCATAGCATTTTGGAAACTTTCCCAAAATCAAGAGGTGAAGAGACTCCCACGGTCTGAGTTAATTTCCAATGGGACACCATGAAGAGACACTATTCGGGAGATGTATAAATTAGCTAGCTGGCTAGCGGTGATACTCTCACGAACAGGTAGGAAATGGGCTACTTTGGAAAGACGGTCGATCACGACGAAGATGGCATTATTCCCTCTCTTGGTCCTAGGAAACCCGGTAATGAAATCCATACCGATTTTATCCCATTTCCATTCAGGAATTGCCAAAGGTTGAAGGGTGCCAGCAGGCCGTTGATGCTCTGCTTTAACACGACGACAGACGTCGCAATTAGCAATGTATTGAGCGATTTCTCTCTTCATCCTAGTCCACCAAAACCTCTGGCGTAGGTCTTGATACATCTTAGTACTACCGGGATGAATGGTGAGAGGGGATTCATGAGCTTCCTTAAGGATCAGCCGCCTCAGGTTTCGTGCCTTGGGAACCACTAAGCGGTTTCCAAAGTATACGACACCTTGATCATCAACGGAGAAACAATTCGTGACTCCTTTCTTAATGTTTCTCTTAATACGGGAGATTCCCGGATCTACCTTCTGTGCCTTGATGATCTGATCCGTAAGGGTAGGTTTCGCCACCAGGGTGGATAGGAATCCTCGAGGAACAATGTGAAGATTAAGCTTACGAAATTCCTCATGGAGAAGTGGTTGACTTTGTTGTAACATCAGGTTGTTACAATAGGATTTACGACTTAGTGCATCAGCCATGACATTGGCTTTGCCCGGGGTGTAAGTTATTCCTAAGTTGTAATCCGAGAACAACTCGACCCAACGTCGTTGTCTGAGATTCAAATCCGGTTGGGTGAAGATATATTTCAAACTTTGGTGATCGGTGAAGATCTCGCAACGATTACCGAGGAGGTAATGTCGCCAAGTTTTAAGTGCATGGACTACAGCTGCAAGCTCTAGATCATGTGTGGGATAAGTTTCCTCATGTGGGTGTAATTGTCGTGAAGCATAGGCAATTACCTGACGATCTTGCATGAGTATGCAACCTAGTCCTTATCACGAGGCGTCACAATAGATAATAAAGTCTTTGGAGAAATCTGGTGGTACCAGTACAGGAGCAGATGTTAGGCGTCTTTTTAGTTCCTGAAAGCTAAACTCGCACTGTGGGGTCCACTCGAACTTTTTATCTTTCTTGAGGAGTTCAGCTAGAGGTTTAGCAACCTTGGAGAAATTCTCGACGAAGCGGCGGCAATAGCTCGCTAAGCCAAGGAAGCTCCAAACTTGCTTGACCGTCTCAGGTGGAGTCCAATCAAGGACGGCTTGAACTTGCTCGGGATTGACAGTAATACCCTTACCAGAGATTACATGGCCTAGATAGGTCACTTCTGGCAACCAAAATTCACACTTGGAGAATTTGGCATAAAGGCGATGCTCTCGAAGTTTCGTCAATACCAGCCTTAGATGTTCGGCATGTTCCTCTTCATTCTTGGAGTAGATGAGTATGTCATTGAGGTATACTACGACGAATTTATCCAAATACTCCATGAAGACCGAGTTCATTAACCTAGAGAAGGTGGCTGGGGCATTGGTTAAACCGAAGGACATAAGGTGTACTCGTATTGGCCATAACGAGTAACAAAGGCCGTTTTGGGAATGTCCCCGTTTCTGATTTTGATTTGATGGTAGCCCAACCTCAAATCCATCTTGGAAAAGACTGAGGATCCAGTGAGCTGGTCATACAGATCGTTGATTCTAGGAAGCAGATACTTGTTCTTGATAGTGACCAAGTTGACAGGTCGGTAATCTACAACCATCCGATCCGTTCCATCCTTCTTTTTGATGAAGAGGACGGGGCAAGCCCAAGGAGAGGAACTAGGACGGATGAAACCCTTTTTCAAGGACTCATCGAGTTGGTTCTTAAGCTCGGCTAATTCTAAGGGTGCCATCTTATAGGGTCTTCTAGAAATTGGAACGGTTCTTGGAACAAGATCTATCACAAACTCGACATCCGTGTCAGGTGGAACACCTGGCAGTTCTTCTGGAAAGACATCCGGAAAGTCCCGGACTACCGGAATATCTTCAAGGTCTAGAAGGGGGTTGGCATTTAGGGAGTAAAGCTGGCGCTTGGCCACTCGAGTTAAGACATTGACTATCTTGCCCGATGGGTGAGTAAGTTGAACGGTTCTAGTGGCACAATCAATCTTAGCATAATGAGCTGACATCCAGTCCATACCCAAGATTATGTTTATGTCCGAGGACTTGAGAGCTATTAAAGATGCAAGGAAGACAAGTCTATCGACAAGAATTTCATTCCCATGGCTTACTCTAGAAGTTTGCCATCTAGAGCCAGGGGTTTGAGTTTCCATGGTAGTGGGCATGTCACAGAATGTTGTGTTATGCAATCGAGCATAGCTCTCAGATATGAATGAATGAGATGCTCCAGTATCGAAAAGAACAGATGCCGAATGGCAATTAACAAGGAGCGTACCAAGGACGACGTTAGGATCCTCATGAGCCTCCTCGGCTGAGACATAGTTGACATGGCCACGTGCAGTGGTGACCGGCTTGGCGTAGAATGTCTTTCCCACTGGCTTACCACGACCAACAGACTTTCCAGACTGATTGGGGTTGTTGTTCTAGGGACACTCTCGACTATAGTGACCCGGCTCTCCACACTTGAAACATGTCACAACATTGGGGCGTTGAGCAGCATTAGCAGCGGGGCCACCATAGGGCTTGGACGGTGCAAACTGCTGGTTGGGACGAGGCGCCTCAAAGGATGGCCTCGGAATGAACCTGGGTGGCAGTGCCGTGCTTGGAATCCACACCCGGCGCTTCTGAGATCTAGAGCCAGATGAAGAGCCAAAATCATGAGAGTGCTTGCGTGAAGCGTCATAGTCAGACTGGCCTGTCTCAGCACTGATGGCTTTATTGACCAACTTCTGAAAGGAGGTGCACTCGTGCAGACGAAGATCGCGGCGAAGCTCAGGGCTAAGTCCCTTGCGGAACCTTGCCTGCTTCTTAGCGTCGGTAGATACTTCTTCAGGAGCATATCATGCCAGATTCCCAAATTCACGACTATATGCATCCACAGTCAGTCTTCCTTGGGTGAGATTGCAGAACTCTTCCCTCTTGCGATCTATGAGACCTTCCGGGATGTGATGCTCACGGAAAGCCTCACTGAATTCAGCCCAAGTAGTGATTTGGCCGACCGGGCGCATAGCTTCAAAATTTTCCCACCAAAGGCTAGCAGGGCCTTCGAGGTGATAGGCAGCATAAGTAACCTTATCGTCTTCGGCTACGTTGGCAGAATGTAGCTTGTGGGTGATGCTGCGAAGCCAGTCATCCGCGTCGAGGGGCTCGAAGGAATGGTTAAACTTTGGTGGGTACAACTTGATGAAGTCATTGATTGACACCAAGTCATTTCGCTGATGGCGTGCAGTATTCTGCTCAATCCGCTCTAGCAAGCGGTTAGTCTCACGCTTGTTTCTTTCCGCCTCCAGCATCACTTCGGCCAGAGAAGGCGGGTGAGGCAGCTTTTCACCCCTAACTGCATTGGCTTCCCCCTGCTCCAAGGCAGTAGGGTTGCTGCGGGTGTTGACCATCCTAGGAGAAAACAAGACAACGGTTTAGATAAGGATGGCACAACTTAGCAAGGAAGTGCAGAATGTAATGGATGACACGGAATGCAGAGATGTTCATCCGTATGACATGGTAATATAGAACTGCCATATATATATACCAATGGTCATACACACCATACATAGTTTAGTACAAGCCCAGGCTACAGTACAACTATGATGAAAGACGTTACATCTCATCGGAGGCATTCCAAGCTCATATACATTATTTTTCTACACCTCCGGAATTGATTACACACTAAGTCATATTCCACAAGTCACTCAGGACAGTGGAAATACAACTATTACAATACTAGTTACTAAATCAGATAGCTCCGTAGTAGTCCTCATAGAAGTCACCTCCATAGCCTGGAAGTTCAACGTGATCATCCGGGAACAGACGGTCCTGAGGAGCTTGCAGACCAAAGGGGCTAGGATGAGGTCTTGGACCAACAAACGGTGGCCTGCGGGGACCACGGGGTGGGGTGATGCCTCCCACATCACGCCAATCCACCATGTCTGGCAGAGCAGATCTCACAGGATACAAATCCCTCGTATCCATACATCCAGCTTGCACAGCAGGTGCAAACCGAGTCAAACTGGCCCAATGATCAGCACGGGTGTTGAAAAGCTCCAGTCTCAAGGCCCGATTCTCTCGGTCCTTATCCTCGAGCATCTTGGCAGTGGTGCGAGTTAGTGAGTCCTCATGTGTGGAGTCAGCATAGATAGCCTAGAGATACCCTTGCGCTCCCGGGAGTGAAGCTGGCATATAACGGAAGTCGGTGTTCCGAAGCAGGCCAGTCCTGACTCGCATGATGGTCATCATGGAATAGGCAGCATCCTGCACAGCCATCTCAACAATAACCCCGAGTCCATAGGAACAGTGGAGGGGCTCGGTAGATCCAGGATAAGAAGGAAATATCCTGACGATGCAGAAATATTGGCTTTGATTAAAGTCTCGGAATTGCTCTTCGACTGTGTATTTGGGATAGCAACGGTAACCCGTCTTGATCATTACCCGGACTAACATAGCAGTATGACCGGGCACATCGAGGCACCGGGTCAGGCGAACCACTTGGTTTTGAGCACGAGTGGCCATCTGAAAGCACAACCACAATGCAAAGACATTAGAATTTCTAGGGAAAATTGGATAGCATAACAGCTGTAAATGCTCAGGAACAGATTTGAGACATTCACAATAGATTGCAAAACCACTCAACAACAACATATCAAGGTTCTGGTTCAACTGATAACATACTAAAGTGGTAGAAACTGAACTGAGGCTGGTAACCAACAATCCTATAAGTTGCTATGGATTAGTAACACGTGAACCTGACAGAGAGAAGAGAGCCTAGTCCTCAACCCACGTAGAAAGAGAAGAGAATGATACAGATCAGAGGACATATGGTAAAGGAGTAAAAAGAGCCTTACGTTCCCTCCCGCAATCAATTCCCCTACATATAACTAAAGCATTTCTAGACTCGACATCGACCAGTTTGGCTCAATGAACCTACAAACAATCTGGCTCTAATGCCAACGCTGTCAGGACCCCGATTCCAAGTCACATCGATCTAGCCGGTAACACCTCATATCACGTTGCGGCCTCACGCACGGTATCCCCACGGGTGTCGCCTTACCATGGACCGGGACCGTTTGCGCCTTTTGACTCACGTATATGATAGTGTCGCTAGCATCCATATGACAGAGAACCCGAGCTGACATGGCTAGTCGTGAACCTAAAGCGGCACAGACCTATGGAGACAGGCATACATGAATCACATCGAGCATGTCGGTCATCAGCGAGTGAGTCCGGGCTGTAGCACTGGGCTAACAGGACTCTGGGGAACACGGGCTGTAGCAGGCTAGGCAGGACTCCGGATGTCAACGCGTGACATTTCCCTGAAGGGACAGACATAGGAACGAAGTGAAACACATGCCGGCCAGTCAAGTGTCCTGAGCAGTAGTGCTGGGCTACCAGGACTCCGGTGAACCGGGCTGTAGCGGACTACTATGGCTCGAGGAGCACTAGACTACATTTCCCCATAAGAAAGGTTGCCAAGGATAAACAACTAGATTGTCGGATCCCACACATACCAAGCATTTCAATCATACACACAATATGCTCGATATGTGCAAATACAACATGGCATCACAACAAAACTCTACAACTCAAGTACTTTATTTAAAGGCTCCAGAGAGCCATACATAACATGTTCATACATGTAGGATCACATGACCTGACACTCAAGTCATACAAGCATACAAGCACATGCGGAAGCAAATAGTCTGAGTACAGACGCTAGAAAGAAAGAAGGCTTCTCGAAGCCTGTCTATCTACATAGGGCCCTCCATGGCCAGGATCACCACCTGGGTGGCAAGTCACTCATCGACGTTGAGATCTACATAAAACCTGTCGGAGGGGGCGGTGTTGTCGTCTAAAAACAGTAAATAAGCAAACATGAGTACAAAGGTACTCAGCAAGTCTTACATCATAACCTACTATAGATGCTCGTTCTCAAGAAGGTGGTGGAGTTATTGCAGCAAGCCAGCTTTGACTTTTGGCTAAGCTATCCTACGGGACACCACTTAGTAAAATAGTTTTTGCACACGAGTCCACTAATCACCAACACAAAACTCCACCGGGGATCCTCCCTCGTCATCCTACAAGAGGGCCATCCTCGGTACTCACACTTATCTTGAGTCTTTTAGTGGTAACCATTAACTTGTCTATGAACTGTATAGGCAACCAAGTAGTCCTTTAACGCGGACGCGGCTATTCGAATAGATGATGTTAACCCTGCAGGGGTGTACTTCTTCATACACGCTTTCACCACTTACCGCCGTTTACACGACATGTACTCGACAACCTTCAAGCGGAAGCCCAACAAGGGTGTCGGCCACGGCCTACCTAAACACTCAAGTCTCTAGTCCAGGTTTATCGCCTATCCAGGTTCCATCCGCAGGGAGTCCGGCCGAGGTTTCCACATACGGCCCCGAACGATGTGAATTGGGTCCCGAGATGCCAAACGGGCGCCCGGCATACCCGGCCACGGTGTATCTACCGCAACATAGCCCACCCCTAGGGTCAGCGCTACGCACGGCCGCCAACACATAACCTACAAACACCAGAAACTAATTGCAACTCCTGGACAGAGTACTAGGGTGATTAAGAAGCCGAGAGGGTCCATTGGTTTCGAGCCCAATGTATGGTAGTAACTGAATCTTAAATCACACATACAGATCTTAGTTCTGGGACGGCCTCAATGAAACAACCCACCATGTACTCCTTCATGGCCTCTCATCGATACCTTTACCAAATCAAGTTCAACACATCCCTCACATTACCGACATAATCATTTCACTCTAGCCCGTCACCCAGATGAACCAGACCTGACACAACTCTAAGCATAGCAGGCATAGCAAGGTAGGAAACACATACAAGGCTCAATCAACTCCTACACATGGTACTGGGTTTCATCTAGTTACTGTGGCAATGATAAGTCATGCAGAGGATAAGGGTTCAACTACCGTAGCACACAACAGTTTGAAACGTTGTTGTCTTAATGCAGTAAATGAGAGCAAAGGCAAGAACATGGGATTGTATCGATATGATCAATGGGGCTGCTTGCCTGATGTAGTGGTAGTAGGGTACTGCCCTTCAGACGGATATTCGGGGTTATCCTTGGAGGCAGAACCTACCACGAAAGACACACCGAACATAATCAACGCATGACAATATGCAACAATATGATGCATGCTATGACATGGCAAAATGAATGTGTCTTGGCCTAATGCAAGCTAAAACAGAAAGGAATGAACCCATTTGAATCAAAGATTCAAATGTTAGTTCATTTAACATAGCCATATTAGCGCATTATCTTAATTTGCTTAAACAGCAAGGTTAACTTGATTTGTCATGCATGAAACCATTACCAATGGATAGATTGAATTTTTTTGATCAAAATTCATATATAAATCTTTTCATTTGGAGTTACTGATTAAATTCTATGATTTTTTTTAAAGTTTGCAACAATTTCTGGAATTCTCTATATAAAAATAAATCCAGAAATTAGTTATTACGTCAGAAGTGCGTCAGGGTGACGTCAGTGGTCAACGGGGACGTCCAGGTCAACCTGACCAGTGGGTCCCGCGTTTCAGCAGTTATTTAAACTAACTAAATTTAGTTAAAACTAATCTGGGTTAATTAGCAGAGGGGGGGGGGGCACTTGTCATAGACTCAGGAGAGTCAACCTGGGCCCACCCAGTCAAGGTCAACGGTCAAACCCGCCGGCGTTTAGCCGCCGGCGAGGCCAAACATGGCAGTGGAAGTGCATTAGTGCATTCCGGCGACCAAATGAGCGGCGGAGGGCATCTACGCGTAGCTGGGAGCAAGCCGCAACGTTTGGTGGTGGTGGTTGAGCTCGGGGTGACCGAAAACATCGCCGGTGACGACCTTGGCGGTCGCCGGAGTCGGGTGAAGATGAGCCCGAGGCTACAGGGCACGACGAGGCGCGTGGTGAGGTGCGTTGGGCTCCTGGGGATGCAGTGAGTGTGTTGGACACGGTGGTGTGGCCGGTGGTTGGCCGGAGACACGTCGGCGACGAGCTCGGCGGTGGCGCGTGCGGTGAAGCTTTGTGCAGTTGCTACGGTGCACGAGAAGGTAAACAGAGAGGATGGGGAGGTAGCTGAGCTCACGACGGTCATGTAGGAATGGACGACGCGGTCGGGGACGAGCTGATGCGGTGGCGACGTCGAAGGGGATCTCTGGCGATGGCGGAGTCGGGCGAGGTTGTTGCAGAGGCTGCGGGGCAAGTGAGTGCTCAGGGCTCGGCTTTCTCGAAGGAGTGGAGGGCGGCGGAGCTTCTGGACACGGTGGCTCGGCGCGGGGATGACGGAGGGCGCGACTACGGCGGCGGTGCGGCGGCAGGTGTGTCGGCCATAGTGCGGGAGAGCGAGGGAGAGAGGCAGGGGGCGAGTGAGGTGTCCACGGGGTCGGGGCGGCGACGTGGAGCCTATCCAGTGTCCAGGCGCGCGAAGCGGCAAGCTGCTGGCGCAGTGGCGAGCTCGCGCTCGCCGGCGTCAGCTCTCTGCCTGCCTGGCGGGGACAAAGCAGCTGGCTGGCATGGGCCAGCACAGCGCTGGCCCGCCAGGTGGGCCAGCTGATGGGCTGCGGCCAGGTAAGTTCTCTCCCTCTCTTTTAATTTATGTTTTCTATTTTGTCTGTAGGTTTGTGGCTTTATTAAAAATAGCTAGACACTTCTAAAAATCCTGAAAATAATTAGAGGCTCTGTTTAGAATATTTCCAACAGCCCACACTTATCTTCAGAATTATTTGAGCATTTAAAATATTTACTAGCATTCAAATGCCCAAATGCAAATTACATATGATTTAATTCAATGACCTTCTGTTGACCTAGAAAATTGTGCACCAATTTTGCCAGAGGTTCTAATGTAACGCCCTCGATGCGGCTAGATCTCCCACATGTCGAAGCACGACTTAGAGGCATAACCACATTGAAAGCAATGTCGCAAGTGAGGTAATCTTCGCAAACAACCCATGTAATACAATAAGGGAAAAGATACATAGTTGGCTTACAATCTCCACTTCACACAATACATAAGTTAAAGCATTACATCAACCAGATACAATCAAGGTCCGACTACGGAACCAAAATAAAAGAAGAACCCCAAATGCGACAGGGTCCGCGATCGACCCGACTGGGCTCCACAACTGATCAACTAGAACGAAACAACACAAAGGACAAGGTCTTCATTGAGCTCCTCCTTGAGCTTGGTTGCGTCACCTGCTCGGTAACATCGGCACCTGCAAACTGGTTATGGCAGTATCTGTGAGTCACGAGGACTCAGCAATCTCGCACCCTCGCGATCAAGACTATTTAAGCTTATGGGTAAGGTAAAGGTATGAGGTGGAGTTGTAGCAAGCGACTAGCATATATGGTGGCTAACATACGCAAATGAGAGCGAGAAGAGGAGGCAAAGCACGACCGAGAAACTACGATCAAGAAGTGATCCTAGAACAACCTACGTCAAACATAACTCCAACACCGTGTTCACTTCCCGGACTCCGCCGGAAAGAGACCATCACGGTTACCCACGCGGTTGATGCATTTTAATTAAGGTCAGCTTCAGGTTTTCTACAACCGGACATTAACAAATTCCCATCTGCCCATAACCGCGGGCACGGCTTTCGAAAGTTCAAATCCCTGCAGGGGTGTCCCAACTTAGCCCATGACAAGCTCTCACGATTAACGAAGGATATTCCTTCTAGCAGGAAGACCCGATCAGACTCAGAATCCCGGTTACAAGACATTTCGACAATAATAAAACAAGTCTAGCAACACCGCCCGAATGTGCCGACAAATCCCGATAGGAGCTGCACATATCTCGTTCTCAAGGCACACTCAGATTGTCTAAACTTCCGGTAGGCCAGCCTAGAGTTGCCCCTGGTGGCCACCGGCGGCTGACGAGGTGGACCAACACTCATAGGAGCACTGGCCCGGGGGGTTAAAATAATGATGACCCTCAGGAGCGCGACTCCCAAGGGAAAGAAAAGGCTAGGTGGCAAATGGTAAAACCAATGTTGGGCATTGCTGGAAGAGTTTTATTCAAGGCGAACTGTCAAGGGGTTCCCATTATTACCAACCGCGTAAGGAACGCAAAATCCGGGAACATAACACCGATATGACGGAAACTAGGGCGACAAGAGTGGAACAAAACACCAGGCATAAGGACGAGGCTTCCACCCTTTACCATGTATATAGATGCATTAATTAAATAAAATATATTGTGATATCCCAACAAGTAAACATGTTCCAACAAGGAACAACATCTCCATGTCCCAACAAGGAACAAACTTCAATATTCACCTGCAACTAACAACGCTATAAGAGGGGCTGAGCAAAGCGGTAACATAGCCAATCAACGGTTTGCTAGGACAAGGTGGGTTAGAGGCTTGGTTCAACAATGTGGGAGGCATGATAAGCAAGCGGTAGGTATCGTAGCATAGGCATAGCAAAGAGCGAGCAACTAGCAAGCAAAGATAGAAGTGATTTCGAGGGTATGATCATCTTGCCTGAAATCCCACAAGGAAGAAGAATGAGTCCATGAAGCAGACAAACGGACGTAGTCGAACGGTTCCTCACAAACATGACACTACCGAAAACAACCCGAAGAAGCACACCGGAAAGAAGCAGACAACATAGTAAACAACTACCACATAGACATGGCATGATGCACAAACAATTATGATGCATGTCCGGTTTAAAGAAGCATGGCATGGCAAAGTGCACAAACAACACTACAAGTTAAGTGGAGCTCAATATGCAACGGGTTGCATATTGACGGAACACCACATCAATTATTTAGTTCTCTCTCGATTATGTACCCCAACAATATTAAATGTTGTTAAACATGGCAAGAGGGCGAAGCAAATGAAAACTACCTATCTAGGCAAGTTTAAATGAGGCCGGAACGACAAACAACAAGTCCGGAAACTCCTCATGTGCATATTTTGGTTATGGTACTGTTCTGCCCTAAACATTATTTTAGAGTTGTTAAACATGCAAAGTGAGTACACCATGTTAAACTAGACATTTTTCTACCCCATTTACATATAAAGTTTATTAAATTCGAAGTTACGGTTATTTAGTTATGAATTAAAGCATTTTAACATGGCATAGGAGCAAATTATATGCAAACAACATTTTAGACATTTTAAACATAGATGAAAGTTGCATATTATTAAACTAGATGAAATTCTAAGCAAGTTTCATATATAAAGTTTTTACATATGACGCATGGTTCGAGAGTTATTATATGCATGATCATGAAGGGGTTTTCTGCAAAACTGTAAAACCTGGGATAATAGCTAAATTCGCAGAGCCTCAAAAAAAATAGACACTGGGCCGGATCTGCTGGCCCAACAACAGGAAAAAAAGGGTGGGGCGCCAGGGGTGTTCTCACCATGGGCCAAGGCCCAGCTGTAAGGGAAGCAGGCCGGTCGGTGCGCTGGATCTGGTGGCCAACGAGACGAAGCAGAGAAGTCCCACACGCGTACGGGCGATCGCTGGGGCGCTGGGGCGAGCAGCGTCGACTGGTCAACGCGGCAGGGACGAGCGAGCGTCCTCTGCACGATAGGAAGCAGAGCCGCGGCGGCACGGCTACTCGCCGGAGACGAAGGAAGGGAGGCAGAGACGCCGGATCTGGACGGAGGGGGGGCGGATGCAGGTGAGGAAACTCCAGGCAGAGAAGGTCCCATGGGGTGGCGGCATCCTTGTTCGTCGTCGCCAGCGAGGAAGATGGCCGGCGCGGGCTCATGACCATGGGGAGGTACAGGTCCGAGTGGGAGGCACCAGACCTCGTCGACTTCGTTCCATTCCAGGGGTGCAGAGACGTAGCAAGGGGCAGCGGCGAAGATGGCGTCGGCGTCGGCCTCCTCCGGCGAACTTGGTTGCAACGATGTCGGGGTCCCGGAGCAAGTGAGGAGGCGAGGGACGGCCATGTCGTTCGACTGCTGTGCTTGGTTCCTGTTATAAGAAGCAGAGGAGGGGAGTTGAGAGACAGGGAGAGACACATGAGGAAAAGGAGAAAACGGGAGGAAGAGGAGGGCCGATAGTGCTCATCTGCTGCTGCTTCTTGGGTGGCCCGCGACCCTCGCGCTCGGTGGGACATGAAGGAGCTCCTCTCTTCCGGATCGAATAGGGGAGAGAAGGCAGCGGGGCGCTGGTTACTCGAGGTGGATGGGTGGATCGAGGGGAAGGCTCGTGAAGGCGGCGTGGTTGGCTGAGCGTGGGTTGATGAGGAGGGGATCTGGGAGGATCCCAAGGAGAGAGACAGGAGGAGCAGCGGCGGCTAGGAGGATCCCTAGAAATTAGGGATCGGTCTGATGATTGCAATGCTATTTATAGTAAGTGGGTGTGGGTATGGCTATCTCGTCCCTCCGATCGTAATCGGACGATCTCAGATAAAAATAGTTAGGGAGTCCGAATAAGAAAACGGAGACGTTTTGTAGACGTTCGGGGATGATCCGGATCCAATGGTGACGACTGCCCGGGTCGGGTCCGGGACAATTTCGGGCGCGCATGTGAGGGGTTCGATGCACTATGCAGAGAGGGTTTCGGACCATGTGGTCGCATCGGACAACTCCGGAAGCGAAGAGGGGAAGGAGGATGGACTAGGTGGGTTGTGGCGAGACTGCGAGGGGGAGAAGAGAGAGAGAGAGAGGGCCTGGCATCTGTTTCCGGAGACCAAAAACGTCCGACGTTAGACCGACTATAATGTCGCTATAGTTATCCATTGGGCTATCAAACGAACTCCCGAATGCAATGAAACTTGGCAGGCGGCCTACCTACAACATAACAACACCACATGCCAACTTTCAACCCATTCCGAGAACATTTTTTGGCCACTTATAAAATACTATTTCGGACATGCCGCGGGCGCGTGCAAGTGTGGTTGGGCTCAGAACGGATAACGGAGAAAACTCGAAGAACCCGGACGAATGCAAGTTTTAAAACATGACGATGCAATGCACATGATGACATGATAAGATGCAACACACAAGAAAATGACATGACAGCGACAACGAATAACTGGAAGACACCTGGCACATCGGCCTCGGGGCGTAACATCTAACCCAAGACAAAGAGAGTGAACTTTTTAGAAGGGCATTTCAAGTTTATTGAAAATATTTTTAGTAAACCTTAGTTGATTCCAGAGGGGGTGCTGGGGGTTCTGTCTTCCCCAATTCAAGTTTTGATGAAAGGTAGACATGATGCAACATTCTAAAGCATGACTAGCTAGGATGTGACAGCCTTACGCCCGCTCCCTCGCCCACGCGCGTGGTGGCTCGCAAGACGAGGAGAAAATTTTACTACTCCCTCCGTTTACTCCTCGTCCCTACTACCTTTGTTAGAGAGATTATCATATTGTTTGGAATATATATGTCCTTTAGTAGATTTCAATATGAACTACTAGTACATACTCCAAACACTGATGTATATAGATGTATTTTAGAGTGTAGATTCACTCATTTTGCTCTGTATGTAGCATAAAGTTGAGACACTTATTTTGGAACGGAGGGAGTACATATTTGCTATGATCTGTCAATCATTGAGATGCAATAGCATGCATGTTAGTCTCCTTTGTATTTGATGAAATGTTGCAACGGGCAACCTTGGACGCAAGATACATGTAACAGAAGCTGGAAGCTTCATAGCATTGTACTATCTCGCTGATAAATTACAGTACGTACTATACAAGCACTTCCTCCGTTCCTAAATATAAGTCTTTGTAGAGATTTCACCATGAACCACATATGGATGTATATAGATGCATTTTAAGTGTAAATTCATTCATTTTGTTCCGTATATAGTCCACCTAGTGGAATCTCTACAAAGACTTATATTTAGGAACGGAAGGAGTACTATGTAAAGAGTTAGGTGTCGCACGGTGTCCAGAAAATATGGTGATAGTGTGAGGTGGGCCATGTAATCACTGAGCCTGCGTGTTTTCATTGCTCTTGCACTCCTCCGCCGTAAGAATGGAGAAAATTGTAGTCTAGTAGTACCTCCTTTCGCCGAAAGCGTGGGACATCCAACAGTCCTACCACCTCAGTAATAATGACCAATGAGCCGTCAAATCACATAGACCCAGCAGTAAGTTGGACGGACGAAGCAACCATCACTCTTGAATCCGCTTCTCCCTTCAACGCAGGAGCCATTGAGAGGCCACGTCCGCTCTGCCCGGGCATGAATGTGGCACCGACCGTTTCGGGCAGGAAGCGCATGGGGGCGATGGAGGGGCTTTGGGTGGGCCAGTCTGATTAGGAGCGGGCATGGCAGCTGCCCGCCTGTCCCTATCGGACGCCCGGAAACGAGAGGATGCACCAACTCTGGTGGCTAAAATCGTACACTACACACCATCTCTCTATAGGAGTAGGTCGATCTGTCGCTCTCTCTAACACACACATGCTGTTAAACACACACACACACACACGCACACACAGGTTCATAGAATAGGAAAATCGCGCGAGTGCGAAGCCACAGGAAGTGAGATACAAATGGAGTACATACAAGAAGAGAAGAGGTGACGAATATTCCATCAAACCTGGACTGAGGAGTAGTACTCCCTCCGTCTAGGTGTTAAGTCATCCTACGGAAATCAGATATTCCCAAAATGTTTAGGCATCGTCCATTAACTTCGCATCTCAATCCCCTCCTGGCCTCGTTGCTAGCGAGCGTTGTTACTTAGGGAGCGTTTGGATCCTTAGAAAGAACATCTTATAGCATAGCCGGGCAAGGTTAGGCGTTTGTAACTGTTAAAATATGTTAGCTTTTGTGGCCCAGCTAGCTTGGGTGAGCTAGAAAAACCTTGCTAGCTCAGGAGAGCCAGATCGGCTCGCTTCTGACGGCAAACTTCGTGTAGTAGTAACATAGACTAGTAACATATGCACGTTGTACTAGTCCAAGTTACTCACCACTATGACCAGCCTAAGCAATGTAACAAAACGCTCCTTACTCTGCCTTGTTATCTCCCCAGAAACCCAATGCATGGAGCGCAACTACGCGTTGATCAGTCAAGAAATCAAAGTCGGTTTGCATGCGAGTTAATACGTGGCCCTGCATGGTAGCTAAAACGACATCTCTTAGTTGTTTGGATTAATTGTTGCGTTTAGAGACAGAAACCAGGGCGTTGATTGGAGGAATGACTGGTCAAGTTTCTCCTTCCCCTCCAATCTGCTTGCACCTTGGTCCCGCTGCACCTTCTAACGTGACTTATTACACCTAGATGGAGGGAGTCGTACGAGATACGGTGGCACACTGACTTAGGTCGAATACAAGTGCCCAAAATTGTGTGCATGTTATAATAAGGATTCACTTAAAATAGTACGTGAGCGAACAGAGGCATCAATTGGACAGTGTTCCCGAGCAGTAGCGAGATGTGTGAGGTAAGATACACCGCTGGCGCTTTTAATTTTTCTTATTAATTTGTTTGTTTCACCCTCTGACTTGTGGGACCCAACGTACTACGTGGAGAGAGGTAAGGTGACTAAGGCTGCATTATTTCTGCACCACTATGGATAGTCTTACCACCAAAGCCACATGACACAATTATGATTTAAATCCCAATGACTCCCACACACAAAATCACGACATGCTTGTCACACGAATGCAGGAATGTATAAAAGGTTATTTTCCTCTCGTTGAACTTAACGGGAGGGTTGTGTAGCTGGTTAGCCTGTTCGCTCATCAAACTTGAGGTCTCGGGTTCGATAACTACACTTGAGCATAATTCGTGCCATGAGGATTCTTTGACTGGTCAAAATGGATGGATACGGAGCTATATGATCTCGTAGTGACCGTATAATCACCTCATCACGTATAAGCTGCAACCTCGGCGCTTGTTTTGTAGGGTTCGCACTCTTCACACACTCTCCAGTATATATATACACGCTGGAGACTCAACGCTTGTAGTTGCTCTCTTCACACTCTCTCACCCTCTCCAGATCTAAACAAGACTTCGTTGGCCTCTCTCTCCCCTCACTGCTGGTCTGCTTGTAGTTGCTCTCTTCACACTCTCTCACCCTCTCCAGATCTAAACAAGACTTCGTTGGCCTCTCTCTCTCCCCTCACCGCTGGCCAAAGAGCCGGCAGGATCCGTCCGCCGGGAAGGGAAGGAGGCTTAACGTTGTTGCTGTCGGCGAGGGAGGAGGGAATCCACTACCGGCGTAGCTGTTCACTTTTACCCAGCGGCGGCGCAGGAGGGCCTCCGACCCCTTCTTCTTCGCCGCCGTACATAGTGAGGGTCGAACGGCCTCCGGTCGCCCACTGAACCACACCCCAAGAACCTTAAGGTATAATTTGCTTATTCCACATGCATTGCTCTAGCTGCATGTGGGCTTTTTCTGCTTTTGCACTCGAATCTAGGTGTTGGATCAAACAGGAAAGTAGTGGGGAAAGTTGTATACCATGAATCTAGGACGTGGTTCAAAGAGGAAAGGAAATGGGGGAAAGTAGTGGGAAAAGTTGTATAGCATTAATCTAGGACGTGGTTCAAAAAGGAAAGGAAGGGGGAAAGTAGTGGGGAAAGTTGTATCGCATGAATCTAAGACGTGGTTCAAAGAGGACAGGAATGGGGGAAAGTAGTGGGGAAAGTTGTATAGCATAAATCTAGGACGTGGTTCACAAAGGAAAGGAAGTGGGGAAAGTACTAGTACAAACTGGCTATCCAGCACCTACATTGGTCGAAAAGGGAAAACAATGACAAACACAGTACGCACATCTGTAACAAATCGATCTTTTGTTTTGAGGGACAAGGCTGTAGAGTTTGAGCAGGACTAGATTTGCTGTGCTCACATAGGGAAAGGTGTCTAAAGATAACAAAACTGGGACCAACACAAATATGCTCCTTGGTTGTTTGTTCTTTGTTGCAACAGACTGTGCATCACCCCAGTACATCGGTAGATGCACATGGTACTGGTGCGTCCACTGTCCCGTGCAACTCTTTAGCTGTTGTTAATCTAAGGCCATGTTTGGTTAAAAACTCCCTAGTCCCTACCTGCTTGGTTTTAGGGACTAAATATGGACTAGTGGTTATTAAATGACATGATAAAAGACCATGTTACCCCTAGTAATGAACTAATAGAGACGAGGTGCGATGCGTGGCAGGGGCAACTATTGGAAAAAGTCCCAAAAAGACTCTCCCTTGGGGTCTTCTTTCTTTAGTCCCAAATGCCCACTTTTAGTCCCTAAAAGTCCCCCCTGTTTGGTTTAGATGGGACTGACACGGAGTTTTTTAGTCCCTCCACCAAAATGTCCCTGTAAACAATCACCCTCTAATAATGCCGCTGGAAAATTGATGCAATGCCACAGTTAAAAGAAAATTACATGTTTAACGAATTTTATTGTTATATAATCTCTCTATTAATATTAATCAATGCCACAGTTTGAGAAATGCTACTATCTTGCTTTCTTTCCCATTTAGGTAAGGTAGATGCTTCTTTTTGTTGGCTTCTATGTCATCCACCGTTATTGACCACTAGTTGTTTCCTTTGCACCTATATGTAAACAGGGTTATCTACTTCACCTCGTTGCCATTGTGACCTTTTGTTGCACTGCACAAAACACTTTTGTTTTAAGAGTGTTTTGTGCAGTTCAACCAAAATGTCACACTGACAACGTTAGTTTATTGCTTGATCTTAGTGGAACTGCACAAGAGGAGATCTTACTTCCTATCCGTGTTGGCAAATTTGGTTCAAATCTTCTTCTTGTGAGTTGTTTGAATTCCGCGTCATCAGAGGTCAGTACTAGCCTTCTTTCACATGATTCTGCAGTGTGCTTTCATATGTTGTGCTACTTGTATGGTAATGTTGCTTGATTTTAGTGAACTGCACAAATGGAGACAAGACTTCCAATCCGTATGTGCACCGCAATATCCCATTGAGGTAAGATAAGGACATTTCACAACTGTTGGCCTATATTTTGCCACATTCATCAGAAAATTAATGTCATTGTTTAGTGCTATACTTGTGCAACCTAATTGACATGCCAAATCTTACATTGAAGGCGAAGCTTATCTGTTATTGAACCAAGTGATGAAGGGGAAGAACAAGCGGAAGAAAAACAAAAATCAACTCCTGGTGCTGTAATGAAGCACTGGAACTGTGATAACACAAGTAATGATACAGTTTTGCATCTTAATTTATTGCTATGGCTGGAACGATCAATTGTTTTGCCACTGATTTGATGCCACTCCTAATGTAATACATAATTATCTCTACTCGTGCAAACAGGGATCTTCTTTGAAGATACCATATATTTTAGTGGAACTGCACAAGAAGATGTTGGAAACATTAATCTAATCGAGGAGTATATAGTAAGCATGGCCACCACAGTAGATAGCAACAGATGGTTCCGGAGAAGTGCTTCATCTGTATGCTCTACACAATAAGCCTCCTGACAAAGGATGGTACTCGCCCACTGATTTCATCCATATGATTGAGCTTTGTCATCTCTATTGGTGTTGTGCTACTGTTTAGATACTGTCATCAAGAAGTGGTTTTGTCCTTGAGAAGTGCTTCATCTGTGTTGTTTTAAATATTTCCTTTCCTTTTTTTCGAGCAAACAGGGATGCTAGCATTTAGTTATCCTCTTGTCTTTGCACAGCAGGATCATCCTCCTCTGAAGAAGAATATGGAGTACGTGAAGTGACTAGTTCCGATTATGCCAGGATGAAGAAGCCCTGTCTATCTTCTCATCAGAAGGAGTAGTTGAAGGATGGTTACATTACCCCCCACAAGACCAAACTAACTTCAGCTCAGAAGGACTGACAAATCTCCATTTTCTTGCTGTGATGCGCGAGTACAATGTTGTTCTAGGATTCTTTCTGGTGAGTTCCATTTTTCTAAAAGTGTGCTCTACATGGACCAAGTCGGTGCCTGTTTAAACTGTCAATTCATAGTACAGTTTGCTTTATACTAATCACTTTTTTGTATTTGTGTAAACAGGGTGCTCAGCTTGATTTCAATGGGAACTGCACAAAATGTTCATGAATACATCGAACCATTCATTTCCACCACAAGAAAGGAGGTGCCGATAAGTTCAAGGTGTTGCAACATATAAGGGCGAAATCATACATGCTACGTGCGAATTTGGTTGATTTTGGTGGAACTGCACAAAAAGAACAGCTGGTTTATTTAGCACGAGGTGCCATGTCAATGTCTGAAATGATGGAAAACCCTGCCCATTCCACAATCATAGGCATTTGATATTTTGGAATGGTAAAACCTTGTCAAATTTTGCTCATTGATTTTAGCAAGAAGACATGCGTTTGATATTTTCGAATGGGACGCCCTTTGCTGTCAGCAGCGTCGATCCATTTTTTCTTTATTCTTTAATTCTGAAGTAAATATTGGCTCTGACATGTGAATCGCTGAGATGCATAATCATCGATTGTTTTGAATGTTCTCTATGAATTGCTAGGCCTGTGTGTTTGATTGCAATGTACAGGAACGCTAAAAAGCTGCTCAAACTCTTTGTACTCCTTCTGTTCCCCGCGTCTATGAGTCAAGCTCCAACGCCTCGTGCTTCGCCACGAGAGCCTGGAGCTCTTGCTGCACCTCGCCCACCCGAGCCTCGTGCTTCTCTCGCTCGGTGCGCTCCTTGGCTGCTTTATCTTCAGCCTTGGTTAGCGCTTGCTTCAGGGTCGCCACCTCGGTCGTGGCCCCTGGCAAATATTCGATTATACTGTCATTTTGCAATCGCGTCTTCTTTCATATATACATATCTATAGACAGGGTATTACTTACCCTTGTTCTCCTCGAGCTGCCTCTTGGCAAGGCCAAGCTCTGTCCTGGACCCCTCGAGGGCCTGCTTCAGTACGGCGACCTCCGCGCTCAGTGCGGCGGATGCCAGCAGCGAAGCCTGCATATGCATATTGACTCACTTATATTAGACTCCTGCGATATTATTTGATCCTCTGTTCGGCTTTTCTTTGTGAACACCGAACAAAGCATCAGGGGCTACTGTCTATGCGGTAATATTCCTACTACATTTTAAAATACTTACCTCGAAGCCTGTTAGAAGGTTGGCACTGGCTTCAGTCAATATGCTCTTGGCGGACTGAACCTTCTGGATCACCGCACTCATGATAGTGCGGTGCCCCTCGTCGATGGAAGCGCTACGAAGCGCTTCCAGCAGATTGTCCGGCGCCTTTGGATGGACAAAGGTCACTGGCACAGGCGTCTTGCCCCTCTTAGAAGGAGGTCGCCTGCCCGAGCCTGGAACTGCTGGAGGTTCCGGCGCGGTGTTCGGCTGAGAGCCGAACTCTGAGCTCTCAGGGGCCCCGTCCCCTCGGCTCCCGGAGTCCGGAAGGTCGCCTTGAGGCGCCTCCGGGACTGCCTCCCCTTGATCCGGTGCCTTTTGAGACCACACCTCGCGTTGTCAGCAGGATGAGGGGAGGTGGCGGTCGGGACTGGATCGCTGTCCATGTCCGACAAGCCCAGGGAGCCGTCCGATGATACCTCGATATTGGCTCGTGGCAGCCTGCATAATTATGTTCGGCGTTAGGGAAAGCAGTGCGACAAAGGAATCCTATGAGTTACTCTGGTATCCGAATACTTACGATCTCCCCAGGGGCTTGGCCCTGGGAAATCACTCGTCTTCGCCTTCGTTGGCGGTGGAGGAACTGTCCGGAGGAGAGTCCTTCCCTTCTAGGACCCTTCGGCCTCCCCAGTTGGGGCGGCCTTCCTTTTCTTTTCTCCCCCGCCTGGAGGGGGAGCATCTTCTTCTTCATCCTTGTCTTCGAGGGAGGAATGTGCCATAGAGTTATCGGACGATGAGTCCGATAACACCTGGCGCCGAGAACTCTTTCACGTCCCCTTGGCCTTCTTGGTCTTCTCCGGCACCTTGTAAGGAGCCGGAGTCAGCATCTCCGTCAGGAGAGTGCCCGCAGTATCTTCGGGCAAAGGGCCGGACAGTTGATCTGCCTCGACATCTCCACCCAGTCCTGTCAAAGTCATGGAGATTAGACCCCGCACATAATTCAGCTAGGGAAAATAAATGTCTTACGTAACATATTGAACTCACCGAATGCGCTAGGCGCTTTGCGCTTAGTCCGCGGTCCTCTGTGAGAGAAGGAGGGACCTCGGCGCCCTTGAACAGCACCTTCCAGACGTCCTTGTGCATCCTGTCGAAGAGCTCGCTCAGAGTCTGGTGCCGGGCCGGGTCGAACTCCCACAAGGTAAAATCCCGTTGTTGACATGGGAGGATCCGCCGGATGAGCATAACTTGGACTATGTTGACAAGCTTGAGCTTCTTGCTCACCATACTCCGGATACATTTCTGGAGTCCATCCAGCTCCACCGACGAACCCCACGACAAGCCCTTCTCTTTCCAAGAAGTGATCCATGTAGGGAATCTGGATCGAAACTCGGGGCTGCCACCCATTTGGCGTCGCGCGGCTCGGTGATGTAGAACCATGCCTATTGGCATCCCTTTATTGTCTCCACGAAGGAGCCTTCGAGCCATATGACGTTGGGCATCTTGCCCACCATGGCTCCGCCGCATTCTGCTTGTTGGCCTCGTACCACCTTCGGCTTGATATTGAAGGTCTTTAACCATAGGCCAAAGTGGGGCCGAATGTGTAGGAAAGCCTCACACATGACGATGAACGCCGAAATGTTGAGGATGAAGTTCGGGGCCAGATCATGAAAATCCAGACCGTAGTAGAACATGAGACCACGGACGAATGGATGGAGGGGAAACCCTAGTCCACGGAGGAAGTGGTGAAGGAAAAGTACCCTCTCGTGAGGTTCCGGGGTAGGGACGATCTGCCCCGCAGCGGGCAGCTGATGCGCGATGTTCGCGGCTAAGTATCTGGCTCCGCAGCTTCTTGATGTCTCCCTCCGTGACGGAGGAGACCATCCACCTACCTCCCGCTCCGGACATGGTTGGAGAAGGTTGAGGTGGGAAGTGTGGACTTGGGCGCTAGAGCTCGAGTGTGCGAAAACGAATGAGCGAAGGAGAAAGAAGGCGTGGATAGAAAGGTGAATCCATATCCCTTTATATGGGCGGACGAAACTAAGCGTCCCCACTTGCCTGATAAAACTCGCTTATCCCCCAAGCGCCGTAATTGATGGCGCGGTTGGGTTACCCACGCCCGTATTGATGAGAATTCCATAATAGGGGGACACGATCTCCGCTTTGACAAGACGTGTCGAAAAACTCCCTCGCGTTATGTGCAGGGCTGGTTAAAGGAAATGGTTCGAATAATCACCGGGCCATGACATAACGTCATGCTGCCAAAACAAGCTAGCAAATTAGATCTGCGAAAATATTATTATCTCTACGTTGGAATGTGGAACTTATTTTACAGGGTCGGACACTATCCTCGTATTCAAATTCTTCTGTGATGTATTCGGAGAAGGAACCTGCCTTGCAATGCCAATGGCAATACTGCGCGCCAGACTCATCGTCATTGAAGCCTGGTTCAAGGGCTACTGAGGGAGTCCTTGATTAGGGGGTCTCCGGACATCCGAACTATATCCTATGGCCGGACTGTTAGACTATGAAGATACAAGATTGAAGACTTTGTCTCGTGTCCGGATGGGACTCTACTTGGCGTGGAAGGCAAGCTAGGCAATACGGATATGGATATCTCCTCCTTTATAACCGACCTTGTGTAACCCTAACCCTCTCTGGTGTCTATATAAACCGAAGGTTTTTAGTCCATAGGACAACAACCACAACATACGATCATACCATAGGCTAGCTTCTAGGGTTTAGCCTCCTCGATCTCGTGGTAGATCTACTCTTGTACTAGCCATATCATCAATATTAATCAAGCAGGACGTAGGGTTTTACCTCCATCAAGAGGGCCCGAACCTGGGTAAAACATCGTGTCCCCTGCCTCCTGTTACCATCCGGCCTAGACGCACAGTTCGGGACCCCCTACCCGAGATCCGCCGGTTTTGACACCGACAACACTCTTCCAAAATAGTGGGATTAACATTAACTAAAGTCATGATCTCTCCAAACCCACTTTTATCAAAAACTTCATAAGATTGAACATTATCCAAATATGTGGGATCTAAATTTGACACTCTTCCAAACCCACTTTAAGTATTATTGCAAACATTATTATCAATCTCATATTCATCATGGGGCTTAAATAAATTTTCAAGATTATAAGAAGAATCACCCCAATCATGATCATTGCAACAAGTAGTAGACATAGCAAAACTAGCATCCCCAAGCTTAGGGTTTTGCATATTATAAGCACAATTGGCATTAATAGAATTTGTACTATCATCATTGCAATCATGCTTTTTATTCAAAGATCCATCGTGAATCACTCCATAAAGTAATTCATCACACTTTTCAGATTCATGAATTTCAAGCAAAACCTCATAAAGAAAATCTAGTGCACAAAACTCACTAGCAATTGGTTCATCATAATTGGATCTCTTAAAAAGATTAGCAAGCGGATGAGGATCCATAGATCTTAGGTTCTCTGTTTAGTAATAAATAAACAACTATTCCAATCAAACAAGCAAATGAGCCAAGTAAGACATAAAAGCAAACAAAAAGACGAATAGAAGAAGGGCGAATAAAACGGCAAGGGTGAAGTGGGGGAGAGGAAAACGAGAGGCAAATGGCAAATAATGTAATGCGGGAGATAAGGGTTTGTGATAGGTGCTTGGTATGTTGACTTTTGCGTAGAACTCCCCGGCAACGGCGCCAGAAATCCTTCTTGCTACCTCTTGAGCACTGCGTTGGTTTTCCCTTGAAGAGGAAAGGGTGATGAAGCAAAGTAGCGTAAGTATTTCCCTCAGTTTTTGAGAACCAAGGTATCAATCCAGTAGGAGGCTATGCGCTAGTCCCTCGCACCTGCACAAAACAAATAAATCCTCGCAACCAACGCGATAAGGGGTTGTTAATCCCTACACGGTCACATACGAGAGAGAGATCTGATAGAGATGATAATATAATATTTTTGGTATTTTTATGATAAAGATGCAAAGTAAAATAAAAAGCAATGAAAATAACTAAGTGTTGGAAGAATAATATGATGGAAGATAGACTCGGGGGCCGTAGGTTTCACTAGTGGCTTCTCTCAAGAGCATAAGTATTTTACGGTGGGTGAACAAATTACTGTTGACCAATTGACAGAATTGAGCATAGTTATGAGAATATCTAGGTATGAGCATGTATATAGGCATCACGTCCGGGACAAGTAGACCGACTCCTACCTGCATCTACTACTATTACTCCACACATCGACCACTATCCAGCATGCATCTAGAGTATTAAGTTCAAGAGAACAGAGTAACGCTTTAAGCAAGATGACATGATGCAGAGGGATAAATTCATGCAATATGATAAAAACTCCATCTTGTTATCCTCGATGGCAACAATACAATACGTGCCTTGCTGCCCCTACTGTCACTAGGAAAGGACACCGCAAGATTGAACCCAAAGCTAAGCACTTCTCCCATTGCAAGAAAGATCAATCTAGTAGGACAAACCAAACTGATAATTCGAAGAGACTTGCAAAGATAATCAATCATACATAAAAGAATTCAGAGAAGATTCAAATATTGTTCATAGATAAACTTGATCATAAACCCACAATTCATCGGTCTCAACAAACACACCGCAAAAAGAAGATTACATCGAATAGATCTCCACGAGAGAGGGGGAGAACATTGTATTGAGATTCAAAAAGAGAGAATAAGCCATCTAGCTAATAACTATTGACCCATAGGTCTGAAGTAAACTACCGACACATCATCGGAGAGGCTATGGTGTTGATGTAGAAGCCCTCCGTGATCGATGCCCCCTCCAGCGGAGCTCCGGACTAGGCCCCATGATGGGATCTCGTGGATACAGAAAGTTACGGCGGTGGAATTAGGGTTTTTGCTCCATATCTGGTCGTTTGGGGGTATGTAGGTATATGTAGGAGGAAGAAGTACGTTGGTGGAGCAACAGGGGGCCCACGAGGGTGGAGGGTGTGCCTGGGGGGTAGGCGCGCCCCCTACCTCGTGGCCTCCCCGTTGGTTGCTTGACGTAGGTTCCAAGTCTCCTGGATCATGTTCGGTGAGAAAATCACGTTCCCGGAGGTTTCATTCCGTTTGGACTCCGTTTGATATTCTTTTCTTGTGAAACCCTAAAACAGGCAAAAAAACATCAATTCTGGGTTGGGCCTCCGGTTAATAGGTTAGCCCCAAAAATAATATAAAAGCGTATAATAAAGCCCAATAATGTTTAAAACAAGATATAATATAGCATGGAACAATAAAAAATTATAGATACATTGGAGACGTATCAAGCCTCGGCGGAGCGGGGGAAATCCTTCCCCTCATTACCGGCAGGGTGGGGCCTCGACTGAGCCGGCGATGTCCTCTGCCTCATAGTTGGCGAGCGGGGCCTAGGCGGAGTAGGGCCTCGCCGAAGCCGGCGAGGTCGTCTGCCTCGGTGCCGGCGGGGCGGGGCCTTGGCGGAGCCGGCGGTGTCCTCTGCCTCGTTGTTGGCGCTGCGGGGCCTCGGCAGAGCAGGTCCTCGTCGACGCCAGCGGAGCGGGGACTCATCGGAGCCGACATTATCCTCTGCCTCATCCTCGGTCTCGCAAAACAGTGCCTAGTCCGCTTCATCGCCCTTTTTGTAGGCGGCCGCAGCCTCCGCCACCCGCATGCGGTACCGCCAGCGCTCGAGGCGGCCCTCGCGGGCTGAGCGGTACGAGTCAAGCAGCGCCTCCTGCTTTGCCCGTTCCATGGTGATCTGCTCCTCTGCCTATAGGTGCTCCTGGAGTAGATGGTGGTTGTAGGCGGCGTCGGCCTGCGCCTCCCGGAACTGCTCCCCACGCTTCTGCCTCATCGTGTCCATGTATTGGGCATGGGCCTCGCCGATGGTCATGGTGCAATGCACCAGCGAGGATAGCGCGGAGGAGGGGGTTGGCGCCAGATCATCGACTACCATGTTATCCGTTGGGACGTCGTCGTCCTCCTGCTGCCTGCCGGCCAGCAAGTTGGCAGCAATGGCTACCGTCTCCTTGTGGTTCGTCGTCCGCCCGCCTCGAAGAGCGCTGGAGCGCGAGGAAGCCATGGTGGGATGTAGTGGTGTGGACAGGAGAAAGGGAATAGAGGCAGATGACTGCGGCTATGGCCGGCGCAGTAGTTTATATAGCAATGGTGGGTGGCAGAGGTCCGGACGTGTGGTGCCGGAGTAGCCGCCTCGGCAACCGCGTATCATTAATGTGGGCGGAAAACGGACGAACGGACGACACTTGTGTTGTTTGAAGGCAGAGCAATCGCCTGCACCGGGAAGCGGGGTGGGCGGCGCTGACAATTTCGGGCGAAAAGCGCGCGTGGGCGAGGGAGGTGGTCTGGGTGGGCCACGACAGTCAGACTCGTGCTTGGCAGCAGGTCGATCCAGCAACCAGACATGCTGGCTCGCCAGTGAGCTCTCCGAGCTGAGCGTCAACAATCAGACGATGGACGTAGGTTCCAACCAGGAGTCAGCGCCACTGTCCAAGCCGGTTCATGCAGAGTTCACAATAGAGCAGGTGCGACCACACTTTGACGCCCTAATGGCAGAAGAGCTACCAGCGCAGGAGGACCTGTGTTGCAACCTCCATCTCCTCTACGAGCACTGGTGAATAAGTGAACGACAATGGCATCGCGGACATGTGGCCCTATGATCTTGGCTTCCCGAATGAGCAGAGGGCATTGTATCACACCATCCGTAGGGCCCGCGAGTCCCTCTCCGTCGTCCTTCGAGTTGTTGCGCTCGCCGTGTCGCGTTGTCAACATGGTCAATGGACAAGAGGAATGAGGAGATGACTTTACTTGGAGAGCATGACAGTGGGGACCCACCAGGCCATAGCCGCACGTACGCAAGTGCCTCCTTATTATATACAACTATAATAATTTTTGCTTCCTTCTGGTTTCCTGACATCACGGTCCCACACCATTGTCAACCTATGTAGTCAATAAACGAGATAATTGCACAAGGAGCGGTCGACAGCTGGGACCAAGCAGCTCGAGCAGTATTTGTGTTCTTAAGTTGTGAGCACTGCATAGTTTTTCTTGAGCGATGCTTTCGTTGTTGTTCAGAGGAGAGCAGCGTATTAACTGGGTGGGCTATGGCCCGTCTAGCCCAGGCCAGATATCCAGCCCAGATATTAATTTTTTTCAAGCTGAAAATGGCTAGCCCAGCTATACTTTCTTTTGAGGAATACCCAGGTAAGGTTAACTTGTTATTCTCCGCCCCGCTGGGCTGCAGATCTTTCCAATGAGGGATGCATTAGGCTTAACAAGAAAATGGGCTTTAAGAAATAATAAATGGGATGTCATTATAAAAACTAGGCAATAACTATAAAAAAATGCACCAAACACGTAATTAGTTTATAATTTTTTTGGATTTTGAAAATTTTAATTTCATTAATTGTTGTGCGCGCAATGTTTCTTTGGAATTTTTACATAATACAAATTTATATTGAAATTGTATTTAATCTCACTAGAAATTTCGGGATAAAAATATTTCGGATCCCATCAAAATTTGGGAAATTTAATTGAATTCTGTTTTGAACGGTTGGTTGAAATTATTAATCGTTGTTCTAGCTAGAAAATGGGTTGTACTTTTAACAAACTGTAAATGGGCTGTAGTAAATTCCATTAGAATTCAAAAATGGGTTGTACATTCTTGCAAATTGCAAATGGGTTAAGTTCTTTGCCACACACTTATGGGCCTACTAAGTTGACGCGTCCCCTAAAAAAAGTAAGTTGACGTGTATGCAAGGCTTTGTCAACTTATAGTCAACATGTGGTTCTAGCAGAAGTGGCCTTTGGATGTCCATCCAATGGATGTCATGCTTCTTCTTCAATCTCGGATATTCTAGCTTCAGCCGCCCAAAAAATGATTCCTCCCCCTGACATCTGGGGCACATTGTTTCGGAGGCTGACCTATGGGCCTACTAAGTTGACACGTACCAAGGGTTTTGTCAACTTAGTCAATATAAACGATTCTAGCTGTAGAGACCGTACGATGTCCATCCAACGACCGTAGTGATTCTTCAACCTTTGGTCTTCTTGCTCCAGCCGCCCAAACCAGCGCCGGTGGGACTGCCTGCTCCCGCCTGCCATGGCCAGCTGTGCTGCCGCACAGGCTACACCGCCCCACCCGACTCCATTGCTGGACAGGCCATTCCTCTACTCGCCCACACCTCTTGTTTTTTTCCGGCAACGACAGCCGGACCAGTAAACCCTCGTACTCCCCATCACGTGGGCAACCACTACCGAGTCTTCCCCGGCTCCGTGTTGTTCCCTTCCTGGTGCACTCGACGCGCTATGGTCAACGTGGTCAACCAACGACATCCATCGGACGTGGACGGTACGTGGAGGGGCTGACAGCTGGGTCCATGGCCGCAGCAAGGAAGTGCCTCCTTATTACGCGGAAAATAATGATTCCTCCACCTGACAGCAGGGACCCACCGGACGGGCCACCGTATTTCTCGAAAAAAATGTTTCCCCCCTAACTGCTGGGACCCACCAGCTACATCTTCGCACACAAGGAAGTGCGTCCATATTACGGGCAAAAAAATGATTCGCCCCCTAACTACTGGGACCCATCAGCTACATCTTCACATGCAAGGAAGTGCCTGACAGTCGGGACCCACCTGGTCAAAGCGTACGTAGCGTTGTCATTCTGGCCGCGAACATGTACATACATACCGGTCGATGTAGAGGCGCGCACGTGTCGTATTAGAGGCGCGCATGTAGCATGTACACGTACGTACAACAGCCAGGGTGCAAGAAAGTAAATACGGCCACGTACGTACATATGGGCGGGGTCTCGAACACCTACTCACGCATACATACGGCCAGTGCTCGTGTACATGGCTGGGTCGGAATGGAGAAGCTATGCCGTCGTCGTGATCATGGGGAGGCAACTAGCTGGGTCGGAACAGAATGCATCATCGTGTTCATCGGGAGCCAACCGGCTTGGATGGAACAGCCAATGGAAACGAGGCCTGGCGTACCGCAGAATGGAGGAAATAGCCTTGTGCTCGACCGCCACGGTCGAAACAGGATCCTGTTCATCAGGAGGGGTCTGGTGTACCACAAAACGGAGGAGTCATACCTCCCACGGTCGAAACAGGGTCCTGTTGATCGGGAGGGGTGTGGCATACCACAAAACGGAGGAAACGGACTTGTGTTGGAGCGCTACGGTCGAAAGGGGGATCCTGTTCATCGGGAGGGGTGTGGCGTACCGCAAAACAGGACTCCACGGGATACTGTTCATCTCCACCATCGACTGCCTCCACGGGTTACTGTTCATCCACCATTGACCTCCTCCAGCCTCCACCTGCGATTGTTCATCCACGGGCTCCTGTTCATCCAGCCTCCACCGCGCGCTCCTCCACCGGCTACTGTTCAACCAGCCCTCTCCACGGGGTCCTGTTCAACCACCACTCCACGGGCTACTGTTCATCCAGCCCTCCACCGGGTACTGTTCAACCAGCCCTCCACGGGGTCGTCCTATTCATCCACCCCTCCACGGGGTCCTGTTCATCCACCCCTCCACGGGGTCCTGCTCATCCACCCCTCCACGGGGTCCTGTTCATCCACCCCTCCACGGGGTCCTGCTCATCCACCGGCTCGATCGATCTGGGTCATGTTCATCCAGCGGCAACGGCCTCTACTACCTGGGGTCCTGTTCATCCACCCCCCAACAACGCTCATTGTTCATCAAGGAAAGGAGGCAACAGTGTTCGATTGGCTTAGTTAGCAGCAGTAGCAAAGGAATCACTCGGGTTCAGTGAACAGCAAGGGATCGATCAGTCGCTCGGGTTCAATAACACGTCGCCTATAGTGCAATTGCTCGGGTTCAGTTAGAGCCCGATGCCTCGCTCGGGTTCAGTTAGAGCGCAATGCAACGCGCACACACGCGTACGTACGAGAGAAACACGCATCGCTCGGCCCCCGACCACCCACCGTAACCGGGAACTCCCCGATATTTTCCTCGCCCTCGCTTCTACCATGGTTTTTCCTGTCATGGACGGCCCAAAGAATGTCACGCCGCTGCGTCTCTGGCCCGCCTAGGACGAAAAGCCCATTTCCTGTCATGATTTTTTGTCATAGAAGTAGGAGCCCACCACATTTATGTTGATACCGGGTTTTGTCACAATTATCATCATAGAAGTGACATAAGTATGACAAGAAAACAAATAGTTCGGCCCAAAATGTCCCGGATGTGTCTTTTTTTGTAGTGCAAGGTCCGACACTATTTGTAGGATCGAAAGTATGTCTAGAGGGGGGGTGATTAGACTACTTGACCAATTAAAAATCTATCCTTTTCCCAATTTTAGTCTTTGGCAGATTTTAGCTATCTTAGCACAAGTCAAGCAATCTTAACACAATTCAAGCAAGCATGCAAAGAGTCTATGAGTAGCGGAAAGTAAAGCATGCAACTTGCAAGAATGTAAAGGGAAGGGTTTGGAGAATTCAAACGCAATTGGAGACACGGATGTTTTTGTCGTGGTTCCGATAGGTGGTGCTATCGTACATCCACATTGATGGAGACTTCAACCCACGAAGGGTAACGGTTGCACGAGTCCACGGAGGGCTCCACCCACGAAGGGTCCAAGAAGAAGCAACCTTGTCTATCCCATCATGGCCATCGCCCGCAAAGGACTTGCCTCACTGGCAGTAGATCTTCACGAAGTAGGCGATCTCCTTGCCCTTACAAACTCCTTGGTTCAACTCCACAATCTTGTTAGAGGCTCCCAAGTGACACCTAGCCAATCTAGGAGACACCACTCTCCAAGAAGTAACAAATGGTGTGTTGATGATGAACTCCTTGCTCTTGTGCTTCAAATGATAGTCTCCCCAACACTCAACTCTCTCTCACATGATATGGATTTTGTGGAAAGAAGATTTGAGTGGAAAGCAACTTGGGGAAGGCTTGAGATCAAGATTCATATGGTGGGAATGGAATATCTTGGCCTCAACACATGAGTAGAAGGTTCTCTCTCAGAAAATGTGTGTTGGAAGTGTAGGTATGTTCTGATGGCTCTCTTCTCGAATGAAGAGTGGGTGGAGGGGTATATATAGCCTCCACACAAAAACTAACCGTTACACACAATTTACCAATCTCGGTGAGACCGAATTGAGAAACTCGGTCGGACCGATTTAGCAAACATAGTGACCGCTAGGATTTTCGATGGGACTGAGATGCAACTCGGTAGGACCGATATGGTTAGGGTTAGGGCATAACGTAATCTCGGTGTGACCGATTGCACAAACTCGGTGGGACCTATTTTGGTAATAAGCTAACCAGAGAGTTGGTCAGGTAAACTCGGTGGGACCGATTTGCTCATTTCGGTGGGACCAAAATGTTACAAAAGGGAAACAAAGAGTTTACATTGCAATCTCGGTGGGACCAATCGCTCATCTCGGTAGGACCGAATCGTTACAAAGGGACACAGAGAGATTACAACCCCATCTCGGTGTGACTGAGATCCCTATCGGTGAGACCGATTTCCCTAGGGTTTGTGGCAGTGGCTATGACATTTGAACTCGGTGGCGCCGGATAGAAAGAATCGGTGGGGCCGAGTTTGACTTTTGGTTTAGGTCATATGTGGATGTGGGAAGGTAGTTGAGGGTTTTGGAGCATATCACTAAGCACTATGAAGCAAGAACCTCATCAAGCAACACCTCATCCCTCCTTGATAGTATTGGCTTTTCCTATAGACTCAATGTGATCTTGGATCACTAAAATATAAAATGTAGAGTCTTGAGCTTTGAGCTTGAGTCAATCTTTTTGTCCTTAGTATTTTGAGGGGTCCACTTTCCTCATCCATGCCATGCCATTCATTGAGCTTTTCCTGAAATATTAATCTTGGAATAATGTTAGCTCAATGAGCTATATGTTGTTAGGAATTACAAAAACCACCCAGGGATAGTTGCACTTTCAATCTCCCCCTTTTTGGTAATTGATGACAACATATAGATCAAAGCTTAGACGAATGATAATAAGACTAAAAAACATTGTCGCTTTGAGAAGTATGTGAAAAGCAAGAGCTCCCCCTAAATTTGTGCATAGTTTATGATTTGCTTTGGACTGCAAATGCACAGAGAGTTAGTGTTGGTGTCAAAACTGGCGAATCTCGGGTAGGGGGTCCCAAACTGTGCGTCTAGGCCGGATGGTAACATGAGGCAAGGGACATGAAGTTTTACCCAGGTTCGGGCCCTCTCGATGGAGGTAAAACCCTACGTCCTGCTTGATTAATATTGATGATATAGGTACTACAAGAGTAGATCTACCACGAGATCAGAGAGGCTAAACCCTAGAAGCTAGCCTGTGGTATGATTGTTGACGTCTATGTTGTCCTACGGACTAAAACCCTCCAGTTTATATAGACACCTGAGAGGGTTAGGGTTACACAAAGTCGGTTACAATGGTAGGAGATCTGAATATCCGTATCGCCAAGCTTGCCTTCCACGCCAAGGAAAGTCCCTTCCGGACACGGGACGGAGTCTTCAATCTTGTATCTTCATAGTCCAGGAGTCCGGCTGAAGGTATAGTCCGGCTATCCGAACACCCCCTAATCAAGGACTCCCTCAGTAGCCCCCGAACCAGGCTTCAATGACGATGAGTCCAGCATGCAGATTGTCTTCGGCATTGCAAGGCGGGTTCTCCTCCAAATTCTGTGTACCTGTTTAAATAAAGTCCGGTTTCTTGTAGATGTTGCGCTCCTTGGCTTCTACGCCCAATAATGGCCGTTTCTCATGTGTCAAACGAATATGAAAAGTTTGAGTGTTTGTACATTCACACCCCTAGCCGTGTAAATGAGCTGCCCTATTTAAGGGGACGAGGATTTAGATCCAATCCACACCTTCTCCCCTCCGCGAGTGTTCATCGGAGCGCATTCGACAAAGGTCCATTCCACCATGGTGTGACACCCCAAAAAAATTTGGCCTTGTTTTATTAAGTTAAAATTTTGCCAGGAATTAAAACTTTGGATTTCTGAGCTCCATTTTAATTTTTAAATCATTTCCTTCCCTGTTATGATGAGTTTTTCCCAAAGAGAAAACTTTTCAAATATGCTATTGGACTTGTTTAACCTCTCAAGAAAAACTTTCCTTTTTTTCAGTGTAACTAATTTACTAATTTAATTGCTTGATCTTTATTTTCTTGAAAATGGTTTTTCAGGGTTAAATGGCCATATTTGAACTACAAACATTTGATAGATTCACTTAAAATTTCCACAAAAATTTGGAGATGTCATGTGATGTTTTTAAATCACTTTTATGCAAAAATATATTTCATTCACTAAATATTTTGAGCCCTACTCTCAATTTTTCTTCTCTGGTCCAGAGTGCATTTTGCACTACAACCTATTTAAATATTCATTTAAAACTTCTACCAAAATTAAGGGAGGTCAGTAGGAGCCTATTATCCCTCTTTGTGCAAAAACCTAATTATGTTCTTTGAAAAATTTGAGTGAATCAACTTCATCTTCATTCTGGACCAACTTGTTGGTTTGTGCAGCAACCATGTTTTTGCTTGCTCTTTAGCCCTTGATTATTTCTCCTACTTGTAGTTCCCCATGTTAAACCCTTAAGTCCAGGAGCATGCACCTTTTGGATCATTTTTGGTTCATGAAATAATGTCATTTATTTCCTGTCCAGAATTGAAGTTTTGTAAAACTTGCACTAACAAGTTTCTTCTTTTGTCCAACTAACATCACCACTCTCTCTTTCATCCACAGAGACACTGATCTGGAGATTTTAGCCACTCCAAGAAATGCCTAAGTGCCCTTGGCATTTTGTCAAACACCTGGTGTGCATGGCCAGTTTTGACATGTTTTTGTCTTTGCATTGTGACCTTGCACCTCGGATCATACTAGCATGTCCACTAGGATTCCAGTTGCTCCTAACCTGGGTCTGTTATTTGCCAGCCTCAACCGCGACCTCTAGCATGCTCTGGCATTTCGTCGAGCACACTCAGTGCGTGCACTGGACGCGCCCAGAGCGCGCGTATTGCAGCCGCGCGCCCGAGCCGACACGCTGGCCCCCGCGGCTTTGGCCCGCTCTGCAGAACCTTGCCGCGCACTCCCTTTCTCTCCGCTACGCGCCAAGCAGCCCCCGCCGCGCCCGGCAGGCCAAGCGCTAGCCACCGCCGCCGCCCGACAGCCCTGCGCCGTTCAGCGCCGCCCAAGCCTCGCCCGCTCGCCACCTGGCCCTTGGAGCAGTGCGAGCTCATCCGCAAGCGTGTCTGCTAGCCCTCGTCGCCGCCACGTCGCCCTAGCTACAGAACGTCGGTTCGCCGGAGAGCTTATCCACGGCCGCCGTGGAACCGCCTTGCCACGCTATAAAAGGGAAGCTCCGAGCGTCTCCAAGCCCTCAGGTAGCCTCATGCCGTCTCACTAGCGCCCCCATCGCCACCAATTGGAAGGGAGCAGGTCTTCTTCAACCTCTCCGGTCAGTTCGGCCACCGCCGCCTCCCGGCTCCATTCGGTGCAACCAGAGCTTCCCCCTCTCCGTTCTCTTCACCAGGAACCATCTCATCCTCCCGTGAACTCGTTCCCCTGCTTGATTTTGATCGGGAGCCGTCGCCACCACAAACTCACTTTGTCACCGAAGCTTCCCTCCGCCGCGGAGCTCGCCGCCGGCGATTTACTCCTTCCCCAGCAACCCCTCGACCACCGGGAGAACCGCCCCAGCCGTGTGGATCCATCCCCACCCTCGGGGGCCCGCGAGGAACAGCCAAACGCCGGCGACGATCGCCGGAGCCCCGCTCCGCTCGGGCAGAGGAGGGAGACGACGCGCGGCGACTGGTCAACCCTGACCAGTGGGCCCCTGGACCCACTGTCAGCGACCCCGCGCCGTCCACGCTGGAGTAAGTGGAGGCGTCATAACCGTAATACGTCTTCTCTGCGCGAAAGCGTAATCTCTTCAAAACGTTTTCTTTTCTGTTTTAATTTAATAACAGATTTGACCAAATCTTTGACTGGCTATAACTTTTTAAATATAAGTCCAAATGAGTTGATTCTTTTTCCTACCTTCTTCAAATTTGATCTAGTTTATTTTAAGATTTATTTGAAAATTTTTCAAACAACTTTTTGGTTCTGTTTTTGAAATATGTGTTAATTCAATTATATTTTCAAATAGGATTTTGGGGAAAGAGAAGAAAACTTTCAAAAGTTTGGAGAGCACCCTGCCTTTCCACACATTGAAGGCAAGCATTCTGAATCCCGGCATAATATTTTTGGAGTGATCGTTGATGCATTTATAACACCACCGCATTTCGAAGGACTTGTTATTTCATGTGATATGATCATATGCATGGGTGCATGTTACTGATTTCCATGCTGTTGGTAATGGACACACTTGTGATGATAATCACCCTCATGAGCTTTACATGCATACCGGCAGGAAACCGGGAAAACCTCTGCCTTGGGTAGGTATGAGTTTGTCGCCGGTCTCCGTCGGGACGGTTCTGTCTGGTATGGCATGGTAAGGTGATATGAGTGGTGACTCTGTTTGATGAAATATATTTGTTATACTAATCATGCAGGGAATACTTGAACCTCCTGAGTCGACCGTAGATCGAGTCTTGTTCCAGTAACCCCCATACTTGTTTCGTACTACCACTCGTCTCTACAGCAAGTAGAGTACGGTTCAGTAAGTTGTCAACCTCTTTCTAGCACACACCGTACAGAGAGGCCATGGTGGAAGATACTGGTTGTAACTGGTAGGCAGGCCACCTGGTCCGGGGGCATGGGTCTTTCCGGTTGGGACCGAGAGGGGAGGCCACCCCTTAGAGCGCGCGATATAAATTTGATCCCATGCTACACGAGGTTGTAGCCTCCCAATTAGAGTTTGCTTAACAGGTGTCGTGGGTGATTCCAGACACGTGTGTGATAAGCTGGTGTGTGCAAGTTAGGTGTGTTTTCAACAAAAAGACCGTAGATGGAATTAGTCCCGATGGACTAAAGAAATCCGTTACTCGTGGGTAAAGAGTACACCCTCTGCAGAGAATAAACCTATTCGAATAGCCGTGTCCTTGGTTAAGGATTACAGTCTGGGATGGGTCAAGTATCGGTCTTAGTGTCGGTCTTCGGAGGTGAAACTGTTAATCCAGAAATGGAATTACTACTTGTGACTGGTGATAACTATGATTATTATTATTTGACTAACCCATGATATTATTGTTATTATCGTGTATCTCTGGGATGGTTCTACCTCCGGGATATTCACTAGGATTGTTTCTTTTAAAGCCCTTTAAGTGGCGTCGCCCAGACGCCCGACTGTGGCATTTCTTTTAAAGCCCTTTATGTGGCGTCGCTCAGACGCCCGACTGTGGCATTTCTTTTAAAGCCCTTTATGTGGCGTCGCTCGGACGCCCGACTGTGGCATTTCTTTTAAAGCCCTTTATGTGGTGTCGCTCAGACGCCCGACTGTGGCATTACTTGTTATTTATTTCATAAATTTCTTTTATACTATCATGTTATTGCAATTTTATAAATAACTTGCTTGCGCGCATCCGAGAGTTACTTATCTTTTGTGGCTGACGTCATGAGCATAAAATATTTTTCAGCACATCATTGTTATATTATACCTGTGTTCATAATGTTTGCGAGTACATTCAAAGTACTCACTGGCTTGTCCCTGGCTATTGTCTTGGCTAGATTTTTCTTGCTCGGAGAGGAGCGACGAGACGCCAGCCCCGGAAACCACTCAATGGAGATAGCAGCCTCGCGAAGATAGGAATTTAACCTGGTCAGCTGTTCCCGTGGGGAATGGAGTCCCATAGACACAGATGTTTCACAACCCGCTTCCGCCATCAACCACTAGAAACCATTTGTTGTACCCACAGGCCAGAATGGTCTTGTACTACATATTTTGTATTTTTGCTTGGAGTTCCTGTATCAAGTTGGAGCCTCATCAGCTAACAGTAATCCTGGGGTTGATGAGCACGACGGTCTTTTCTGGAAATTTATTACCCGGGAAAACCGGTCATGACAGGCTTGGTATCAGAGCCAGGCTGACCATTGGCAAATCCTATCTTAGCCAGGTCAATAAACTAGGCAAACCAACCCACCAGACCTTAACCAAACCCCAGCCAAGCTTCTCGTGCAAGATAGCCACACAGTGACCCAACACTTTTGGCAGTCGGTGCCCAACCTATCAACCTAACCTGTCACTCATGCGCCAGTGAACGGCCCCTAAATAGTCCTTTCTCACAAGCGTGCGAAGGAAGATTCCGTCCCCTTTTCCCTATAAAAAGGGGCGCGCTAGCCCCAAACCAGCACACATAGTCGCTACCCCAAACCGAGCCACAATGCCTGGACCTATAGTGCACAACAAAACCACAGCAACCAACTTTGGAGGTTTTGTGACCATCCTCGCAAACCTCACCCGTCGTGCCTATGCGTTAGAGGAGCCACCAGAATATGTTGTGTATCAAGGACCCATGAGCGGTGAAGACCGCCAATTCTGGGCCACTGTGCACATTTACGGTAGGAGTCTAACACCCGAGCGCCCCTACCGGTTCACCGGAAGAACAACTTCCTTTGAGCCACAAGCCATCCAGCTAGCCGCTCGAGAGGCTATAGTTCATCTCAGGCACTTGTCGCCCAGAGTTAACTGTCGCTCGTTCCACTACTACCCCAGACGAGAAGGGTATGGTAGACCACCCCAAGTCGCCATTGGAGACCACGAGACGGACCCCGCATTGTTGCACCTAGTGCGCTATGTAAGTGCACTAGAGGCACTGTTCGACCAGATCACTATTGATCTAATGGCAGCTCGTGGAGAGCTGGTTCGTCGAGCCCCGGCGAGAGAAGAAAATGAGCCCAACACCGACAACCCAGTCGTGCTGTTTGGACAACCAATCGAGACCCCGAGATCTGCCCCAGCCATCGGCCAAGGTGCTGCGATAACCCCAGAAGTGCTTCGTCGCATATTGGGAGCACACTCCAACGGGGTTGTGGCCAACAATCCCCACAATGGTCATTCTCACTACCCCGACCCTGCAGTTCCTCCGCCATCTCCGACTAATCCCGGCAGAGAGACACGTGGAGAAGCCTCGACATCCACCAGGCACGCCCGTTTAGACATAAACGAGGTAGACTGAGCCGTATGAGTAGTACCAAGTTTCAGTGTATCCTCGCTTTGTAATCATGCGACCGCGTATATTAACGCAGCCTGTCTTTGTGCCTCTGTTTTAATAATAGCCTTGCATGTTTGGTCAGCGCATAGCTGCATATTTTTCCGGGCACAACTACCAAAACCAGCCCGACGACAACCACAGTAACACATCTCTTTTTGAGATATGTGTATCTCTGACACTGACCTGACCTTTGGAGCCAAGCTGGCAAATTTATTACCTTTCACCACGGTAAAACGATCCGGCTCCATTGCTATATAAAGGCCACCTTGTGACCTTACCCAGCAACCCTCACTTTGCGCACAACACTCACGCTTCTTCCTGTCATGCCGAACCCCAGCATTCATCTGAGAACCCCAGATGCAACCCCAGGTAGCTTTGTCAAATTATTGTGGGATTTTACCCGCAGTACCATGGGTTCTACCCAGCCACCCCAGTACGAGCTGTTCAAATCAAGGATCACCCCATCCACCTCGGAATATTGGGCAGCAGTACACATTCCTCCTGTAGACCCCAACCAAGATCCAATAGAAGTTTCCTTCGTGGGGAGATCTATGCCAACCCCACACTTGGCCATAGAAGCTGCTGCGAAAGAAGCGATTGCTCGTCTTCGATCCGCAGTACCCTATGCCCGCGAACGAGGATATTATTACTTTCCGAGTCGTGCAGCACCCGGAGAAGTAACGTCTTTTCCCGGTGGGCGTATTGAGAGAGACCCAGTTCTGGCCAACCTTATCCAGTACATCATTGCTCAAGAGCATTTAAACCAGCGAGTGATGGATTATCTCCAGAGCCTCGCAGATTTAAATCCTCAGGTTGCCATCGGCAGACCACTGAGACCCGACACGGAAAGACGCATACATCGGCTGGTCAATCCAATGCCTCCAATTGAAGAAGAATGTATTCCTTTACCAGAGACATTTTATCAGGACCCCGCCCAGTTACCATTTTCATTTTAGATGTCACTACTATATTTGTTCTATGCAGCATATATTTAGGTGTGTGACTTATGTGTAATACCCTGAGTTTGTACGACGAGTCAATTATTTGGCTTCTGCTAATGTGTGTAGTTTTTGTTGTGGTTTATGCTCCTTTAAATTAACTGTTTTCCCCTCGCAAAACCCTGGAGTGAGATTTTCTTTTCCCTGAGTTGCTACATCTACACTTTCTCACGACGTGGATTATTTAATTTCACTCAGCACCACGAGCAGACTCACAACCATAATGATTCAGACACATACACTGTTTGCAAAACTTTGCAACGGTGTTACATCCAGCTAATCACCCCCTAACAACAGTTAGCACCCGGCACACTCCATCTACTCCTCATGATCACCACCACCGCGGAGAGCCAACACCCGAGCCGCAGCATCGCGATACTCGTCGAAGATCATCGCGCACAGGAGCACAGAGAGCCCCAGCAGCGTCGCCAGCCCTCCGCATATCAGGATCACAAACCAGTCCGGCATCGCCTCCGCCATTAGAGCCTCGACCGAGCTTCTGTAAGCAGTAACGGAGAAATAAGGAGGAGGAGAAGTGAGGCCAGGTGTAAGGAGGAAGAGAGAGGCACCCCGGCCGTTTTTATAGCTCGAGCTCGGTGTACGGTGGGCGAAGTCCACCAACGCCGCTTGTCGCCGATCGCCGGTGTTCGGAGTCGAATCCGCGAGCAGTGCCGATAGCGCACTGGCCCACGAGGTGAGTGCACGCTGCACCAGCAGCTAGCACGCCACGCACTACCACGGTACGGCCTAGATGCCCTACCCACTAGGCGTAGCCGGTGGAGAAAGCGCGCGGGAGAGAGGAGGAAGAAAGGTCCAGAGGGAGAAGAAGAGGAGACTGACAGTGGACCCCGGGTCCACCTGTCAGCCAGAGAGAGCACTGTGCTCTTGGGTGCGATCAGCGTATATCTAAATTTAGGAGTTATCCTAAATTTATATCCAGCGTAGAAATCGCCTGTTTTTGTCCCGGACCGTAGACTTTTCCGCGCAGCACCAGTTTTCACACTGTGGTTTTTCACCACTTATTGCCCTCTCACTGTAGCTACATCTTTATTGCGTATTTATTTTCTTAACACCACTTTTACCAAATCTCGAGGGCGAGATTTTTTTAAGGGGGTTAGTATTGTGACACCCCAAAAAAATTTGGCCTTGTTTTATTAAGTTAAAATTTTGCCAGGAATTAAAACTTTGGATTTCTGAGCTCCATTTTAAATTTTAAATCATTTCCTTCCCTGTTATGATGAGTTTTTCCCAAAGAGAAAACTTTACAAATATGTTATTGGACTTGTTTAACCTCTCAAGAAAAACTTTCCTTTTTTTTCAGTGTAACTAATTTACTAATTTAATTGCTTGATCTTTATTTTCTTGAAAATGGTTTTTCAGGGTTAAATGGCCATATTTGAACTACAACCATTTGATAGATTCACTTAAAATTTCCACAAAAATTTGGAGATGTCATGTGATGTTTTTAAATCACTTTTATGCAAAAATATATTTCATTCACTAAATATTTTGAGCCCTACTCTCAATTTTTCTTCTCTGGTCCAGAGTGCATTTTGCACTACAACCTATTTAAATATTCATTTAAAACTTCTACCAAAATTAAGGGAGGTCAGTAGGAGCCTATTATCCCTCTTTGTGCAAAAACCTAATTATGTTCTTTGAAAAATTTGAGTGAATCAACTTCATCTTCATTCTGGACCAACTTGTTGGTTTGTGCAGCAACCATGTTTTTGCTTGCTCTTTAGCCCTTGATTATTTCTCCTACTTGTAGTTCCCCATGTTAAACCCTTAAGTCCAGGAGCATGCACCTTTTGGATCATTTTTGGTTCATGAAATAATGTCATTTATTTCCTGTCCAGAATTGAAGTTTTGTAAAACTTGCACTAACAAGTTTCTTCTTTTGTCCAACTAACATCACCACTCTCTCTTTCATCCACAGAGACACTGATCTGGAGATTTTAGCCACTCCAAGAAATGCCTAAGTGCCCTTGGCATTTTGTCAAACACCTGGTGTGCATGGCCAGTTTTGACATGTTTTTGTCTTTGCATTGTGACCTTGCACCTCGGATCATACTAGCATGTCCACTAGGATTCCAGTTGCTCCTAACCTGGGTCTGTTATTTGCCAGCCTCAACCGCGACCTCTAGCATGCTCTGGCATTTCGTCGAGCACACTCAGTGCGTGCACTGGACGCGCCCAGAGCGCGCGTATTGCAGCCGCGCGCCCGAGCCGACACGCTGGCCCCCGCGGCTTTGGCCCGCTCTGCAGAACCTTGCCGCGCACTCCCTTTCTCTCCGCTACGCGCCAAGCAGCCGCCGCCGCGCCCGGCAGGCCAAGCGCTAGCCGCCGCCGCCGCCCGACAGCCCTGCGCCGTTCAGCGCCGCCCAAGCCTCGCCCGCTCGCCACCTGGCCCTTGGAGCAGTGCGAGCTCATCCGCAAGCGTGTCTGCTAGCCCTCGTCGCCGCCACGTCGCCCTAGCTATAGAACGTCGATTCGCCGGAGAGCTTATCCACGGCCGCCGCGGAACCGCCTTGCCACGCTATAAAAGGGAAGCCCCGAGCGTCTCCAAGCCCTCAGGTAGCCTCATGCCGTCTCACTAGCGCCCCCATCGCCACCAATTGGAAGGGAGCAGGTCTTCTTCAACCTCTCTGGTCAGTTCGGCCACCGCCGCCTCCCGGCTCCATTCGGCGCAACCAGAGCTTCCCCCTCTCCGTTCTCTTCACCAGGAACCATCTCATCCTCCCGTGAACTCGTTCCCCTGCTTGATTTTGATCGAGAGCCATCGCCACCACAAACTCACTTTGTCACCGAAGCTTCCCTCCGCCGCGGAGCTCGCCGCCGGTGATTTACTCCTTCCCCAGCAACCCCTCGACCACCGGGAGAACCTCCCCAGCCGTGCGGATCCATCCCCACCCTCGGGGGCCCGCGAGGAACAGCCAAACGCCGGCGACGATCGCCGGAGCCCCGCTCCGCTCGGGCAGAGGAGGGAGACGACGCGCGGCGACTGGTCAAACCTGACCAGTGGGCCCCTGGACCCACTGTCAGCGACCCCGCGCCGTCCACGCTGGAGTAAGTGGAGGCATCATAACCGTAATACGTCTTCTCTGCGCGAAAGCGTAATCTCTTCAAAACGTTTTCTTTTCTGTTTTAATTTAATAACAGATTTGACCAAATCTTTGACTGGCTATAACTTTTTAAATATAAGTCCAAATGAGTTGATTCTTTTTCCTACCTTCTTCAAATTTGATCTAGTTTATTTTAAGATTTATTTGAAAATTTTTCAAACAACTTTTTGGTTCTGTTTTTGAAATATGTGTTAATTCAATTATATTTTCAAATAGGATTTTGGGGAAAGAGAAGAAAACTTTCAAAAGTTTGGAGAGCACCCTGCCTTTCCACACATTGAAGGCAAGCATTCTGAATCCCGGCATAATATTTTTGGAGTGATCGTTGATGCATTTATAACACCACCGCATTTCGAAGGACTTGTTATTTCATGTGATATGATCATATGCATGGGTGCATGTTACTGATTTCCATGCTGTTGGTAATGGACACACTTGTGATGATAATCACCCTCATGAGCTTTACATGCATACCGGCAGGAAACCGGGAAAACCTCTGCCTTGGGTAGGTATGAGTTTGTCGCCGGTCTCCGTCGGGACGGTTCTGTCTGGTATGGCATGGTAAGGTGATATGAGTGGTGACTCTGTTTGATGAAATATATTTGTTATACTAATCATGCAGGGAATACTTGAACCTCCTGAGTCGACCGTAGATCGAGTCTTGTTCCAGTAACCCCCATACTTGTTTCGTACTACCACTCGTCTCTACAGCAAGTAGAGTACGGTTCAGTAAGTTGTCAACCTCTTTCTAGCACACACCGTACAGAGAGGCCATGGTGGAAGATACTGGTTGTAACTAGTAGGCAGGCCACCTGGTCCGGGGGCATGGGTCTTTCCGGTTGGGACCGAGAGGGGAGGCCACCCCTTAGAGCGCGCGATATAAATTTGATCCCATGCTACACGAGGTTGTAGCCTCCCCACTTAGAGTTTGCTTAACAGGTGTCGTGGGTGATTCCAGACACGTGTGTGATAAGCTGGTGTGTGCAAGTTAGGTGTGTTTTCAACAAAAAGACCGTAGATGGAATTAGTCCCGATGGACTAAAGAAATCCGTTACTCGTGGGTAAAGAGTACACCCTCTGCAGAGAATAAACCTATTCGAATAGCCGTGTCCTTGGTTAAGGATTACAGTCTGGGATGGGTCAAGTATCGGTCTTAGTGTCGGTCTTCGGAGGTGAAACTGTTAATCCAGAAATGGAATTACTACTTGTGACTGGTGATAACTATGATTATTATTATTTGACTAACCCATGATATTATTGTTATTATCGTGTATCTCTGGGATGGTTCTACCTCCGGGATATTCACTAGGATTGTTTCTTTTAAAGCCCTTTAAGTGGCGTCGCCCAGACGCCCGACTGTGGCATTTCTTTTAAAGCCCTTTATGTGGCGTCGCTCAGACGCCCGACTGTGGCATTTCTTTTAAAGCCCTTTATGTGGCGTCGCTCGGACGCCCGACTGTGGCATTTCTTTTAAAGCCCTTTATGTGGCGTCGCTCAGACGCCCGACTGTGGCATTACTTGTTATTTATTTCATAAATTTCTTTTATACTATCATGTTATTGCAATTTTATAAATAACTTGCTTGCGCGCATCCGAGAGTTACTTATCTTTTGTGGCTGACGTTATGAGCATAAAATATTTTTCAGCACATCATTGTTATATTATACCTGTGTTCATAATGTTTGCGAGTACATTCAAAGTACTCACTGGCTTGTCCCTGGCTATTGTCTTGGCCAGATTTTTCTTGCTCGGAGAGGAGCGATGCGACGCCAGCCCCGGAAACCACTCAATGGAGATAGCAGCCTCGCGAAGATACGACCGGTTTTTCCAATAAAAAATATTTATTGATAAACCAGTCTTTTGAGTCTAGTATGAGAGAAATCCTCCTCACTGGTAGACAATTTCTTGATACAATAAGCCAGTAGCATAAAATATATTACAGGGTTGAACTGCGGTCGCTCAACCAAATTATTACAAGCACGCCAATAATCATACATAATGGCGGACAGGACACAGTGGTGTGGAGACATACCACTGACTCACGGATAGGTTGGTGGCGGAAAAACACAGCGGGAAGGGAAATACAAGACTCTAAGAATATCATTTCATCGAACGTCGAGGTGAGGCTCGATAAATTTATTTGGTAGCGGAAGCGGATATAAAACAGTGACCAAATCCAGGGTCGCACGAGACTGACTGGGACTCCTCTAAGTGTCGGACTCGCTATCGAACTCTTCATCCATGAGATCGCCTTCGTCAGCATCTGGCCAAATCAACAAGCCAGTGAGTACTTTGAAAGTACTCGCAAGACAGTTCGGACGTAAGATATAACAAATGCGTGCATGGATGCAACATGATTAATTCCTTAATGCACAATAAATAAAATTGGCATAACGGGTAAGTAAAAAGGGAAACGGCGGTAGTCCGCCTGAAATCCCACAGAGCATAAATAAGGACCGACCGGGTGTCTGAAGCGACACCTCGAAAGGTGAACAAATAGAAAATAAGTAAATGATGCCACAGTCGGGCATCTTAGCGACACCACATAAAGGGCTTTAAAAGAAATGCCACGGTCGGACATCTGAGCGACATCGCAGAAAGGGCTTTAAAAGAAATGCCACAGTCGGACGTCTGAGCGACATCGCAGAAAGGGCTTTAAAAGAAATGCCACAGTCGGACGTCTGAGCGACATCGCAGAAAGGGATTTAAAAGAAATGCCACAGTCGGACGTCTGAGCGACATCGCAGAAAGGGCTTTAAATTCACCAGTAAATAATACTCATAATAAACATTCAATCCATGAGAATAAACGGGTTAGTCCATCCACAGGGATAATCATTCAACCGGACTTAGCACTCATGCGATTCACCGGGGTCTCTATCATCAAAGCTGACAATTGATTAGGATAAGATGGAACGATACTTGACATGGAATAGATGATTTGGAGGAATATATGACTCTGCAGAGTTTGTACAAAATTTTTCCCACAACCAACGGATTTCCGTAGTCATGAAGGACTAGTTCCGTTTACGGTATTTCGGAAGAAAACACAGCTAACCGGTACACACCCATCCTACCTCTCGATGCTAGGAATCACCCTAGTCATCGTCCAAGAAAAACATTTGAGACGGGGAGATCACAATCTCGAATAGCATGGGATCAAATTTATCTACGCGCGCTCTAAGGGGTGCCCCCCTCTCGGTCCCAACCGGAAACACCCATGCCCCCTGACCGGATGACTGGCTTTAATCCAGGGCCATGGAACCATCATCACGGCCTCTCCTCTTTGGTGTGTACCATGAAAGCGGTTTGCAACTTACTAAACCATATTCCTTGCGGAAAACATGTGGTAGTACAAGGAAGGAAATGATAGGTACTGGACCGATATGGTTTGACACTGAAGTCACATGGTCTGGCGTAAGACTGGCATGCTACAACACTGCCATCGTACCCATCCTCATGCCAACACATGGCCATTCATATTCACATTCATCCACGTATGGATCATCGAACTCACTTACCTCATTATCACATAAAATAACGTTCATCGGTATGCTCACCAACATGCCATGAAACTAACTAAATGCAAAACATGCCAAGACACTCATCATATCAAAAGTTCAAACATGCTTGCCTGGTTCAGAGTAGTCGGAGCCTAGCTCGGTGAAGTTCGCGGCTCCGTCACCTCCTTCGGTATCTACAGTTTAAAGAAAATACATGCGCTAACGTAAATACCAAGGAGTGCACAGAAGGTAAACCAAATATTTTTCAAATAAATCTGATAAAAAACTAGACAAAATTTTAAAGAGAATAGAAAAAGAATCAATCAAAAATACTTTTCTGATTAAAAGTTATAAGGGTTTTTGTCCAGGGACTTATCTGTAATGAAATAGAAGATTTCCAGGGGCTACTTTATAAAAACAGAAAATGCTTCGGTAGCGACTACGCCAGCCCGAAGAGAAAACGCATTCTGCCCGAAGGCGCTTCCAGAAAACGATTCGAAAGAGAGAGCAGAGAGGCTGACGGTGGGGTCCCACCCGTCAGGTTCAAATGTTCAAACGGGGCGGCAGAGTTCGCCGGCGCCCGAGAGCCGCGGTGGTCGCTGGCGGCGATCCACGGCGAGGCAGAGAGATCGGAGAGTACCTCCATGCTCAGGGCACCCTTCCGCGTCAGTTGATGGTGGTGGAGTCGGTCGGCGAGCACCACGTAGCTTGTCACGACCGGTTTTTCCAATACAATAAGATTTGCGTAAAACTCCAATCCTTCAAACTCAACGACCACATTCTGATAGTAATTCTGAGAGACTTGCTGAATCCCGGGGGACTTGATTATTATGGATTTCTCCAAAGGAAGCATCGAAAAATTATTTTGCAAAGCAAAACTTTTCGAGATGAAAGAGTGAGAAGCTCCATAATCAAACAAAACCATTGCAGGTATTGTGTTGACAGGAAACGTACCGAGTACGATATCCGGAGCATTTTGTGCCTCCTCTTTGGTTACGTGGTTCAGATGACCCTTCCTGTGGTTATTGTTGGGATGGAAATTGTTTCGCTTGGGCGCTGAATTATTGCCGCCGTTGTTCGGCTTTGGGGTTGAGTTCCTTGGCTTGGGGCACTGTTTGGCATAATGCCCTTCTTCTCCACAAGCGTAACAAGTAACGCCGGGGCGATAGGTGAATTCCTTGTCCCTTGCATGAAAATTCTTGATTGGGCGTGAGACATTGGATGAGAATTTGGGTGTCCCACCCTTTTTAAAATCTATCTTGCTTCGGTGATTGCGATGTGATTAGTCTGGTCCCTTTTTCGCTTGCGGATATCTTCCAGACTGCGTCTCTCATTTTCCAGAGTAATGGCCTTGTCCACCAGCGTTTTAAAATCAGGAAAAGTGTGCACGACCAGTTGGCATTTAAGCGCGGGCGCCAGACCGTCAAGGAATTTCTCCATCTTCTTGATTTCAGTCATACGCTCCTCATTGGCATAGCGGGATAATAGGGTAAATTGACTGTTGTAATCTGACACTGTCATGTTCCTTTGTTTGAGGTCATCGAATTCTCTCTTCTTGATTTTCATAATACTCTTAGGAATATGTGCACCACGGAAACCTTCCTTGAAATCATCCCAGGTTATGTCATTTTCGTTGGGATGCATGTGCAGAAAATTCTCCCACCACGATGCGGCTGCTCCTGTGAGATAGTGTGGAGCATATAGTACTTTCTCGAGATCTGAACACTTTGCAATAATTAATTTCCTTTCCATATCTCGAAGCCAGTCCTCGGCTTCAAGAGGCTTGTCAGTGTGAGAAAATGTTTGAGGACGTGTCTTCTGTAGCTCAGATAACTTGGAATGTTGCTGATACTGTCCATGATGATTCCCCATGTTGATGACTTGGTTCATCATCTCGCGATGCTGTTGCTGACTCTGTTCATAAAGGCGGCACATCTGTGAAAGTGCCGATTCACTGCCTTGTTGGCTTGACTGTCCCTGGGTGAACTCATTGTTGGGTTGAGTATCATGAATTTCCTCTGGTGGAGTTGGCATGGAACGTGTCCAAGGACGAGACATTTTTCACTCTGGGAAAAAATATTTTTGTAAAACTCTTAAGAAAAGCGGAAAGAGTCGCAAAATAAAACCATAAATGCATAAAGCTGGCAGATATAATTTAATACCCAAGCTTACTTAAGAAAAACAAATCGACTTGTGCACGGAGAAGGACAACTCATTACATATCTTACACGCGGGCGGTAATTATACAGTACATCACTCAGGATATGCGTACATAATCCTGACCTGTTATTAAGGCTAGTGCACTTCTCCAGATCCTACATGATGCGCAAACAGGCTACTTCTCACAACCTATGCACATATCTTACAAAGCGGTACAATACATGGCAGCTAAGCGTACTCAGGCAGAGATGTTGACGACCTCCTTTGCCCTGCCGAGGGCGAGGCGTAGCGAGGTTGGGGACTCGACTTCCTCCTCGCTAATGGGCTCCATATGTGTAGTGTTGCACAGAGCGGACGGAGCGGTTTCCAGGGGCGGAGCAACACGTACAGGAGTGGGCGCGAAGGTTGGTGTAGTGCGCGCTGGAGTGGGTGCAATGACTTGGTTAAATTCTTCGGTAGAAGGCAGGCGACGAGTAGGCGTAAAAGATGCTGATGACGAGACAAAAGTCAGTGGCGGAGCGATGGGTAGGAGCTCCCTCCTGTTGGCAGCACAGCCATGGACCGAGTCCATGCGAGTAGCTACGAAGTCGTCCACCAGGTTGTCGAAGGCTGCCTCCAGGGCCCGGAGATACTCAATGAGCATCTCAAAAGCCTCGTCTCGTTCTCCTCTAGGGCAGGAGTATGCGTAGTGACAGGTGTAAGGCACATGGCACGGAAGATAACGGTAACGACGAGTCTTCATCACGGGAAGGACATCCCTGAGACGAGCTATCGCCTCGCGGGCTGCCATCTGCATAGCATGCCTCTCCGTAGGCATGGCTCTTCCCACGAACCGGAAGCGGCGTAACTCACCACGCCCTCCCCTGAACTGCACCGCGGCCTGGTGCATGGTCAGACTGTCGTTGACTCGGTGCTGGTAGAGTGTGAAGACTGGGCGCACGGATGGCCCCATCGCGACCTGAACGATGGAAGAAAGAAGCTTGACGAACCCATCAGGCACGTTGGCGAAGGTCTGCGACTCGCAGCTGATGTCGGCCATCTACAAAAGTAGGCAAAATTCTGCAGGGTCAGATCATAAATTTATGCTGACTGACAGAAAATGACTACAATTGCAAAAACATAAAATAGCTCTGTCATGCTAATAACTAATTAGCGATCGCACCTAGTGGCTTCCTACAGTCAGCCTGGCTCTGGTACCAAGCTTGTCACGACCGGTTTTTCCAATAAAAATATTTATTGATAAACCAGTCTTTTGAGTCCAGTATGAGAGAAATCCTCCTCACTGGTAGACAATTTCTTGATACAATAAGCCAGTAGCATAAAATATATTACATGGTTGAACTGCGGTCGCTCAACCAAATTATTACAAGCACGCCAATAATCATACATAATGGCGGACAGGACACAGTGGTGTGGAGACATACCACTGACTCACGGATAGGTTGGTGGCGGAAAACACAGCGGGAAGGGAAATACAAGACTCTAAGAATATCATTTCATCGAACGTCGAGGTGAGGCTCGACAAATTTATTTGGTAGCGGAAGCGGATATAAAACAGTGACCAAATCCAGGGTCGCACAAGACTGACTGGGACTCCTCTAAGTGTCGGACTCACTATGGAACTCTTCATCCATGAGATCGCCTTCGTCAGCATCTGGCCAAATCAACAAGCCAGTGAGTACTTTGAAAGTACTCGCAAGACAGTTCGGACGTAAGATATAACAAATGCGTGCATGGATGCAACATGATTAATTCTTTAATGCACAATAAATAAAATTGGCATAACGGGTAAGTAAAAAGGGAAACGGCGGTAGTCCGCCTGAAATCCCACAGAGCATAAATAAGGACCGATCGGGTGTCTGAAGCGACGCCTCGAAAGGTGAACAAATAGAAAATAAGGAAATGATGCCACAGTCGGGCATCTTAGCGACACCACATAAAGGGCTTTAAAAGAAATGCCACGGTCGGACGTCTGAGCGACATCGCAAAAAGGGCTTTAAAAGAAATGCCACAGTCGGACGTCTGAGCGACATCGCAGAAAGGGCTTTAAAAGAAATGCCACAGTCGGACGTCTGAGCGACATCGCAGAAAGGGCTTTAAAAGAAATGCCACAGTCGGACGTCTGAGCGACATCGCAGAAAGGGCTTTAAATTCACCAGTAAATAATACTCATAATAAACATTCAATCCATGAGAATAAACGGGTTAGTCCATCCACAGGGATAATCATTCAACCGAACTTAGCACTCATGCGATTCACCGGGGTCTCTGTCATCAAAGCTGACAATTGATTAGGATAAGATGGAACGATACTTGACATGGAATAGATGATTTGGAGGAATATATGACTCTGCAGAGTTTGTACAAAATTTTTCCCACAGCTAACGGATTTCCGTAGTCATGAAGGACTAGTTCCGTTTACGGTATTTCGGAAGAAAACACAGCTAACCGGTACACACCCATCCTACCTCTCGATGCTAGGAATCACCCTAGTCATCATCCAAGAAAAACATTTGATACGGGGAGATCACAATCTCGAATAGCATGGGATCAAATTTATCTACGCGCGCTCTAAGGGGTGCCCCCCTCTCGGTCCCAACCGGAAACACCCATGCCCCCTGACCGGATTACTGGCTTTAATCCAGGGCCATGGAACCATCATCACGGCCTCTCCTCTTTGGTGTGTACCATGAAAGCGGTTTGCAACTTACTAAACCATATTCCTTGCGGAAAACATGTGGTAGTACAAGGAAGGAAATGATAGGTACTGGACCGATATGGTTTGACACTGAAGTCACATGGTCTGGCGTAATACTGGCATGCTACAACACTGCCATCGTACCCATCCTCATGCCAACACATGGCCATTCATATTCACATTCATCCACGTATGGATCATCGAACTCACTTACCTCATTATCACATAAAATAACGTTCATCGGTATGCTCACCAACATGCCATGAAACTAACTAAATGCAAAACATGCCAAGACACTCATCATATCAAAAGTTCAAACATGCTTGCCTGGTTCAGAGTAGTCGGAGCCTAGCTCGATGAAGTTCGCGGCTCCGTCACCTCCTTCGGTATCTATGGTTTAAAGAAAATACATGCGCTAATGTAAATACCAAGGAGTGCACAGAAGGTAAACCAAATATTTTTCAAATAAATCTGATAAAAAACTAGACAAAATTTTAAAGAGAACAGAAAAAGAATCAATCAAAAATACTTTTCTGATTAAAAGTTATAAGGGTTTTTGTCCAGGGACTTATCTGTAATGAAACAGAAGATTTCCAGGGGCTAGTTTATAAAAACAGAAAACGCTTCGGTAGCGACTACGCCAGCCCGAAGAGAAAACACATTCTGCCCGAAGGCGCTTCCAGAAAACGATTCGAAAGAGAGAGCAGAGAAGCTGACGGTGGGGTCCCACCCGTCAGGTTCAAATGTTCAAACGGGGCGGCAGAGTTCGCCGGCGCCCGAGAGCCGCGGTGGTCGCCGGCGGCGATCCACGGCGAGGCAGAGAGATCGGAGAGTACCTCCGTGCTCAGGGCACCCTTCCGCGTCAGTTGATGGTGGTGGAGTCGGTCGGCGAGCACCACGTCGACGGCGAGCTTTGCTCCGGCGGACGGCGGCTCGGGTGGTCTAGGGGCTCGTCGGAGAGGGCTGCAAAGGTTAAATTGAAGAGGGGGTTATGCTCCTGGCAGCTAGAGAGGGTAACGAACGGGGTTTGAGCGCCGGAGATGGCCTCACCAGAACGAATCAGGCTGGAGGCCGAGGCGGGGCGAGGCGGCCGGAGCTGGGGGAGGAGACCTCCTCGAGGTCCCCCTAGTGGCCTGGCGGGGTGTTGGTGGGTAGTGGAGGTGCTGCGTGCACGAGAGTGAGCTCGGGACCCCTTTATATAGGCGGTCCGAGGCGGTTGCCATGAACGAGGATCACCGGCGAGCGATTATGGTGGCGTAGTGCTCGGTCGGGGTGGTTAGGGGGTCGAGCGTCATCACGGAGGTTCAATGGGTCCGTTTTGGTGTTAAACTGGCCGGGGTTTGGGTGTTAAGGGCGAGCTCGACGGAACGGGGATGGCGCGGGCCCGTCGGCGGCGGAGAGCGCGTTTGCTTGCCGGCCACGGTGGCTGTGCTACGGGCATGCGCTGGCGTGCATGAGGCCACGCGGAGAGCCAGGGAGCGATGGGCGGCGCGGAACGGCGTTCTGCCGTGGTGTGCCTCCTGTCGGCCGCCACGGGAGGTCCCGACGCCGCAGAAGACGCCGACGAGGGCGAGCCAGCGCGCTACTGACGCCAGGAAGGCTCCACGCACGCGTGTGCAGCTTCGGACAAGAGGAAGAGGCGGCGAGGAACGTGCCAAGGGCACTGTGGCCGCGTGACTAAAACTGACGGACGGAAGATGACACTGAAACTGAATTTTCTGAACTTTGAACAGTAACAGTGCCCACAAGGTGTTCGACCGAATGAAATTGGCCTCTGGTGATTTTTCCTTGAGCTGATTTTTGGTGGAGTGGCTTCTCCTTGCTCAAGTAGGCTGCATGATTTTTGGTGGAATTTTTGGAGCAGTGTGGATATGAATTTCACCAAATTTGGCAAATCTGGTCCAAACTTGCAGAGACTGTATTTTGAAAAATTTGAAAAGAGGAGGAGTGGATCAAGATGGTTCTGGGTTGTGGGTTCAAGGGACAATCCAGGAGAATTGGTTTGAGGTCAAAACTCAAATGAAAAAGTGTACTTGCTTTGAAAATCCCTCAGGCTCCAAATAATTTTCAGAATTGAATTGAGGGGGAAAAATAATTAGAATAAAATCCAAAACCAGTTTGGATTAGTTGGGACAGAGAATTTAGGTTGATCACAAGGGGGAGGGGAGGTTTTGGAGGGGTTTTATCTCATGGGCAAAAATACAAAGCCAAGGGTGGCTTCAAAGATAAGAAAATCCCAAATTTTCATAGAGCTTCACTTAAAAATAAAACAAATTAAAACTCCCAAAAAAATAAATTTTTAGAGGGAACTAACAGAGAAGGAGTTTGCAAAAGATCAACCACCAAAGTTTGAAAGAAATAAAATCCTTGCCAAGGCAAAAGGAGGTTTTTTAAGAGGAAGGTTTTTCTGATTTTTTTTTAAAAAGGTCTCTCCTCAAAACCACAAAGTTTTTGATAAAAACCAAATAAAAATTTTGGAGTGTCACAATATTGTGACACCCCAAAAAAATTTGGCCTTGTTTTATTAAGTTAAAATTTTGCCAGGAATTAAAACTTTGGATTTCTGAGCTCCATTTTAATTTTTAAATCATTTCCTTCCCTGTTATGATGAGTTTTTCCCAAAGAGAAAACTTTTCAAATATGTTATTGGACTTGTTTAACCTCTCAAGAAAAACTTTCCTTTTTTTTCAGTGTAACTAATTTAATTTAATTGCTTGATCTTTATTTTCTTGAAAATGGTTTTTCAGGGTTAAATGGCCATATTTGAACTACAACCATTTGATAGATTCACTTAAAATTTCCACAAAAATTTGGAGATGTCATGTGATGTTTTTAAATCACTTTTATGCAAAAATATATTTCATTCACTAAATATTTTGAGCCCTACTCTCAATTTTTCTTCTCTGGTCCAGAGTGCATTTTGCACTACAACCTATTTAAATATTCATTTAAAACTTCTACCAAAATTAAGGGAGGTCAGTAGGAGCCTATTATCCCTCTTTGTGCAAAAACCTAATTATGTTCTTTGAAAAATTTGAGTGAATCAACTTCATCTTCATTCTGGACCAACTTGTTGGTTTGTGCAGCAACCATGTTTTTGCTTGCTCTTTAGCCCTTGATTATTTCTCCTACTTGTAGTTCCCCATGTTAAACCCTTAAGTCCAGGAGCATGCACCTTTTGGATCATTTTTGGTTCATGAAATAATGTCATTTATTTCCTGTCCAGAATTGAAGTTTTGTAAAACTTGCACTAACAAGTTTCTTCTTTTGTCCAACTAACATCACCACTCTCTCTTTCATCCACAGAGACACTGATCTGGAGATTTTAGCCACTCCAAGAAATGCCTAAGTGCCCTTGGCATTTTGTCAAACACCTGGTGTGCATGGCCAGTTTTGACATGTTTTTGTCTTTGCATTGTGACCTTGTACCTCGGATCATACTAGCATGTCCACTAGGATTCCAGTTGCTCCTAACCTGGGTCTGTTATTTGCCAGCCTCAACCGCGACCTCTAGCATGCTCTGGCATTTCGTCGAGCACACTCAGTGCGTGCACTGGACGTGCCCAGAGCGCGCGTATTTCAGCCGCGCGCCCCAGCCGACACGCTGGCCCCCACGGCTTTGGCCCGCTCTGCAGAACCTTGCCGCACACTCCCTTTCTCTCCGCTACGCGCCAAGCAGCCCCCGCCGCGCCCGGCAGGCCAAGCGCTAGCCGCCGCCGCCGCCCGACAGCCCTGCGCCGTTCAGCGCCGCCCAAGCCTCGCCCGCTCGCCACCTGGCCCTTGGAGCAGTGCGAGCTCATCCGCAAGCGTGTCTGCTAGCCCTCGTCGCCGCCACGTCGCCCTAGCTACAGAACGTCGGTTCACCGGAGAGCTTATCCACGGCCGCCGCGGAACCGCCTTGCCACGCTATAAAAGGGAAGCCCCGAGCGTCTCCAAGCCCTCAGGTAGCCTCATGCCGTCTCACTAGCGCCCCCATCGCCACCAATTGGAAGGGAGCAGGTCTTCTTCAACCTCTCCGGTCAGTTCGGCCACCGCCGCCTCCCGGCTCCATTCGGCGCAACCAGAGCTTCCCCCTCTCCGTTCTCTTCACCAGGAACCATCTCATCCTCCCGTGAACTCGTTCCCCTGCTTGATTTTGATCGGGAGCCGTCGCCACCACAAACTCACTTTGTCACCGAAGCTTCCCTCCGCCGCGGAGCTCGCCGCCGGCGATTTACTCCTTCCCCAACAACCCCTCGACCACCGGGAGAACCTCCCCAGCCGTGCGGATCCATCCCCACCCTCGGGGGCCCGCGAGGAACAGCCAAACGCCGGCGACGATCGCCGGAGCCCCGCTCCGCTCGGGCAGAGGAGGGAGACGACGCGCGGCGACTGGTCAAACCTGACCAGTGGGCCCCTGGACCCACTGTCAGCGACCCCGCACCGTCCACACTGGAGATTTTGGGGAAAGAGAAGAAAACTTTCAAAAGTTTGGAGAGCACCCTGCCTTTCCACACATTGAAGGCAAGCATTCTGAATCCCGGCATAATATTTTTGGAGTGATCGTTGATGCATTTATAACACCACCGCATTTTGAAGGACTTGTTATTTCATGTGATATGATCATATGCATGGGTGCATGTTACTGATTTCCATGCTGTTGGTAATGGACACACTTGTGATGATAATCACCCTCATGAGCTTTACATGCATACCGGCAGGAAACCGGGAAAACCTCTGCCCTGGGTAGGTATGAGTTTGTCGCCGGTCTCCGTCGGGACGGTTCTGTCTGGTATGGCATGGTAAGGTGATATGAGTGGTGACTCTGTTTGATGAAATATATTTGTTATACTAATCATGCAGGGAATACTTGAACCTCCTGAGTTGACCGTAGATCGAGTCTTGTTCTAGTAACCCCCATACTTGTTTCGTACTACCACTCGTCTCTACAGCAAGTAGAGTACGGTTCAGTAAGTTGTCAACCTCTTTCTAGCACACACCGTACAGAGAGGCCATGGTGGAAGATACTGGTTGTAACTGGTAGGCAGGCCACCTGGTCCGGGGGGCATGGGTGTTTCCGGTTGGGACCGAGAGGGGAGGCCACCCCTTAGAGCGCGCGATATAAATTTGATCCCATGCTACACGAGGTTGTAGCCTCCCCACTTAGAGTTTGCTTAACAGGTGTCGTGGGTGATTCCAGACACGTGTGTGATAAGCTGATGTGTGCAAGTTAGGTGTGTTTTCAACAAAAAGACCATAGATGGAATTAGTCCCGATGGACTAAAGAAATCCGTTACTCGTGGGTAAAGAGTACACCCTCTGCAGAGAATAAACCTATTCGAATAGCCGTGTCCTTGGTTAAGGATTACAGTCTGGGATGGGTCAAGTATCGGTCTTAGTGTCGGTCTTCGGAGGTGAAACTGTTAATCCAGAAATGGAATTACTACTTGTGACTGGTGATAACTATGATTATTATTATTTGACTAACCCATGATATTATTGTTATTATCGTGTATCTCTGGGATGGTTCTACCTCCGGGATATTCACTAGGATTGTTTCTTTTAAAGCCCTTTAAGTGGCGTCGCCCAGACGCCCGACTGTGGCATTTCTTTTAAAGCCCTTTATGTGGCGTCGCTCAGACGCCCGACTGTGGCATTTCTTTTAAAGCCCTTTATGTGGCGTCGCTCAGACACCCGACTGTGGCATTTATTTTAAAGCCCTTTATGTGGCGTCGCTCAGACGCCCGACTGTGGCATTACTTGTTATTTATTTCATAAATTTCTTTTATACTATCATGTTATTGCAATTTTATAAATAACTTGCTTGCGCGCATCCGAGAGTTACTTATCTTTTGTGGCTGACGTCATGAGCATAAAATATTTTTCAGCACATCATTGTTATATTATACCTGTGTTCATAATGTTTGCGAGTACATTCAAAGTACTCACTGGCTTGTCCCTGGCTATTGTCTTGGCCAGATTTTTCTTGCTCGGAGAGGAGCGACGCGACGCCAGCCCCGGAAACCACTCAATGGAGATAGCAGCCTCGCGAAGATAGGAATTTAACCTGGTCAGCTGTTCCCATGGGGAATGGAGTCCCATAGACACAGATGTTTCACAACCCACTTCCGCCATCAACCACTAGAAACCATTTGTTGTACCCACAGGCCAGAATGGTCTTGTACTACATATTTTGTATTTTTGCTTGGAGTTCCTGTATCAAGTTGGAGCCTCATCAGCTAACAGTAATCCTGGGGCTGATGAGCACGATGGTCTTTTCTGGAAATTTATTACCCGGGAAAACCGGTCGTGACACAACTCCTCTTCCAGCCCTAAGCCTGGATATTGGGAGAGATGTTCCACCCCGCATAGCGAGCTAGTGATGCTCCAGACTAAGGGATTTCTCCCCCCGGCCTATATGGTCCTGGTTCGAGCCGGTCTTGCCGTCTACAATGGCGGAGAGCAAGCAGAGAATGCCCCTAATCCCTCCAAAGGAGAGCGGGTGTGCCTTGTCCCTTACTTAATAAGGGGGCTCGGATTTCCCATCCACCCATTTTTCCGGGGGCTGCTGGAGTTCTACGGCCTCCAGCTACATCATCTCACGCATGCCTCAGTATTGCATATCGCGGGCTTTGTAGCCCTCTGCGAGCTGTTCTTGGGTGTTGAAGCTCAGCTCGAACTATGGAAGGAGCTATTTTGCCTCGTGCCCCGTTCCAACAAAGGGTCAATGTATCAAGTGGGCGGAGCCGAAGTGTGGCGCATCGCCGGGACCGGATATCTGTCCGGAACCCCAAAGAAGGCGTCCGAAGATTGGCCCTCGGAATGGTTCTATATAGAAGACGTCCCGCTGCCGGATCTTGTCCGGACCGGCCTCCCAGAATTCGACAGTGCTCCCTTAAAGAAGCGCCTAAGCTGGCATCCATGGAGCCCTCAAAGGGAAAGTGACAGGGACATCATTTACCTGATGGGCCGAATAAGATTGTTGGCCCATTTCGGACTAACCATGATCGGAGTTATGGCCGAATGCATCATGCGGGGGGTGCAGCCGCTTCAGTATAGAAGCCACCCCATGTGGGATTTCAACGGGGAGGACGACGCCACCCGCTATGGCCGTAAGGGGCCAGATTCAGTTTCCGCTCTATTAAAGATCTTGTCCACTTTGTACAAGGGAGAAGAGGAGGAATTTCTCCGCGTCAACCCACAGGGTGGATTCTCTATGCACAATCCCCCAAGCTGGGTAAGTGGTTGCATTTACTTTCTCATCCATTTAGTATTCCCATTGTTAAATATTTAGTCTGATGACTTCAACGCAGGAACTACGCCGGGCTATTAAGGAAATAAGCAGCCCGCCTCCACAACCCGAGGACCCAGGACGGTCCCTCGACCCGGCCTCTCAAGAGGATCCGAACATATCTGTGGAGCTGATTGATGGAGTGTTCCATCAATTGAGCGAGGACAACGCCTTCGTGGCCATTACGGCCGATTACCCAGGGCTAATCCTGACGCCCCAGGTACCTGAGATCGAAGTCCCAGTACCCCGGATAGGTGTCCGCCCACTCATGTTCAGTTTCCTGATTGCAACCGAACTTTACAGGGGAGGTTTTTAAGGCAGAAGGCCGAACCTGCGGCGATAAGCCAACGAGGGGCCGTGGGGCCCCGTGGGCCAAAAAGAAGTGCAGTCCGGACCGAGGCGTCAGCGCAAAGGTATGGCGTGCCCCCTTATCCCAGGTGTTATACCTTCGAGGCACATTGACGCTCGTGCTCTCTTCAGGACAAAGGGACCTCGCCGGACTATACCCGGAGAGGCTGCCAATCGCGCCTCCACCAGCTAGGCTCCAAAGCCTGGTCCGGAGGCGGAGGCGAACGCAAGGCGCGCTCCAGACGCTCCTCCGACGGAGGATGTGGACGGGTTGTCTGCCACCAACTATGAGGTGGAGAGTGCCATGAACCACAGCCGTCGCCGGAGAATTCTTCGGGACGCTTGTTTATCCCAAGGGGCGTTAGATGCCTTCAACTCGGGAGATGCGCACCTCCGTGCCGCTCAAAATGGTCTAGCCAGAGCCACGGAGCAATATGTAAAAGACATACGGGTAAGAAAATTTTGGTAAATATATATGTAGCAGTAGCCCCCGAGACTTGAAACAGTTAGAACAACTGATTTAAGGATCATTTGATATGCAGGTTCTTACAGAAAAGAATTCCCTACTGTCCAAGGAGCTGGAAGAGTGCAAAGCCCAACTGGAGGCCGCACTAGCCGCGGCAGGGGAGCCTAAGGAGATCCCCTCTAGTAATATACATATCGAAAGATGAGTATTTTGCGAAGCACGACTTTGGTGCGAATCTGACAAATGAAATTGCAGATGGCGCCGGATTGAATTCGAAAAGGCAACACCTCCTATGCCAGCTAAAGGCTGGTGAGAGGGTGCTATTAAAGGTGATGGGGGAGAAGAACATTCTCCAAGATGCCAACATCCGGCTTGGCGTCGAGCTGAAAGATGTTCGTGCCCAGCTGTCAGACTCCGTGAAGGAGAATTAGCGGCTTCGGCGCGACATATTTAGTAAGTGCTTGAACGAAACTTTTGAAAGAAAGTTTGGCGGGGAAGTCGACTAACAGAGCAATGTCTGTAGGTGTGCTAACAGGTCGTCCTGCAGAGGAGATGCCCGGTTCTACGGGTGATCTTCTTCCCGAGCTCTCGCAACTGCTCGATCGAGTTCGGCAGGCGATGCAAGGCGTCGCCCAGGCCCTGTGGCCATCCATCTCCATGCCCGAAGGTCTTGGAGAGCTTGTGGAGAAGCTAAAGGGATCACGGCGGCGCTTCTGATTGTGGAAGATATCGGTCTGCCGTCAAGGCGCTAGGGAGGCCTGGGCCACGGTGAAGACGCAGTACTCAAAGGCTGACCCCAACCACATGGCCGAGGTCGGTCCTATAGGGCCCGATGGGAAGGAGATCCCTGTAAGCTTAGTGTACGGCCAAGTAGAGTTGGCCGCAAAGTATTGCCAACAGGACTGTAAATTAGACAGCATGTTAGATGGTATTGAAGAGGAATACAATCAGTCAAAATGACTATGTAATTGAATTGACATTTATAATGCCTTCTAGCCGGACTGTAGATCGTTTGTCATGGCCGACCTTTTCGCTTCAGCCTTAGGACCTGACGGTCCGAATTCCCATGCGGTTATATAAGAATCGGGGAATGCATGGAGACCAGGCATAGGGGTCATTAGTGCGTGAACAGACAAGTGCCCGACTAGTTATGTTATATTACATGGTTAGTAAGAAACATCTTCCAGGGAGAATAGTTCTGTTAGGGGTTCCTTTCCCTGGGGGGCATGCCCTAAAGTGCATGTCCATGCTGCGAAAAGAAACGCAGGAAAAACATCTGGGGGCACATAGATAAAGAAAAAGATCATCTTTAGTTCACCGACCGAATATTCCCTTAAGAACGCTAGCTTTCGGCTTCACCCAGTCTGAGGTACACGTCCGGCTGACCCGGCAGTAACAATCGCAGAGGTGCTCCCTTTACCACCTAGCCGAACAATCGGCAACGTAGGGGTAAGCACAGGAGCCAGGCAACCCAGCTTGGCCAAAACTTAAGTCATATCGATGCATATAATGGTGAATAAAAGGTACATGCGGAAGTTTCACACATGTGTTGGGCGTGAAGCCCGTATAAATAAGCTTCTGTTTAAAGAAGCCCCTAGGTTTACTGAGCGCGGATAGCGCGTCAATTTATGAGCCTTTAAAGGTTATAAGAGAGAGAGAGAGAGAGAGAGAGAGAGAGAGAGAGAGAGAGAGAGAGAGAGAGAGAGAGAGAGAGAGAGAGAGAGAGAGAGAGAAGGAGAGAAATGTAAGACGGAAACTATATAAAAAATGGACAGAGTAAGGAGACGAACATAGAGTCCGACGCTAGGCATCGAATCTTCGGAGATGGGCTATGTTCCATGGGTTTGGCTCGAGTCGATTATCCGATGCATCCCGCAGGCGGTACGCTCCACCAGTCAGGACTTGGTCAATTATGAAGGGACCTTCCCACTTGGCCTTGAGTTTGTCCTTTTTCTTGTCCGGTAGTCGTAGAACTAATTCACCAACGTTGTAATTTTTGGCCCGTACTTCTCTGCTTTGGTATCTTCGAGCCTGCTGTTGATAGAATGCGGAATGGGCTTTTGCCACGTCGCGCTCCCCCTCCAATGCGTCCAAGCTGTCCTGCCGATCGAGCTCGGCTTCCCTTTCTTCGTACATGCGCACTCGAGGTGAGTCATGAATTATGTCGCAAGGCAAAACTGCCTCTGCGCCATACACCATGAAGAATGGTGTGTATCCGATGGTGCGATTCGGCGTGGTATGCAGCCCCCATAGTACGGAGTCGAGCTCCTCTACCCAGTGCGTGTTAGATTCCTTGAGGGACCGCACTAGTCTGGGTTTGATGCCGCTCATGATAAGACCATTTGCACGTTCGACCTGGCCGTTAGTTTGTGGGTGATAGACGGAAGCATAATCGAGCTTGATGCCCATGTTTTTGCACCAGAGTTTTACCTCGTCGGCCGTGAAGTTCGTGCTGTTATCAGTGATGATGCTGTGGGGGACGCCGTAACAGTGTATAACCCCGGATATAAAGTCTATCACCGGTCTGGATTCGGCCGTCTTAACAGGCTTGGCTTCTATCCATTTGGTGAACTTATCCACCATGACCAGTAAGTATTTTTTGCTTGTGGGTTCCGCCTTTAAGGGGTCCAACCATGTCAAGCCCCTAGACCACGAAGGGCCAAGTAATGGGGATGGTTTGGAGGGCGGTGGGTGGCATATGGCTTTGGTTTGCAAAGAGCTGGCAACCGGTGCATCGTTGGACTAAGTCCTGAGCGTCTACCCGGGCCGTCGGCCAATAAAAGCCTGTACGGAAGGCCTTGCTTACAAGGGACCGGGCTACAGCGTGATGACTGCCGAGTCCAGCATGAATTTTAGCCAGGAGATTCCGCCCCTCCTCTTCGGAGATGCACCTTTGAAGGACTCCGGTAGTGCTTTTCTTATAAAGCTCTCCCTCGTGGACTCTATAGGCTTTGGATCGCCGCACTATGCAGCGTGCCTCATTTTGGTCCTCGGGGAGTTCCTACCTAGTAAGGTAGGCGAGGAATGTTTCTGTCCATGGGGTGATGACAACCATTATTACGTGGGCTGAAGGTGTTTATTCATTGGCAGATCCTCCAATTGTGTCAGAATGTTCGGTGTCGGGCAGTGCGGTTGGGTCCGGGCTGTTATTGTTCGACTCCCCTTCCCATGCCACGGATGGCTTGAACAGCCTTTCCAAGAAGATGTTGGGGGGACTACATCGCGTTTTGCGCCGATGCGTGCCAGGACATCTGCTGCCTGATTATTGTCCCGAGCTATATGGTGAAATTCAAGCCCCTCGAACCGAGCTGACATTTTTAGGACGGCGTTGCGGTAAGCTGCCATTTTTGGATCCTTGGGGTCGAAGTCTCCATTTATTTGGGAGATTGCGAGGTTCGAGTCCGCGCGCACCTCTAGGCGTTGGATGCCCATGGATACTGCCATCCGGAGACCGTGTAAAAGGGCCTCATATTCGGCTGCATTGTTGGAGTCCGTGTACATAATCTGTAGTACGTATTGAACCATGTCTCCTGTGGGGGACGTCAAAACGATGCTAGCCCCCAGCCCGGCCAACATTTTGGAGCCGTCGAAATGCATGATCCAATTTGAATATGTGCCGTACTCTTTAGGGAGTTCGGCCTCCGTCCATTCTGCGACGAAGTCGGCCAAAACTTGTGACTTGATGGCTCGTCGTGGCTTATAAGTTATGTCGAATGGGAGGAGCTCGATGGCCCATTTCGCAATCCGCCCCGTTGCATCACGGTTGTTTATAATATAGTTAAGTGGTACTTCCGAGGCTACTGTTATTGAACACTCTTGAAAGTAGTGTCATAGCTTCTGGGATGCCATGAATACCGCGTATGCAATCTTTTGATAATGCGGGTGCCGTGATTTGCAGGGAGTGAGGATAGTGGACACATAATAGACCGACTTTTGAAGGGGGGATTTGTGTCCGTCCATTTCTCGTTCGACGACGAGCACTGCGCTTACAACCTGATGTGTTGCTGCAATGTATAATAGCATTGGTTCGCCAATGTTTGGCGCGGCCAGGACTGGGTTTGTTGCCAGTATGGCTTTTATTTCGTCGAGTCCGGCCGTGGCTGCGTCCATCCATTTGAAGTGTTCGGTGCACCGAAGGAGGCGGTAAAGGGTTAGGGCCTTTTCTCCCAAGCGGGACATAAAGCGGCTTAGAGCCGCCACGCATTCGGTTAACTTTTGTATTTGTTTGAGGTCCTTTGGGATATCCAGTTGCGACAGAGCTCGGATCTAGGCTGGATTTGCTTCAATTCCTCTATCGAATACAATGAAGCCCAAGAGCTTTCCGGCTGGAACGCCGAAAATGCATTTTTCCGGGTTGAGCTTGATGTCGTATGTTCGGAGATTATCAAATGTGAGCCTCAAGTCGTCTACTAGAGATTAAACATGTCTTGTTTTGATGACCACATCATCTACATATGCCTCCACTGTTTTGCCGATCTGGCTTGCCAGACATGTCTGAAATATTGCGTTGATATGTTGCGCCGACGGTTTTGAGTCCGAAGGGCATCATGTTGAAGCAGAATGGCCTGTATGGTGTGATAAATGCCGTTGCGGCTTGGTCTGGTTCTGCCATCTTGATTTGATGGTAGCCAGAATATGCATCGAGGAAACACAACGAATCGTGTCCTGTGGTAGCATCAATAATTTCATCGATGCGGGGGAGGGGGAAGGGATCCTTTGGGCAAGCCTTGTTAAGGTCTTTAAAATCAACACACAGGCGCCAGGATTTGTCCTTCTTTGGTACCATCACCAGGTTTGCTAGCCAGTCTGGATGTTTTATATCTCTGATGAATCCGGCCTCCAATAGCTTTGCTAGCTCCTCTCCCATAGCCTGTCTCTTAGGTTCGGAAAAACGCCGAAGAGCCTGTTTGACAGGTTTGAATCCTGTTTGGATATTTAAGCTGTGCTCGGCCAGCCTGCGTGGGATTCATGGCATGTCTGAAGGGTGCCAGGCAAAAATGTCCCAGTTCTCTCGTAGGAACTCTCGCAATGCGGCGTCGACATCAGGGTTTAACTGTGCCCCGATGGAAGCTGTTTTATTGGGGTCCGTTGGATGGACTTGGAATTTAACTATTTCGTCTGCCGGTTTAAAGGAGGTGGACTTGGATCTTTTGTCGAGTACCACATCGTCCCTATTCACCGTAGAGCGCAGCGCAGTCAGCTCCTCAGCCGCTAGGGCTTCGGATAGTGCCTCGAGGGCCAGTGCGGCTGTCTTGTTTTCGGTGCGGAGTGCTATGTCCGGATCACTAGCGAGAGTGATGATCCCGTTAGGCCCGGGCATCTTGAGCTTCATGTACCCGTAATGGGGTATTACTTGGAAGATTGTAAACGCTTCCCGCCCTAGCAGAGCGTGATAACCGCTACTAAACGGAGCCACCTGGAACGTGACCTCTTCGGACCTGTAATTATCCGGCATGCCGAACACCACATCTAGTGTGATTTTTCCTGTACAGCGCGCTTCCCGACTGGGGATTTTTCCTCTAAAGGTTGTGCTGCTTCGCTCAATGCGGTTCCAGTCTATTTCCGTTTTTTGAAGAGTCTCCTCGTAAATGAGGTTCAATCCGCCGCCGCCGTCCATGAGTACCTTGGTAAGACGAAAGCCGTCCACTATTGGACTGAGGACCAATGCGGCTGGTGCTCGGGCTGTTCGGAATTTAGGTTCATCACTGGCGTTAAAGGTAATAGCCGTGTCACTCCATGGGCTTATTATTGCTACTTGGTAGACTTCGGCAAGGCTGCGGAGTGTTCTTTTTCACATATTATTTGATGCGAAAGTCTCGAAGACTGTTAATACCGTATTGGTGTCTCTGGGGTGGCTTTCTGTGGCCTCCGGAATTAGGAGATTTTCGCCAATTTTGGCCACCTGCCGGAGTATCCAACATGCTCTGAGGCTGTGAGTTGGTGTGGCGTCCTCTGTACTGTGAATTTTACAGGGTCTATTAAGCCACCCTTCCAGTACGGTTCCATGCCCTGTAGAGGGTTTTTGCTTTTTAGTGCTTGACCCAGGTGACTGGTGATGATGCACCCTTTTATTTCGGACTGGGTTTGTATTCAGGGCCGGATTGTCCCAAAATTTTATTTCGGTTTTCTAGGTGCTTTCCATCGCACAGTACTTTCGTACAATGGACGCCAAGTCAGCGAAGCGTGTAATATCACGACGACTTATGGTGTTGAGTATTCCCTTGTCCGTGCAGTTATTGCAGAAGATTGAGATTGCGTCTTCCTCGCGGCAGTCCCTTAGCCTGTTTTTAACCAGGAGGAATCTGGCCCAGTAATGATGTACTGTTTCATCGGGTTCTTGCCCGATTTTGGATAGATCGCTTATGTTGGGGTGGGTGGGTGGAATTAAATCCGAAGCCTCACCCCATCTAAGGCTCAGAGGCTGAGGAATTTCTGAACTTGAAAATTTGGATTCCTGGATGTTGTCTAATGAATCCAGCCTGTCGCCTGACTCTAAGTTCAGGTCTTGAGTGATATCCTCCCCTCCGTGGGTATTCGGCTTGGAGGGATCGGGAATTCAGACGTAGCGAGTCCTTAAGATAGATGAAGGGTCGCCGCACTGTCCCTCTACCACGGCAACGTGATGGGTGACTTGGGGAGAGTTAATCTCTCTCAGATCGGTTTTAGGCCCAATCTGGTCATAATCCATAGCAACTCCCAGGGCGGCGAAGCGATCCAAGAGCTCGTTTATGGAGGAAAGCTCTATTGGATCTAACTGCTCGGCAAGTTCCGAGTTGACATGAAGATTGTTTTCGATGGCTCGAGAGGTCATCGTCGGCGCAGAAGCCGAACAGGCGGTCATAAGAAAGCCACCTAACCGGAGGGTTTGGCCGACAGCCAAAGCTCCCTTAGCAACGGTGTCGTCTTTAAAGATGGGGCGAGGTATCCTTCCTGATGGCGATGACACAGAGGAACTCTCAATGAAAGCACCAATGTCGGTGTCAAAATCGGTGGATCTCGGGTAGGGGGTCCCGAACTGTGCGTCTAGGCCGGATGGTAACAGGAGGCAAGGGACACGAAGTTTTACCCAGGTTCGGGCCCTCTCGATGGAGGTAAAACCCTACGTCCTGCTTGATTAATATTGATGATATAGGTAGTACAAGAGTAGATCTACCACGAGATCAGAGAGGCTAAACCCTAGAAGCTAGCCTATGGTATGATTGTTGACGTCTGTGTTGTCCTACGAACTAAAACCCTCCGGTTTATATAGACACCGGAGAGGGTTAGGGTTACACAAAGTCAGTTACAATGGTAGGAGATCTGAATATCCGTATCGCCAAGCTTGCCTTCCACGCCAAGGAAAGTCCCTTCCGTACACGGGACGGAGTCTTCAATCTTGTATCTTCATAGTCCAGGAGTCTGGCTGAAGGTATAGTCTGGCTATCCGAACACCCCCTAATCCAGGACTCCCTCAGGTAGGCTCATGGGTTACTCTTCCATGTCACATACATCTTGGTGGAGCGCTCAAAATGATAATAATTAAATACATGCACTCATCACCAAGCAAAGTGAATGATCATATAGGGATAAAATGATAATGTCATCCAACAAGCATTAATGTAGCATATGATCAAACACACATGATCATCCAAGTATCACACAGGCAGAAAGTATCTCAATCAAGCAAATAAAGTTCAACCACCAAAGCAAGAGAGAATAAAAAAGCAACGCTCTCTCTCGAAGCCTATGATCTATACATTTTTCTCCCCCTTTGGCAACAAGTTACCAAAAAGTTCATAGAAAATGCATAGCACTAAATCGTCTCTCAGGCTTGGTCTTCAGGTGGTGGTGTCCGGAGAACTCCAAGAATGAAGGCTTCAGTCGATGTAGATGGAGCTGGTGGAGTAGGTGCTGGAGCTGGTGGCACTAAAGTTATAGCTGGTGTAGATGAAGTTGCTCTGGTGTCTCGAACAGGCACTGCAGCAAATCTTTGTCCTCTGGGCACTCTAGCAAAAGCATCAGTGGTAGACTTGCCCTTCCTCTCCTGCATATCATCCTGAAGTTGCTCCACAACAGACTGGATCTCAGTTACCTTAACATCCATGTCATAGAACTTCTGCTCCACGATCCTTTCCAAGCTCTCCTGGTTTTGAGTCAGGGTGCCCAGCCCTTTCTCAATCCTTAGAGTGCATGCAATCAAGTAGCCAAGTTGATCTTGCTTGCTCTTCAGAAGATACTGAGATGCCTCTTCCATGGTTGGCATCTTTGCAGCTTTCTCAGCCTTTGCCTTCTCCCTCTTTGCTTGAGCGTGCACAGAAGATGGTTCATCCTCATTCATAACCACTTGGTTGTCCTCAAAGTCTGGATAGATATGCATGTGCTCCTTGTCCAACAAGTATGTGCCAGTTCCCATCTTGGAGTTAATCAACTCCTGGATCTGTGGTGCATACCCACAGCTTCTCTTTTGGTCAGCAGCTGTCCTCTTGATAGTTTCAACTATAAGACTCATGACCTTGAACTTTTGTGGCACATCAAATATATGTAGCAGATTGATGGAGTGGCCTCTGATCATTCTATGATCACCAGACTTGGGCAGAAGAGTGTGCCTGAGGATCCAATTGATAGTAGGCAGTCCTAACAGCAGCTATTTCACTTATCCAAATTGGTGAGTCTCAAGATCTACATCATGAATCTCCTTGTACATGCTAGCCATGGAGTTGTGATCCTTCTTCTTCTTGGCATAGACATCCAAGTAATCTTCATTCTCCTCAGGAGCATTGATCAATTGAGCCCATTCTGCTACTGTTGACTAGTATCTAGTGCCTTCAGACATCCAGCCTATCTTGCCATCTGGGTAGAAGTGAGCTGTGGAGTAGAACTGCATGATAAGCTCATCATTCCACTTTGTGAGCTTCTGAGCCACAAACTCATCAACTTCACAAGCCTTGAAACTGTCATATACTCCTGGATAGTGTTCTTCATTCTCCTTGATGTACTCCCAGTTGACCCATCTCATGTCACATACTATTGGTTTCTTGTCAAGCAACACTGTCTCATAAAAATCCTCTTGTTCTTTGGTATGGAACCTATAGTCCACAGCAGTTCTCCTTCTGGTGGCATATGGATCTGACTCTCTCCATAGCTTCAATCCCGAGTCCTTCTTGATCTTCATGTTTTCTGCTACAGGATGAGCATCATTATGATCTGGAATTTTTGGCTTTAACTTCCTCAAAACATGTGTCTCATCATCTTCTTCTTCAGCAACAGTTTCAGGCACTCGGGCCTTGTTTTTCTCAGCAGCTGGAATGTTCCTGGTACTCCTCTTTGGTGCAGTTTTGGGTTTTGGAGCAGCTAGCTTGGGAGCTTCTTTGGTCTTAGATGAAGCAGCCCCTTATCTTATGGCATCTCCCATAAGTTTATGTGCCTTAGGTGCTGGTGCAGCATCTTCTTCCTCTTCCTCTTCAGAGTCTCTCATCATAGATGGCTTTCCAATTACTTTGGCCATTGTCTTCTTGACCCTCTCTTTCCTCTTCTTCTCTGCCACAACCTGTTCTTTGGGTGCAGATCCCAAAGTTTCTTGAGTGGATGTTCTGGCCTTTGACATAGCAACTCTTTTGGCAGGAACCTTTGTCTTTATTCCTGGCTTAGTGGCAGCAGCTGTGCCATATTCCTTTTTGAGAACTTTCCTCTTTGAGGTGGCCTCTTCCTCAACAGCCACATAGTCCTCATCCTCAGAATCAGAAGTTTTCTTCTTTCTGGCCCTGGTGGCAGCTTTTGGCAAGTTGCTGGGTGTGCTCCTGCTTCCATCATCTGAGCTGCTAGAGGGACTAGTGCCCTCACTCATGTGAACCTGCTCCTCTGACTTGTTTCAGATTGTCACTTTGATCAGACATAATGCAATCTCTGACAGCTGACCCTGTGAATAGATTATAGATGAGGTAGAGTGGATGAGCATCACAAAATACAGAGGTTTTTGCAAAAGAATGAATCAAAAACTTAGTTTTAGTTTTCCTCGGAAAGCATTTCGGATCAACCGATTTGTAAACCCGGTGATACCGAAGCAGCTGTTGGAACCTAAACTAGTGAACTCGATCAGACCGAGTCACAATTCGGTGGCACCGAGACTGCTAGGGTTTCACAAAGTCCTGAACTCGGTCACACCGATTTTCAATTCTCGGTCAGACCAAGAATCACATGTGCAATGGCCTGAGCCGAATCGGTGGTACCAAGTTCCACAACCCGGTTGGTCCGAGATGGTTTCGGTAGAAATCTAACCCTAAATTTCCAAGTGATCTCTAATCTACGAAGTGTTTTTGACTGGATAAGATAGTTTCAATCGTGGCAAGATTCATGGCGAACACAATGTGGTAGGAATCAGATAAGGATAGCACAGTGATCAAGTTCATACCCTAGTTCGGCGATGAACTCGCTACGGCGGCAACGGCGGGGATGATTCCCGTTGACGATGGCGGATACCAGCGGCAGGAGGCAACTGGCAACGAGGAGGACGATCCGGAGACCCTGGAGGCAGAGGGGGCTAAGCGCGGGCGAAAGAGTTCGGAGAAAATTTCCAAAATTTTGCCCGTGGGTATATATAGCCCGACCTTGTTGGTGTGACCGAGTGGAACAACTCGATGGCATCGAGATGCATAACTGCAAGCAGTTGCTGCAACTCGGTGTGACCGAAAAGTTCAAATCAGTTGCACCGAGATTGAAAACCTAGATCGACTTAGTGATCTCGGTATGACTGAAATGGTTGAATCAGTCAGACCAAAACACACAAAGAAGTTTTGGAAGTTTAAGTCTATGACGAATCGGGGACTCCGAGTGCTCCTCACACAGAGTGGTTCGAATCTGACTTGATCAAATTTTGTGATGTAGCATGAATAGAGTTTGAGATGAGAAAAGCATAGATAGCTAGAGAAGGTTCTTAGGCATTCTTGTCCATCCACTTGGCAAGAGAAAAAAGAAACCAATCAATCAAAACAACAAGTGGATGTCCTTGAATGAGTAAATTATGCAACCAACATGCTCACACAATAAAATGGCAATTAAAATATGTGGCAAAGCATGCACAACCAATTCTAGCATCTATCAAGCAATTGGCGATGACCAGGTCATCTATATATGAGTATATTGACTTAGGAGTCAAATGAGAACATTTGATCATAGGTCATACTCATCGTTTAAGCACAAGTGGGGTTACTACTTTTACATAAAGCGTTGTTGTTTTCACACCATTAGAGTTTCTTTAGCTCAATTCTTAGAGTAAAGCTCCCCCTAGATGTGAGATCCCCCCTAAGAGGGATGAACTAACCTTGGGTTTTGTCGATGATGACTTCATGTAGATGTTGAAGATGTGGATGCTCAATGTTGATGTAGATCATTTGGAGCTATCCTTTGGAGTGAGTTGCACTTTCAATACCTACACGGGTTAGTCCCACAAGGAACAAACAAGGATATCCATAGGCATAGAGTGATGCACACACAAGATGATGTCTATGAAAGCTTTAGGTTACCTTGTCCCTTGTCTTACCAAGAAGAGGGTTTGTGACTCCTTGAACTAGTGCAAGATGTGGAAGTTGATTGCACTCGTTCTTGCCAAAATGATAAGAGTGAAGTATGTTGGCGGAGTCACCCTCAAGAACTCTCTAGTTCTTCTTCTTCGGGATCCACACCATCTTGATGGGAATCCTCGGAGTTGTAGTTGTACTTGATGAAGTGGAACTTGATGTAGTCTTGGGAACCCATTTGACCAAGGCCTTAGGAGCTTCTTCGAATGCATCAATTTCCTCTTGAAGCTTGTCCTTGCCTTTTTGCTTGTGGTCTTGTGGTGAAAGATCATCTTGAGCTTGTGTCCCTTTGAAAGAAGTAGGATCATACTTCTCTTGTTGAGGAACAAACTTTGTCTTGGGGTATTGATCTTCTTCCCACTCAACTCCATTGGCATTGAACTTTCATTCAAAACCAACACCTTGGTTCTTCCGATGCCTTCCTTGCTTGCGTACAATTTCCTCGAATTTCTTACTCCCGGCAAGGCTCTTGTAAACACCTTTCTCTATAATTCCCTTCAATAAGCTATTTTCGTGCTCAAGTGTAACTTGGCTAAGAGAATCATTAGTGGAATCAAGAGAACTACTAGAAGCAACAACATTGGATTTAGCATGATTATTGTTACTACTAGAGGAAGAATCTTTCTTGTTCTTGTTACTAGACTTGACTTGAGGCATGTAAGTGGATAAGAGTAAACGCTTGGCAATGTAAGAAGAACTTTTCTTGCGAAGATCATCATTTATTGCCTTCAAGAACTCATGCTCTTGCTCAAGGTTGAGCTTTTCAAAACGTAATTTCTCATGAGTCCTTAAAAGTTCTCGATGATCTCCTAAGATAGTTTCGTGAGCTAACTTAAGAGTGTTTAGTTCTTTAGTTAGAGACTCAATATTTTCCTTATCATTGTCATTCGTTTCATCTTGATTAGCATGATTAATTGACGTTTCATCATAGTATTCATCACTAGAGTTATCAACAAGTAAATCATCATCACCTAACAAGTCATCTTCATCACTACTGAAATCAACATACTCGGGGTGTGATACCTTTGGACCTTTGGCCATGAAGCATCTTCCAGTTCCTTCATTTGGTGAATCAAATATGTCATAGGAGTTGGTTGACACAAGTGCTAGACCGGCAACACCTTCATCTTGAGTATATTCGGAGTCGGAGTGATAGCTTCTCTCGGAGTAATTGTCGGAGTCGGAGCCGGATACCCATTCACCAACATGAGCTTGATGTCTTCATTTTGTGTAGCTCCTTGATGACTTGTCCTTTCTTTGCGAATCCTTGCTTCTCCATGAGGGTCTTCGTTCATAACGATCATCTCTACTCCTTCTTTCTCTAGGTGGTGATTCTTCTCTTCTACTTCTTCTTTTTGGAGAATCTTGTCTTCTTTTGTGGGGTGCCATACACTCATTGGAATAGTGTTCGGGCCTTCCACAATTGTAGCAGTTTCGCTCTCGACTAGAAGATCTTTTGTCATTGTAGGACCTTGACTTGGAGCTTCTCTCTTTGCTTCTACTCTTGTAGAATTTGTTGAAGTTCTTCACCATTAAACTCAATTCTTCATTGAAGGTTTGTTTCTCACTTGATGATGTGGGGGCTTCACATGAGGCTTTGTAAGCACCACTTGATTTGTTGTGAAGTTCCTCCTTTTCCTTGAGTGACATCTCATGAGCAACAATTCTTCCAATGACTTCCGTTGGCTTGAGATATTTGTAATTGGGCATCATTTGAATCAATGTGCACACGGTATCATATTTTCCATACAAGGCTCTTAGGATCTTCTTGATGATGAATCTGTCGGTCATCTCTTCACATCCTAAGCCGGCAATCTCATTTGTGATAAGAGCAAGCCTAGAGTACATTTCAGTGACACATTCACCATCCTTCATTTTGAACTTGTCAAGTTGACTTTGAAGCACATCCAAATTGGATTCCTTGACGGAGTCGGTACCTTCATGCATGTCAATCAAAGTATCCCAAATTTCCTTTGCATTCTCAAGATGGCTAATATTTTTGAATTCTTCGGGGCACAATCCGTTGAAGAGGATATCACAAGCTTGAGCATTGTATTGCAGCATTTTCAACTCTTCCGTGGTGGATTCACGATTCGGTTCTCTCCCATAAAAGAATTCACCTTGCAAGCCAATACACACAATAGCCCAAACGGCGGGGTTATATCCAAGAATATGCATTTTCATCTTATGCTTCCAACTAGCAAAATTAGTACCATCAAAGTAAGGACCTCTACGGTGATAATTTCCCTCGCTAGACGCCATACTCTCCTAGGTTGTGAAACCAAGGCTATGACCACCAAAAGCTATGGAAATCAAAGCAAATGGAGACCAAAGCTCTGATACCACTTGTAGGATCGAAAGTATATCTAGAGGGGGTGATTAGACTACTTGACCAATTAAAAATCTATTATTTTCCCAATTTTAGTCTTTGATAGATTTTAGCTATCTTAGCACAAGTCAAGCAATCTTAACACAATTCAAGAAAGCATGCAAAGAGTCTATGAGCAGCGGAAAGTAAAGCATGCAACTTGCAAGAATGTAAAGGGAAGGGTTTGGAGAATTCAAACGCAATTGGAGACACGGATGTTTTTGTCATGGTTCCGATAGGTGGTGCTATCGTACATCCACGTTGATGGAGACTTCAACCCACGAAGGGTAACGGTTGCGCGAGTCCACGGAGGGCTCCACCCACGAAGGGTCCACGAAGAAGAAACCTTGTCTATCCCATCATGGCCATCGCCCACGAAGGACTTGCCTCACTAGCAGTAGATCTTCACGAAGTAGGCGATCTTCTTTCCCTTACAAACTCCTTGGTTCAACTCCACAATCTTGTCGGAGGCTCCCAAGTGACACCTAGCCAATCTAGGAGACACCACTCTCCAAGAATTAACAAATGGTGTGTTGATGATGAACTCCTTGCTCTTGTGCTTCAAATGATAGTCTCCCCAACACTCAACTCTCTCTCACAGGATATGGATTTGGTGGAAAGAATATTTGAGTGGAAAGCAACTTGGGGAAGGCTAGAGATCAAGATTCATATGGTGGGAATGGAATATCTTGGCCTCAACACATGAGTAGGTGGTTCTCTCTCAGAAAATGTGTATTGGAAGTGTAGGTATGTTCTGATGGCTCTCTTCTCGAATGAAGAGTGGGTGGAGGGGTATATATAGCCACCTTGCAAAAACTAACTGTTACACACAATTTACCAATCTCGGTGAGACCGAATTGAGAAACTCGGTCGGACCGATTTAGCAAACCTAGTGACCGTTAGGATTTTAGGTGGGACTGAGATGCAACTCGGTAGGACCGATATGGTTAGGGTTAGGGCATAACGTAATCTCGGTGTGACCGATTACACAAACTCAGTGGGACCGATTATGGTAATAAGCTAACCAGAGAGTTGGTCAGGTAAACTCGGTGGGACCGATTTGCTCATTTCGGTGGGACCGAAATGTTACAAAAGGGAAACAGAGAGTTTACATTGCAATCTCGGTGGGACCGATCGCTCATCTCGTTAGAACCGAAATGTTACAAAGGGAAATAGAGAGATTCCAACCCCATCTCAGTGTGACTGAGATCCCTATCGATGATACTGATTTGCCTAGGGTTTGTGGCAGTGGCTATGACATCTGAACTCGGTGGCGCTGGATAGAAAGAATCGGTGGGGCTGACTTTGACTTTTGGTTTAGGTCATATGTGGATGTGGGAAGGTAGTTGAGGGGTTTTGAGCATATCACTAAGCATTATGAAGCAAGAACCTCATCAAGCAACACCTCATCCCTTCTTGATAGTATTGACTTTTCCTATAGACTCAATGTGATCTTGGATCACTAAAATATAAAATGTAGAGTCTTGAGCTTTGAGCTTGAGCCAATCTTTTTGTCCTTAGTATTTTGAGGGGTCCACTTTACTCATCCATGCCATGCCATTCATTGAGCTTTTCCTGAAATATTAATCTTGGAATATGTTAGCTCAATGAGCAATATGTTGTTAGGAATTACCAAAACCACCCAGGGATAGTTGCACTTTCACTATTTTCAAGTGTGTTTGATCACAGTGGCATCCGAAGTACCACTTAATGACATTATAAATAACAGGGATGCCACCGGCCGCATTGCTAAATGGGCCATTGAGCTCTCACCATTCGAAATCACATACAAGCCACGCGGAGCTATCAAGTCTCAGGTGCTGGCCGATTTCATTGCCGAGTGGACGAAAGCCGAGCTCCCTAAGGAGTACAGTTCATACTCCAACTGGATCATGTACTTCAACGGCTCTAAAATGCTAGCCGGATTGGGGGCTGGTGTCATCTTGACATCCCCTATGGGGGACACAGTCCGCTACATGCTATAAATCATGTATACGGACTCCAACAATGCTACCAAATACGAGGCACTTTTACACGGTCTTTGAATGGCTATCTCCATGGTCATACAACGCCTAGAGGTGTGCGGCGATTCAAACCTTGCAATATCCCAGATAAATGGAGAGTTTGATGCCAAATATCCAAAAATGGTGCATACCGAAACGTCGTATTAAAAATATTGGCTCGACTCGAGGGGCTTGAATTTCATCACGTCGATCGAGACAATAACCAGGCAACGAACATACTTGCTCGAATGGGGGCAAGTGCGACCCTGTCCTGCCTAACACCTTTGTGGAAAGGCTCTTCAAGCCATCCATAGTGTGGCAGGACGAGAGCGGCAATACCAGTCCGGACCTGATAACTCCTCGAGTGGCCGAACAAGTTACAGGAATCATCGGGGGTTCGGATACCGAAGTAACACCCTCTGCTCATGAAATCATGGTCGTTATTGCTCCATGGACCAAACCCTTCCTGGCCTACCTTAATAGGCAGGAGCTTCTTGATGATCAAAATGAGGCCCGTCGCATAGTTCGACGATCTAAAGCCTATAAAGTTCATGAAGGTGAACTATACAAGAAAAGCACTACTGGAGTCCTTCAAAGGTGCATCTCCGAAGAGGAGGGACGGAAACTCTTGGCTGAAATACATGCTGGTCTGGGCGGCCATCACGCTGCAGCTCGGGCCCTTGTAAGCAAGACCTTCTGGATAGGTTTCTTCTGGCCAACGGCCCAAGTAGACGCGCAAGCCCTTATGCAACGTTGCGTAGGATGTCATCTTTTCACCAATCAAAGCCACATGCCTCCCATTGCCTTACGAACAATCCTCATCAGTTGGACTTTCATGGTCTGGGGGCTAGACATGGTCGGACCCCTTAAAGGGGGAAGCCACAAAAGAAATATTTACTGGTTATGGTGGATAAATTCACCAAGTGGATAGAGGCCAAACCAGTAAAGACTGCTGACGCAGGGCCAGTGATCGACTTTATATCCGGTGCGGTACACCATTATGGTGTCCCGCACAGCATCATCACTGATAACGGGTTCAATTTTACAGCCGATGAGGTAAAAAAACTGGTGTGCTAAGTTGGGCAACAAGCTCGATTATGCATCTGTCTACCACCCTCAAACTAACGGTCAGGTTGAACGGGCCAATGATCTGATAATGATCGGCATTAAACCCAGAAAGGTGTGCTCCTTTTAGGAGTCAGATAAGCATTGGGTTGAGGAACTCGATTCCGTGCTCTGGGGCTGCGGACTATGCCTAATCACACGACCGGATACACACCTTTCTTCATGGTGTACGGCACAGAAGTTGTTTTGCCCTGCAATATTATTCATGACTCACCTCGAGTGCGCATGTATGAAGAGCGAGAAGCCGAGCTCGATCGGCAGGATGACCTAGACGGCCTTGAAGAGGAGCGTGATATTGCAAAGGCCCGTTCCGCATTCTATCAGCAACAGGCCAGGTGATACCAAAGCAGAGAAGTGCGGGCCAAGACATACAACGTCGGCGATCTCGTCTTACATCTCCCAAAGAAGAAGAAGGACAAGCTCAAACCAAAATGGGAGGGGCCCTTCATCATAGATGAAGTTCTCATAGGAGGAGCCTATCGCCTTCGTAATGCATTGGATAATCGCCTTGAGCCGAATTCATGGAACACTGCTCGGCTTCGATGGTTCTACGCATAGTTCGGCCGCCTCCTTTATGATTCTTTGACTAGGCTCCTTTTTTCTCCACTTCTTTCTTTCTCTTCTTTTTTATTTTTCACTTTTTTATATCCCAGTGTATGTTCGGATCTACCGAACTATCAGGGGTACACATCTTTAAATGTATATGCCGAAGCTTCTTACTAAAAGCTAGTGTCTTACATTGTCTATGTTGTTTGTTGTATACAATTTTCTGCCATTATATGCACCTCTATGACTTAAGTTTTTGCCAAGCTGGGCTGCCTCGCTCCTATGTTTATGCCCTGCGTTCCCGATTATTCGGCTAGGGTGTAAAGGGAGCTCCTCACCGATTGTTACAACCGGGTAATCCAGACTTGTACCTCAAACGGGTGAAGCCGAAAGCTAGCGTTCTTAAGGGAATAATTGGCCGGCAAGCAATGACAGTTTGTTTACATTTATGTAACTATTCTAAAATATATATACGGGATAGGCTCCCCGTAATTGGATCAAAGCCTAGGCGCACATAATTAAAGCATGCCAACTGAAAGTGCTAGTTATCGACTAGAGGGGGTGAATAGGTGATTTTTATGGAAGTCTTCAAAACACAGGGGCTTTGAAGACAAACATTAGAAATGAACCTATTAATATGCAGCGGAAAGGAGACTACACTAGCCAAGCCATAGTCAAGTAAGCAATGAAGTGAAAGCACGAAGACTATCAGTAGCTAGGTAGTATGGATCAGGATGGAAGACAGTATGAAGCCAAACAGTAGACAGTCTTCACACAGTGAAGACAATCAGAACATGCAAGCAGGCAATGACTTCACGAAGACAAACTATAAGTAAGGGAAGTGAATGATAGAACCAGTTGCTTGGTGAAGACAAGGATTTGGTAAACCAGTTCCAGTTCCTGTGACAACTTTACATCTGGTTAGGGAGGCTGAGGTTAAACTCAGAAGACTGCGTCTTCACCTTATTCCCCTTGAGCGAAGCACACCAATTCCTCAATCAATCACTCTGGTAAGTCTTCAAGGTAGACTTCCAAAACATCACAGACTTCATTCACTACCAATCCACAATGGCTCTTGGATGCTCAGAACGCGACGCCTAACGGGCTGGAGGATTCATAGTCCTCAAGTCTAACAAGTCTTCAGATCACGCAAATAGAAAGACTTCAGTGATGCCTAACACTCTTTGGCTCTGGGTGTTTTGGGCTTTGTCCTCGCAAGGATCTCTCTCTCAAATGCTTCGAAGGTGGGTTGCTCTCAAACGACAAAAGCCGTGCACTAACTCTAAGCAGCCACCAATTTATGGTGTAAGGGGTGGGCTATTTATAGCCAGGAGGCAACCTGACCTGATTTGTCCAAAATGACCCTGGGTCACTAAGGAAGCGACACGTGTCTAACAATCGGATTTCAAACACACATGTGGTAGCTTGACTTGGGCTACAAGTAAAGTTGACTCATCCAGCTATGGATAAGATTTTCTCTCATTGTCTTCGCTCGAAGACATAGGATTTGGTTGAACATCACATCAGCCACTCTGACTTTGTTCACTTGGACCCCACTTAATAGTACGGTGGTTCCTATGACTCAACAAAGAAGAAAAGGAAACTACGAAACAACTATGTATTTGCACTCCATAGTCTTCATGTGAATGTCTTCTCATGTCATAATCTTCAATGTGAATATCTTCACAAACCACCATTGTCTTCAATGTCTTCACACATTTTTAGGGGTGATCTCTGGTAGGTAAACCGAATCAATATGGTACTACTACCTGTGTTATCCTGCAATTCTCACAAACACATTAGGCCCTCAACCAGGTTTGTCGTCAATACTCCAAGACCAACTAGGGGTGGAACTAGATGCACTTACAATCTCCCCCTTTTTGGTGATTGGTGACAAACTGGTTGAAGTTGTCAAGGGGGATAAAAGTATGTGAAAGTTAAGGATTAAGGCATTGTCTTCATAAGTAGCAAAAGGCTCCCCCTGAAGATGTGCATATAAGTAGTTTGCTTTTGAATGCAAATGCGCGTGGCAGGTTTTACTTTGTGGAGATCCTTTTCAACTTATGAAGACAATTCATCGTGCATATAAAAAGATAACGAAGATAATGACATGCACAATGAAAAATGGACGTCTACAGAATGACTTCATGCGGGATTTATCACCGCATCACAAGGTAGCAGCAAAAATAGCAGACGACCATCAAGTTTAAGCGTTACAACTCAAAAACCAAATTGTTTCAAATGACAAGAGTTGTAAAGACTTAGCAAAAATAATACAACCACCCATATAGACCCGCTTGAAGACTATCAACTCATATGCTTCTCCCCCTTTTGTCAGTAATGACCAAAAATGTTTGAAGACATAGAGTATCTACTCGTTCCCAGCTGGAGTAGATGATGGAGCAGGGTCGATGTTGGAGTTTGGTGGTGCAGACGGGCCTGCCGCAGTATTGTTGTGCAGTGTAGACAGGGCTGGTGAAGTGGCATCGTATTCTTCATCGACGACTCTCTCAACAATAGTTGCAGCCAAAGATGAATGCTCAGAATCTTCAATGGAGGGAGTGCAACGCCAGCTTGCACTTTGAGGAGGCCTGGAGTCAAACTTGAAGTGCTCTGTGAAGCCATCTGCAGGAAGATCATCTTCAGAACTGTCGGCGTTCCGGGAACGGGGGTCCCCAGACTTGCCTGCCTGCGGCCCATGGCGTGGCTGAGCCAGCAGGCCGTATGACCCATCTTCACCAACAAGGCACCCAAGACCCTCGCGAGGGGCCAAGCCTCGCGAGGCAGACGACGCAAGACCTCGTCTAGAGTCGCCAAGCCAGGCAGGCTCGCGAGGAGCGGAGATATCAAGGCGAGGCGAACCTCACGACGCTCTTGTGACATGAGCCATGACGCACAACACCAGGCGGGCGCCAGCGCGCGCAACGTCCTTGTTTCCTCTTTGGTGCTAAGGAGGCGAGCGCAGCCGCGGAGTATCAAGGCATCAGGCAAAGGTTGCCATTTCGGTGCAACAAGACCAGGACCAGAAGGACGGCAGGACAAAGGTCATCGTGGAGCCCAAGACGGCGTCACCACCTGAGCTTTGCGCAGGCGAAGACTACTTTTGTGAGGACAGCTTGTACTAGATGTCCCCCTTCAAATTAGCCCACCATTGTTGGCTCCCTTCCCGCTCAATATTTGGGGAGAGGACCAGGGCCTTTATAAATAGGACTAGCCACCACAGAGGGAGAGGGGCATCTGATCTGAGCTTGATCAAACCCTCATGCCACAAGTTCATACGCACAAGAACACCTCAACCTCAGGAGGCTGTTCTTCCCTTTGTACTGTTCATCATCAGCCCGCGAGGCAATCGACCACCACCACACTGGAGTAGGGTATTACACCACAACGGTGGCCCGAACTAGTATAAACCTCGTGTCTTTCTGTGTTGTGAGTTCGTCGAGTTCATCTGCAAGATCTTAGCAAGCTAGAGCGTAGATTGGTGGAAGGGAAAGACTTCGTGCGCACCCCAGTGTTCGAACCTTAAGGTTTTGCCGGAACCCCACATCCTACATTTGGCGCGCCAGGTAGGGGTGCGCCGGAGTTTCTTCTCCGCCAAACAACTCTCCGACATTCACCGGCTACGATGTCTGGCGACCCAAGGGCCAGCTCTGACCGCTAGGCAGCCTGGCCGGCCCGAACGGTGCCGCCTGCCCATGAAGGTCTCGACCCAGCAGCCCAAGCGGCACAGGCGCCACCAAGCTCCGCCAGGCGTGGACAACGCGGCCAGGCATCATCCACCCTCACCCCACGGCAGGCTGATGGAGAGTGGCCGGGACACGCTGCTTGATCGTGTTGCTGAGCTACTGGACGCAGCAGCGTCGGGAGCGCCACCCTTCTACTATCGACCCCCCCGGCCACTGCAAGGTCACGCGGCGAGCCTCACCACATCTGCGCGCCGTCGACTACGCCCAGGGGCTTCGTCAACATCAGCACGGCCGGCGGCGTAGGGGGCTCCACCCCCCCCCATGCCGCCCTCAACAAGCACGAGCGCAAGCATTCCCCCTCATGGTCCTGGCCGGATGCCATATTATCATCCCCAGGACGCCATCATGGGCGGAGCAACATGGAGCGTGGGGCACCACGGCGAGGTGTTTGGGGTGACGGCCCTGGAAGCCTACGTGCCCCGCATGATGGACCAAGGGTACGCACCAGAGGACGACATTGGTTCATTCGTTGGAGAAGATTGGGGAGAAGGGGCGCTAGGAGTCGAAACCTTCCAAGGGTCAGCAGAGGACCACGATGACCGCACCGACGACGGCAACTACAGGGTACCGCTAACCTCTCAGGAACAGGCTTATGCTAACCATGGGCTGCAAATGAACCAGGCTGCCGCGCCGATCAATGACCCAGGCACGGCGGCACCCGCTTCAACAAGGGAGTCACGCTGGGGGCCACCAAGAGCGAGCCAGGAGCAAGGCCCCTCCCCAAGGCACACAAAACTAGGGGACACCCGGAGGTAGGCCCTTTGCCGGGGTGGCTTCAACAACCCTTCCCCCGGCAGAGGACCCGTGCTCGCCGAGGGAATCGCTGGCATCCCCTTTCCCTCCTTTGTGTCGTCCTGGTCTCCGGCCGACTCAAAGGAGGTCAAGGGTGGCGCAAGATGGGGCCCTTGTCTGGCGATATGAAGCAACGCCGGTACCTATGAAGAACGCCCAGTGCCTGTGAAGCTCGCCGCCCGTGACACTCTCACGTAATAATGAGTTGGGGGTGTACACGCCCCGAAGTCTCAGGAGCGCCGGCCTTAGGCCCTGGGGCTCCCTCCCACGCCTAGTGGATAGCACTTAGCTCCGCGCTGGTGAGAAGACTTGAAGACCCGAAGACTAGACTAGGTGCCGGATGCGGCCTTTTGCTTTGGATCTCTCTGTCTTTGGCTTTGCTTTCTGAACCTGGACTTGAGTTGAAGCTGAATTTTTATCGATGCGTGCGGGGGGTGCTTTTCTCGTTCGAGCTGTCTCTTGCCTTCTGGATCTTGTTTGGTTTGGGGCTCATGTCCATCGCCTTTCCCTCGCAAAGCTCCTCGCGAGCCGGACCGTGCAAAGCACGCGCTAGCACTATGCCTAGTGCTCACCCCTTGCGGGGCCCCCTCAAACGGGGTGATAAGCTCCGCAGGATTCTCAGGAACTTGTCGCCTCACGACCCAGCCTGAAGTTGGTGCTGACTAAGGTAAACCACGTCGGGAAGCTCACCCCTAGCTTTATAAGCTCACGAGGGCATACACCCAAATCACATAGGAGAGTAAAAATTGCAATATGCTTACACGAGGGGCTCCCCCTCTCAAAATGCTCTTACAAGTTTTCAAGGGCCACGCCCGAGTTTTACGTGCAGAATAAAACAACAGGAGAATATGGGATCAACCAGAGATATAGCTCACTGCATCGTCCATGGACGCGTCACTCGCATCGTCATCATCTTCGTCGGAATCGTCGCCGCCGTTGGCGACGCCCCCATCACCATCGTTACCCACATCACCTTCGTCTGCGACGACCACCGCCCCATCATTCTCCATGGTGAAGGCCCTGACGAACGCATCGACATGGTCCTCTACCCAACGCGCCAGGTCGCCCCGGACGGCCATCGGTACAGGGGCAATGGCGGCATCAAATTCGAAGTTGTGGTCGGCATTTAGGAGGTGGCTGAGGACGCGGGAGAAGGCGCGCTGAAGCAGGCCACGACCCCTCTCCTCCACAAGCTGTCGAGCTCTAGTAGATTGAGCCTCCAGGCGCGTCAACACCTCAGTGAAGAAGATCAGGTGGCTGGCGTAGTCATTCGAGTGAGGGGCCGGGGCATTTTCATCACATATGTAACCCAGGGCGGAGTTGGCCCTGTTCCGAAGGTCTTGAAGCATAGGAGCATGCTCGCACTCCAGCGTTCGACGTTGAAGCACTTCCTCCCTGCTTTGCCGAGCGGCGACCTCGGCGTCATCAATTCATCTCTGGAGGGAAAGTAGCTCGGCGCGGGCGGAGGCCAAGTCCGCCTGCGCCGTAACCAGAGCGGCGGTTGTGGCCTCCGCACGCCTCTTGGCCTCGTCCAACCTGGGCCTGAGGGCGGCGGCCCTGCCCGGACCCTCCAAGCCGGCGAGCTTCAGCTTCAAGTCGTACCTGCCCTCCAGATCCACGCGAACCTGGGCCACCCGGCGATTGATCTCCTCCTCGACTCCGGCCTCGCGGGCCCCGACGGCATCTTCAGCTTGAGAGACTTGACGCTCCCTCGTCTGTAGTCGCTCGAGCTCGAGGCTGCGCTCCACGGCTTCCAGGGCCAACATCTCCTCGCGCTGTCGGACCTCCTCTTCCTCCACAGGTGTCCCCTCATCAAAGCAAGGGTGGCCATGCGTGTCTCGACCTACTGCTCAAGGGACGCGCTCCAGGCCTGGAGCTCCCACGTGCGCTCCTCCGCAGCCTCGCAGCGGCGATCGACCTTGTGAGATTCTTCCAAAGCTCGCGAGCGGGCCTCATTGGCAATCTTGAGGGATGCCTCGGCCTTCGCGTTCTTGAGGTCGCGCTGATGACGACCAAGGTTGATGGCCACACGCAGCTTGCGCCGCTCCTCCACCAACCGAAGACCTTCAGCCTCAGGACGCGAGTCGACACCAGCAAGCTCTTCACCAAGGCGGCTCATCACGCCCATCGCCCCCTGGAAGAGCTCGTAGCGGACTATGCTGCGCCCACGCTCGAGCTCGAACACTCGGCCCACCTCGTCCTCCACCTTGGGGGTTGCGAGTGGAGCATCGAGTAGCGGACCACCTCCCGGCTGGGGTCTGTAGGCTGGCATGGCCCCGGGCGCCAGCAGACCCTCGCGAGGGGCCCAAACCGAACAAGGCCCGCTACTTGAAGAAGACTCCAGGATCGAGGCTAGCCAGCTACCAACCATGCCCAGGGGAGGAGCCATTGGCACGCCTGCTGCGCTCAGAGCAAGGCCGCGAAGAAAGGACGGCGAAGGCGCAAGCTCTAGGTGCCCTGATGACGGACCAACTCCCATGGCTGACCCCACGCCGTGGGCAGCGTCCGAGCCTGTAGTGCTGGAGCTTGGCCGGTGCGATGGGACGAGAGGGAGCTGCATCTCTAGAGATTTCGGGGCCTTAGCAGAAGGGGGCCTGAGGGGACAATCGTCAGGAAGGGAAGGCGGCACATAGAAGATCACCAAGATAAGGTACTTACTCGTCGATGGCGATGTACTTCCGTCGCTTCAACGGTCCGAAGATGCTGCCGCCGCTAGGGGACCCTTTCCTCTTGCAAAGCTCCTCGAAGTCCACACAAAGGCGACCGAAGCGTTAGATGTGGCGGCCGGAGCGTGGCGGAGCCGAAGAAGAACCAAGAGGGGTAGCTTCAGGAGAGCCCGGCTGCGGCGAACAGCCCGACTCTTTCTCGTTGTGACCTCCCGAGGCTCTTGGAGCCTCAGCCTCGGGAGTCGTGTTCCGCATCTCCTCGGTAATCGACGCCTTAGGAGGGGGGGCGTAGGCCCCCGAGGACGACGCCCTCGGATCACCACTCGGCATGTGCTCCTCAACATCTGAGCAGCTGGCCACCGTCGTAGCTCGCTCCCCCACACCATCATCTGGGGCGAGCTCGGCACCGGCGGCGAAGAAGGGGACCATGATGACATGATTCTCGCGGGGCCCCACCAATCCAACTGGGCGTAGCCCCCACTCATCGAGGGAAGGCATGTTTGCGGCGAACGTGACGTTGTTCCCGCAGCGGTACAACATGCAGCTGGTCCTGGGCATCTCTTCCGGCAGGGGGACACCAGATAGGATTGTGAGCACTGTTTGCCACGTAGTAAGAGGAAGGCCCTCCTCCTGGACCCTCATGTGGTCCTGTCTGCTGAGCTAGTCCCACATCGGGCGAGAGTGGTGCTGAAATGGAGCAACTCGACACCTGACAAACTCCCTCACCACCATGGGCGCAGTCACACGAAGGTCCTTCAGCCACCGCAGCCTGGCCCAGACGGGGGCAAGACAGGGGCTCGCGAGCCTCTGGTGACCCCAGCCGGAGTTTGGAATGGCAGGCCCCACCGGAGCTTGGAGCAGAGGGTTGATCACGCCGGCATTAACAAACACCCATCGCGTGCGGAACTCGCTCACGGATGAAGGGAGCTCGAAGTCGATCCCCATGCCTGTTGTTGCAGCCACGGCCTAGAAGCTCACACACCCTAAGCTCTGCTGGGCACCGGTGAGATGCAGCGAGAAGAAGTGGCGGAGGAGTGCCACGGAGGGGGTGATGCCCACCATGGCTTCACACACGAAAGCAAAGATGGCAAGAAGGGTCACAGATTGAGGGTCGAGATGGATCATGTGGATCTGATAGTGCTCGAGCACCGCGTTGAAGAAGGCGGAGAATGGAGGAAGCAAGCCATCCCAGAGAGCATCACTGAAGATCGGAACCTCGGTGACATCCCGAGACATGCAAGAGCGAGACGCAGGCTAGGCTGGCGTCTCTCCCCACTCATTGAAGCTGGAGGCGAGCATGGGGCACACCTTGCCCATGGCCTCGTCTTTGAGCACCCGAGGCCGGCCGAGCACCGGCTCAAAGGATGGAGGCGCAGTTGGCGAGGAGAAGGGTTTCTTCCCCTTCCCGGCCTGTTTCGGTGCCATGGCGGTGAAGCGGGCGGAGCACAAGTGGGATTGGGAAGGCGGAGCAGGACGTTGGAGGAGGTAGATTGGAAGAGCCGGGCGCGGCGAGAGAAGAATAACTGTACAAGAAGTGGGGCCGCATAGCCAGGCGGATTCAAGGGCAGCGTGGGGAAGCGGAGATGCCCATGTCCAATCAACTGCCACGCGTCGACCAAGGCTGCAGGCTTTTGGGGCCCGTGGTTCTCCGAACATGACCCTCGGCTTTGCCGCGAAGCCAAGCCCGAGCGCACCTTGGGCCCGGGGGCTACTGTCGGCGTTCTGGGAACGGGGGTCCCCAGACTTGCCTACCTGCAGCCCACGGTGTGGCTGAGCCAGCAGGCCGTACGTCCCATCTTCACCAACAACACACCCAAGACCCTCGCGAGGGGCCAAGCCTCGCGAGGCGGACGACGCAAGACCTCCTCTAGAGTCACCAAGCCAAGCAGGCTCGCGAGGAGCGGAGATATCAAGGCGAGGCGAACCTCATGAGGCTCTTGTGATGTGAGCCATGACGCACAACACCAGGCGGGCGCCAGCGCGCAGCGTCCTTGTTTCGTCTTTGGTGCTAAGGGGGCAAGCACAGCCGCGGAGTACCAAGGCATCAGGCAAAGGTTGCCATTTTGGTGCAACAATACCAGGACCAGAAGGATGGCAAGACGAAGGTCATCGTGGAGCTCAAGACGGCGTCACCACCAGAGCTTGGCGCAGGTGAAGACTACTTCTGTCAGGATAGCTTGTACTAGTTGTCCCCCTTCAAATTAGCCCACCATTGTTGGCTCCCTTCCCGCTCAATATTTGGGGAGAGGACCAGGGCCTTTATAAATACGAATAGCCACCACAGAGGGAGAGGGGCATCTGATCTGAGCTTGATCAAACCCTCATGCCACAAGTTCATACGCACAAGAACACCTCAACCTCAGGAGGCTGTTCTTCCCTTTGTACTGTTCATCATCAGCCTGCGAGGCAATCCACCACCACCACACTAGAGTAGGGTATTACACCACAATGGTGGCCCGAAGCAGTATAAACCTCGTGTCTTTCTGTGTTGTGAGTTTGTCGAGTTCGTCCGCAAGATCTTAGCGAGCTAGAGCGTAGATTGGCGGAAGGGAAAGACTACATGCGCACCCCATTGTTTGAACCTTAAGGGTTTGCCGGAACCCCACATCTGACAAGAACATAGCAGTGTTAGGCTCTTCTAGGACTGCCTACAGGCTTCATGAGCAACGAGTGTGTTCTTCGTGGTCAGATTACGGATGCGATTAACATCCACCAAGAGACTCTGCATCTGACGCTTCAGCCAGTCATGATGCTTATCCTGCTTCTGATGTAGTGCCACCAGAAGCTCTCGGTCATTGAGTACACGAGAACGCTTCTGAGGCCTTTGAGCAATTGTAATTGCAGTGGCTTCGGTGCTGGCTCGGTGAGGAAAGCGCATGTTGCCAGCCAGAGGATATGCAGGTGTTGCAGCATTGTGCACAAGAATTCATTCGATTGGTTGCAAGAAGCTTTGAAATTCAGCATTCTGAAGGTGGAGTGGCTTCTTTGCAGGATCGGGGTAGATGGCTTCAATAGACAGATCAACCTTAGGCAGAAAAACGACATGGTTGCACGCTGAAGGCTGATAGTCAATGGTAGAATGAAGCTTTATCAGGCGCATCACCCATGGAGCATAGAACTTCAGGCCAAACAGATCAATCCCAGAGGCAGCAAGTTGTCTGAGTAAGAAATCCTGGGTGCTGAACCTGATGCCATTGATGATATAGAATACCAAAGTCTTCATGGCTCCTTCAAGTTTAGCTTCAGAAGAATGTCCCTTGATGGGCCATAGAGTACGCCTCAGAATATGGTACATTGTGCGTGGCAAGTACTCGAGGTCTTTCACAAAGAACTCCTTTGGGTATTCAACGTCTTGAGGCAATGGCTTCATCATGCTAAGCATCTAGCTCATATTTGGCTCGGGATTTTGAAAAATGCTATGCAGTTCATTCCTATGAAGCTGACAACCAGGTTCATATAACTCACTTGGAGTGGGCAGGGAAGTAAGCTCGATGATGTCTTGAGCTTTAGCTTCGTGATGTACATCACGTGTCATCCACTCAAGGATCCATGTCTTCGGATCCCTGTTGTAGCCTCGAATATGGAGTGTGGCATAGAACTGTAGTAGAAGCTCTTCATTTCAATGCTCCTTGTCAGTCACAAAGGGCAGAAGTCCAAAATCCCTAAAGTAGTCGAGGGCTTCCTCAAGACATGGTAGCCCAGCCATAGCATCGCAATCCAGACACTTGTGTGGATAAATCCGATCTTGGTTGTAGAGGATGCACGAGTAATAGCTTCGTTGCTGATAACTCCAAAATATGTCTAAGGAGATCTTTGGCTTCGGGTAAGGGTTCTTGGCACTGTCAAAGAAAGTATTATGCTCTTTGAAGCTGTGCACGCTAAAAGAACCCCATGTGGTTGCAGCACTTGGAAGCCATGGCAGCCTAGGCTTGGGCTTCTGAACTTGAGGCCTCTGCTCCACATGATAATCATATTGTGGCCCGGGAGCAGTGGGTGGAACCATAATAGGCCATCTGATAGTGACAAGCTCACCATCACGATTGACAGCACGTTCCATGGTGTGAGGCCTTGGAGGAGGAACGGTGCCATCCGAGATGATAGGTGTCACGGTGGCTTCAGCATTCACATTTGCTTCAGGCTCCACATTGTCTTCAGCCATGACAGTGTCATTGGCTTCAGTGGCATTGTTGGTGGCAGCCTCAGGGTTTTCAACCTCCATTTTTTCAAGGACTGGAGGGTCGGGCACAATCACATTCTCCTCGAGAATGACTTGATCACTTGCTGGGGGTGTGGCAACTCTTTCTACTTCTCTTTCTTCTTCCTTGTCTTCATAAGCTGAGCAATCGAAATGTCTTGAGCAACTTTGGCTTCAGACTCAGAGGCAGTCACAATAGCGGTGGCTTCAGGAAACACTTGACGTGCAACTGAGCTTTGTTGCTGGAATGCTCGACATGGTGACCTATGGCCTGGGGCCTTTGCGAAGCCTGCGAAACACTGGCGACGCCTTTGGTTAGGGAGTGGTCTGAACCATGTAGTTGTCATCGTCAAGTGAAAGTGCTAGTTATCGACTAGAGAGGGGGTGAATAGGCGATTTTTATGAAAGTCTTCAAAACATGGAAGTTTCGAAGACAAACGATAGAAATGAACCTATTAACATGCAGCGGAAGGTAGACTACACTAGGCAAGCCATAGTCAAATATACAATGAAGTGAAAGCACGAAGACTATTAGCAGCTAGGCGGTATGGATCAAGATAGAAGATATTATGAAGCCAATCAAAACAAATAGTCACACAGTGAAGTCAAACAGACAATGCAAGCGGGCAATGACTTCACGAAGATCAACTATAAGTAAAGAGGGGGAAGAGATAGAACCAGTTGCTTGGTGAAGACAAAGGATTTGTTGGACCAGTTCTAGTTGCTGTGACAACTGTACGTCTACTTAGGGAGGCTGAGATTCAACTCAGAAGACCGTGTATTCACCTTATTCCCCTTGAGCTAAGGACACTCAGTCCTCGCCCAATCACTCAGGTAAGTCTTCAAGGTAGACTTCCAAACCTTCACAGACTTTGTTCACCGGCGATCCACAATGACTCTTGGATGCTCAGAACGCGACGCCTAACCGACTCGAGGATTCACAGTCCTCAAGTGTAACAAGTCTTCAGATCACACAAACAGAAAGACTTCAGTGATGCCTAACACTCTTTGGCTCTAGGTGTTTAGGGCTTTGTCCTCGCAAGGATTTCTCTCTCAAAGGCTTCGGAGGTGGGTTGCTCTCAAACGACAAAAGTCATGCAGTAACTCCGAGCAGCCACCAATTTATGGTGTAGGGGGTGGCTATTTATAGCCACTAGGCAACCCGACCTGATTTGTTCGAAATGACCCTGGGTCACTAAGGAACTGACATGTGTTCCAACGGTCAGATTTCAAACACACGCGGCAGCTTGACTTGGGATACAAGTAAAGCTGACTTATCCAGCTCTGGAAAAGATTTGCTCTGATAGTCTTTGCTCGAAGACTTAGGATGTGGTTGAGCATCACTTTAGTCACTCTGACTTTGTTCACTTGGACCCCACTTAATAGTATGGTGGTTCCTATGACTCAATCAAAGAAGAAAATGAAACTACGAAACAACTATGTCTACACGCTCCAAAGTCTTCATGCGATGTCTTCTCATGTCATAGTCTTCAATGTGAATATCTTCACATAGCACCATTGTCTTCAATGTCTTCACACATTTTTAGGTGTCATCTCCGGTAGGTAAACCGAATCAATGAGGGACTACTACCTGTGTTATCCTGCAATTCTCACAAACACATTAGTCCCTCAACTAGGTTTGTCATCAATACTCCAAAACCAACTAGGGGTGGCACTAGATGCACTTACAATCTCCCCCTTTTTGGTGATTGATGACAAACTGGTTGAAGTTTTCAACGGGGATAAAAGTATGAGAAATTGTAAAGGATTGAGGTATTGTCTTCGTAAGTAGCAAAAAGGCTCCCCCTGAAGATGTGCATATAAGTATTTTGCTTTTGAATGCAAATGCACATGGCATGTTGTACTTGCGGAGATCCTCTTCTACTTATGAAGACAATTCATCATGCATGAAAGAATATAACGAAGATAATGACATGCATAATGAAAAATGGACGTCTACAAATGACTTCGTGCGGAATTTATCATCGCATCACATAGTTGACAGAAAAGGTAGCAGACGACCATCAAGTTTAAGTGTTACAACTCAAAGATCCAAATGGATCAAAAGCGAGAGTTTTAAGCACTTGGCAAAGGCAAATGTATAGCAACCACCCTTATGGACCCGCTTGAAGACTATCAACTCATATGCTTCTCCCCCTTTTGTCAGTAATTACCAAAAAAGTTTGAAGACATAGAGCTTTGTACTCGTTCCCATGGGGAGTAGGCGAAGCAGCAGGGTCGTCGTTGAGGTTTGGTGGTGCAGACGAACTTGGTGCAGTGTCGATACGCGCCGAAGTTGGAGGTGGTGAGGTAGCATCATCTTGGTCATCAATGACTCTGGCATTAAGAGCTGCAGCTGAGGAAGAATAGTCAGAGTCTTCGAGTGAGGGAGTCCGACGCAAATGAGTCTTCTGGGGAGGAGTTGAATCAAACTTGAATCTCTCCGTTAAGTCGTCCTATTGAAGATCATCTTCACAGCTCTACAGAGTCAGACTCTTCCACGACCTGCGACAGGTTTCATGAGTGACAAAGGCATTCTTGGTGGCAAGGTTGCGAATGCGATTGACATCCACCAAGAGGCTATGCATTTGACGCTTGAGCCAGTCATGATGCTTATCCTGTTTCTGATGCAGGGCGACTAGAAGCTCTCGATCATTGAGAACACGAGATCGTTTCCGAGGCATTTGGGCAATTGTGCTTTCAGTGGCTTTAGTTTGGGTACGAGGGGCACATGTATTGCCAGCCAAAGGATAAACACGAGTGACGGCCTAAACTCCTTCAATGGGCGTGTGAAGCTTTGGTGATCAGCATTGTGAAGATAAACAGGCTCTTTGGCAGGCTTTGGGTAGATGGCCTCGACAAACAGATCAACCTCTGGCAAGAATATGATATGATTGCGTGCAGAAGGCTGATAGTTGATTGTAGAGTAAAGTTTGATGAGGCGCATTACCCATGGAGCATAGAACTTCAGACCAAAGATATATGAGCCAAATGCAGCCAATTGCCTGATGAAGAAGTCTTGAGCATTGAAGCTGATGCCATTGAAGATATAGAAAACCAATGTCTTCATCGCTCCTTCAAGCTTCACTGCAGGTCAATGTCCTTTGACAGGCCATAGAGTGCGCCTGATGATATGATAAATATTGCGGGGCAGATACTCTAGGTCTTCAACAAAGAACTCCTTTGGATAGTCAGCGTCTTGGGGCAGTGGCTTCATCATGCTCAACATTTGGCTCATGTTAGGCCCTGGCTTCTCGAAGATGCTCTCCAAAGCATTCTGGTGTAGCTGACAACCTAGTTCATAATGTTTGCCAGGAGTGCGCAGGGCAGTAAGCTCAATGATGTCTTGGGCTTTAGATTCATGGTGTACATCGCCTATCATCCACTCAAGGATCCATGTCTTCGGATCCCTGTTTTAGCCGCGAATGTGGAGGGTAGCATAAAATTGTCGCAGCTCTTCATTCCAATGCTCTTTGGCAGTCATGAAGTTCAGAAGACCAGCATCATGGAAACAGTCAAGTGCCTCTTCTAAGCAGGGCAGTCCAGCAATAGCTTCACTGTCGAGACACATATGGGGAAAGATGCGCTCTTGATTATAGAGAACATAGGAATAGTAACTACGCTGCTGATAGCTCTAGAATTGATCAGATGAAATTCTTGGCTTGGAGTAGGGGTTCTTGGCACTATTAAAGAAGGTGCTGTGTGCTATGAAGCCATTCACATTAAAGGATCCTGGTGAAGCTGCGGTACCTGGAAACCTTGGCAGCCTTGGCTTTGGCTTCTGGACCTGAGGCATGTGCTCCACATGATAGGCAAATTGAGGTTCGGGAGCAGGCGGAGGAACTTGAATTTGCCAGCTGACGATAAGAAGCTGACCACAATCATATGCTTGCTCGATGGTGTGTGGCCTTGGAGGTGGTACAGGAGCAGAGGCATTGGCTCCAAGCTGCAGATTTGCTTCAGGTGCAGCATTGGCTTCAGGTGCATTCACCACATTAGCTTCAGGCACCACATTAGCTTCGGCCATGACAACGTCATTGGCTTCAGTACTGGTGTTAGTGGCCGCCTCAGTATTTTCAACCTCCACTCGATAGATGGAGGGTCAGACACGTTCTCCTCGAGAACAACTTTAGGGTTGGACGGGGGTGTAGCAAGATGTTCTTCTTCTTGATGGGGTACTTCTTGATCATCGACTGATGTAGCCAGAATGTCTTTAGCAGCTTTGGCTTCAGACTCTGAGACGCTCATAGTTGGAGTGGCGTCAGGGAACACTTGTCGTGCCACTGAGTTGTGGTGCTCTTCTCCATCTGGAATGCTTGACAGAGTGACTTGTGGCCTTGGTCCTTTGCGAAGCCTGCGGAGTGCAGGCGACGCCTTTGGAGAGGGAGTCAACTTCAAGCACCGGAGTGGTGGCTTGAGGTGGGGGAGTACTTGGTGATTCTTGACGGGGGGGAGTCTTGAGGGTGATCAGCCCATGAATCATCCTGAGCAATTGGCGTCAGAACAGGCAATGATACCATGTTGTGCTCAATTTGAGGAAGGACTTCATCATCTTTAATATTGTCTTGGGGACCAATGTCTTCAGCTGCGGTGGGGTCAACAGCTGGATCTTCTTCAACTTCAGGATCCTCTGTGGTAGCAGGCTCAAGAACTATCAACTGGCGCTCATGGTGTTCAGACGCAGGACGAGCAGCTGAGATTGGCTCGACGAGAAGGGGCTCTGTGGGAGCAGCCCGATCTTTCTTCTTGGTTTTTCGTTTCTTGGTTGGTGGAGCATCGTTAGTGGTGTTCTTGGTTTTGCGCTTTCGGGCTTCAGCTTCAGATGCCCTTGTTTTCTTGAGTACTGAAGCAGCTGTGGGGACCTTAGGCTTCGAGCCTGTCATACTGGCAGGGAAGACAATGCGGGGTTCTTCCTGCCTTGATGCTTTAGCTTGGGGCACAGCAGGCTTCTTCTTATTCTTCTTAGCAGCCATTCTGGGGTCGATGCTAGGGTGCCCCAGAGCCTTGCGCTTTTCTGCTTCATTGTGAGCTTGAACACTTTTCTCGGCAAAGTACTTCATTCTCTCTCTTGAACCCTTTGCTTCCTGGCGTTTCTGGTGGAACTGCTCTTTGAGCTAAGGCAGCGTCTGCTTGATGCTTTGAACATCAGCCACACTGAGGTTGGCCACATTCTTCTTGAACTGAGCCTTCTCATAATCAATTTTGTTCTTCAATTCAGCAATCTTCTGAGCCAGAGCCAGCTCAGAAGCAATGGCACTGTGGAAAGAGACACTGATGCCAATTGGAAGCTCAAGGTCGTCGAGATTGATGCTCGAGTTTTCAAACCATTCACCTATGAAGTTGTTCAAGATGTCCACATCAAACAGGGGTAGATCATTGAAGATCTCCGCCTCTTCCTTGCTCTTTATCAGCAGCTCAAGAGCGTCTTCGCCAAGATCGTCGTCACTTGACAGATCAATGGCTTCATTTTCGTTCCTCAGAATGGCAGCTGGGGTCAGTGCTTGACCAGAAGTTTGAATGGGCTTCTTCTTCTTCTTCTCAGTCTTGGAGATGCGTGAGAGATCTTTAGACTGCACACTGGCTTCAGGAGGTGCAGTGGCCAGAGGCTTCGCACACGAAGCTTTTGGTGCAGAGGGGGGCTTTGAAGCCTTTGGCTTCTTCTGCTTCTGTGGCTTGGGAGGAGCAGGCGTTTCATCAGAATCAGCGTCATCTGCAGAGTGCTCCACGGCTGCCCCCTAGACAGCAATGTGTGACATGAGACCGTCAAGGTTTTAGAAGGGCCCGATGATATTGGGTTCGGCATCACGGGTGCCATCGACACGAGGAGCAGATGGAGCCAGGTTGAAGTCCAGACCAAGGTCCTTCTTGTTCTTCTTAGCAGACTCTTTGGCAAACTGGAATGCGCTTAAAGAGATTGTCTTCATGACACCATAACAGAGAGGATGGGTCGGCATTAGCAGGCTGAGGTCCACACACCATGCAAGGGTAGAAGCCTTGAGGAATGGCTTCGGACTTAGACTTGGGCTGAAGACCTTTGTATATAATATCTCCCCAGGGGCCCTTGATGGCATTCTTTTCAGCATATTCGTCCGTGACAAATTTGTACTTGAACCATTCATCTGCCCAATGTCTTCGCATCCATTGGATTCGGTTCTTGCATTCTCCATAGGTCTCTTCTGGATCAGACTTGTAAAGCTCATAGAGATCCGGTGGCAGGTCCTTAGTTGTGTTTTCATGGCGCTGTCTGTCACCCTTCCTGACTGATTTTTCTGTCACCATGAAGTTCAGAACTTGCAAAGGCTTCTGTCTGCTGGTCAGACAGAAATTGGCTTCGGGAGAATTGATGTGACGCTATAAGAATTCTGCAAATTAATGTACACTATGAGAACCAAGGGATTCACCCACGGACATGTACCTGTGATAGCATTAGAGATGCGAGGGAAGGGGAAGAGGTCATATGCATTCTCAGAAGATTTTGAAGATAAATAAGTTTATAAGACATAGACCTCATAGCACGAAGACATTCACTCATATGATGAGAGTTGGTTCCATATTTGTACGAATCCAAGAATAAGTACAAGTGAGGAATCTAACTACTTTGTGAAGCATAAGTGAATATACTAGGCATGTTATGAGATGCAGAATAGGATAGATCCAAATTTGTAGGGACAGAAACCACTTGTGGTTGAAAAGGATGAATCTATCGGATCAAAAGGACTGTAAAAAGAGGTTTTATTTACCACACGAAGAACTGCTGGACGGAGTAGAAGTTGAGGCCGCGTAGTTCAATCTTATGTGCCCTAACTTGGCGACGAAAGACACCTACGGCAATGGCGGAGAAGACGATGCCCGCGGCCGGCGTGAGGACGACATCGGTGAGGTCACGGCAGCTAAGCCCTTCGTCGCCGACGTCGTCGAGGGCTAGCGGTGGCGCTAGGGTTTGTGCGAGAAGGAGAAGTGGAAGAAGAGATAATGACTGGGGTGTGGCGTGTATTTATAAGGATAGGGACGACACATCGTTATTACACAGGTGCCCCTGACTATTCACATCTGAGGGACACGTGGAAAACATGCAACACATTGGAAGTTGTTCCATGTTCCCACGCACACCTGGATTGTCGGGTGGTCGTTCCCGCTTCTTCGGGTTTCAGGCAAAAAGGATTGAGCTTTTAAAATAGATTTAATGTTTCTCTCTGTGTCTTCTGCTGACAAGGACGCAGAGAAGACATTCGACAGTTTCAATAGAATCCATACGATTTGGATAGATATATTTGAAAAGGGAGCATATTGAGGTTAGGGTCCGATCACATTCACTTAGTTAAAAAGATTCAAACGAGAATACATAGCTATAAGTGAATGTTGTAGAGGACAGAACACTATCATATGTATATATCAGAATAAGACCAAATCAATATAGTGAAGATAAACATGAAGTCATGTCAATATTGAAGACGAACCAAATGCGAAGACTTTGCAAATGTAAAGCCAACAGAAAACACTCCAAACAAAAGTTTGGTGGTGGCGTTACCCACCGTATAGGAAGTATTAGACCCAGACACGGCGCAGAATTATCGTGGAGCTCCGAAGTCAAATTCCCGTTAATGTATTCACACTTAGACAGTAAGTCTTCATTAATCGAAGATATAAGTTACTTCGTGTGTTGCACATCTAAGTCATCAACATGCATAAGTGTTAGGATGTGTGCCTGATCACATGACATTTGAGGATTCCAAGATATTTAGCTCACACCGCAACTTGCAAAACCTTTTCTCATCCAAGGGCTTTGTGAAGATATCTGACAGTTGCTCTTCAGTGTTGACGTGAATGATATCAATATCTTCCTTCATGACATGATCTCTGAGGAAGTCATAACAAATTTCAATGTGCTTTGTCTTCGAGTGCTGAACTGGGTTGTTGGCAATCTTGATGGTGCTTTCATTGTCGCAGTAGAGTGGTACTTTCTTCAGATGGATAACATAGTATTTGAGTGTTTGCTTAATCCATAGAAGCTGAGCGCAGCAAGATCCAGCAGCAATGTATTCAGGTTCAGCAGTGGAGAGAGATACACAGTTCTGCTTCTTTGAAGACCAACAAACAAGTGATCGTCCCAGAAAGTGACATGTGCGTGATGTAGACTTGCAATCCACCTTGTCACCAGCATAATCAGCATCCGAGAATCCAACTAGATCAAACTCTGAGTCCTTTGGATACCATAATCCTAGTGTTGGGGTGTAAGCCAAATATCGAAGAATTCGCTTCACAGCTAAGTGATGCGATTCCTTTGGTGCCACTTGGAATCGGGCACACATGCAAACACTAAGCATGATATCTGGCCTAGATGCACATAAATAAATTAAAGAACCAATCATGGAGCAGTATACCTTTTGATCGAACTCTTTACCATTGGCGTCAGGACCCAGATGACTTTTGGTTGGCATTGGCGTTGTGTAACCTTTGCAGTCTTGCATTCCAAACTTCTTCAGACGGTCGTTGAGGTATTTCTCTTGTGATATGAATATGTCATTGCTTTGCTGCCGTATTTGAAGACCAAGGAAGAACTTTAGCCCACCCATCATGGACATCTGATATTGCTCTTGCATCATGTGTCCAAACTCATCACTGTGTTTTTGATTAGTGCAGCCGAAGATAATGTCATCCACATATATTTGGCACACAAACAGTTCACCATCATATGTCTTCCTGAAGAGTGTGGGATCCAAGGAACCAGGTTTGAAGCCTTTGCTCTTCAAGAAGTCTTTGAGTGTGTCTTACCAAGCATGAGGGGCTTGTTTGAGGCCATACAGTGCCTTGTTGAGCTTGTTACCATGTGAGGGTGTTTTGGGTCTTCAAAGCCAGGCGGTTGTGCAACATACACTTCTTCTTCAATCTTGCCATTGAGCATCACATCCATTTGATATAGAAGGATGTTATGATGATTTGCATAGGCTAGCAGTATGCGAATGGCTTCAAGCCTAGCCACGGGAGCAAATGTTTCATCGAAGTCAATCCCTTCAACTTGTGTGTATCCTTGAGCAACGAGATGAGCCTTGTTTCTAACAACTTGACCATGCTCATCTTGCTTGTCGCGATATATCCATTTATTGCCTATGATATTGTGTTTGAGAGGATCAGGACGTTCGACCAGTTCCCACACATTGTTCAGCTCGAACTGTTGAAGCTCTTCTTGCATAGCTTGAATCCATTCAGGTTCCATGAAGGCTTCAACAACTTTCTTGGGTTCAGATATTGAGACAAATGCAAAGTGCCCATAGAAATTTGCTAGTTGTATTGCCCTTGAACGAGTAAGTGGACCAGGTGCATTGATGCTATCAATTATCTTTTCAATATGTACTTCATTTGCAACATGAGGATGAACTGGACGAAGATTTTGCCCTTGCTGATCATTATCATCATTAGGAGGATTGTCTTCAGGTTGAGCATTGTCTTCAGGTTCATTAGGTGCAGAAATGATAAGTTCCTCTTTAGCCTGAGCTTCAGACGGTATGATTTCTCCAGTTCCCATAAGCTTGATGGATTCACTAGGTGGAATTTCATCTAGCACATTTGGCAGGTGCTCTCTTTGCGAGCCATTAGTCCCATCGAACCGCACATCCACAGTTTCAACCACTTTATAGTGAAAGAGGTTGAAGACTCTGTAGGAGTGCGAATCCTTTCCGTAACCAAGCATAAAACCTTCATGTGCTTTCGGTGCAAATTTTGAAGTGTGATGTGGATCTTTTATCCAGCACCTAGCACCAAATACTCTGAAGTAACTGACATTTGGCTTCTTACCAGTAAGGAGTTCATAGGATGTCTTCTTCAGAAGCTTGTGAAGATAAACACGGTTGATGACATGGCATGCAGTATCAATAGCTTCAGGCCAGAAATTTCTTGGAGTCTTGTATTCATCAAGCATCGTCTGAGCCATCTCAATGAGTGTTCTGTTCTTGCGCTCCATGATGCCATTCTGCTGCGGCATGTATGGAGCTGAGAACTCATGAGCGATGCCCAATGTATCAAGATAAGTGTCGAGGCTGGTGTTCTTGAATTCTGTGCCATTATCACTTCTGATGTACTTGATCTTGACGCCATAGTTGTTCATGGCACGGTTGGCGAAGCGTCTGAAGACATCCTGCACTTCGGTCTTGTAGAGGATTATGTGTACCCATATATATATCTTGAGTAATCATCAACAATGACAAAGACATAGAGACAAGTAGTAGTAGTTAGAGTAGAGTAGTGAGTAGGGCTGAATAGGTCCATATGTAGCAGTTTGAAGGGTTGAGTTGTTGTCATGATTGTCTTCGAGGGATGCTTGGCCCTCGTCATATTTCCCGCTTCACAAGCACCGCATAAGTGATCCTTCTTGAACTTGACTCCCTCGATGCCTATGACATGCTTCTTCTTTGCGAGAGTATGCAAGTTCCTCATCCCAGCATGCCCTAGCCTCCGATGCCAGAGCCAACACTTTGAAGCTTTTGCAAGAAGACATACGGCAAGTTGTGGTCCTGCTGAGAAATCTACCATGTACAAATCATCTTTGCGATACCCTTCAAAGACTAGAGACTTGTCAGATTCCAATAGAACAAGGCAATGATATTTTCCAAATATCACAATCATGTTCAAGTCACAAAGCATTGAGACAGACATTAAGTTGAAACCAAGGGATTCAACAAGCATCACTTTATCCATGTGTTGATCCTTTGAGATTGCAACTCTACCCAATACCTTGCTTTTACCAGTGTCAGCAAATGTGATGTGACTCTTGTCAGATGGACGTAAGGTTGAGTCCATGAGAAGACTTCGTTCGCCAGTCATGTGGTTAGTGCATCCACTATCAATAATCCATTCTGAAGCACCTGGTGTCATACCCTTGGCACCACGTGCCATGAAGCAATAGGTGGGAGCGGAGTCATCCTTGTCATTAGCATCAGCGTAAGTGATGAAGCCATTGTCTTCAGTGTTGAAGATGGACTTGGCGACATATGCTGTAGCTAGACTTGCAACGCCAGAATCAGACTCCTCCTCAGACTCCACCTCCGCCTCCTCAGAAGCAGACTCCTCCTCTGAATCCATTTCCTTCCCAACAAACGCACGAGCCTTGCCAGATGAGCTCTTCTTGTGTGATGAAGACTTTGAGGAAGACTTGGAAGAAGACTTTGAGTATTTCTTCTTCTTCTTCTTGTCATTAGAATCATATTCCTTGCTCTTCTTCTTCTTGTTGTTCTCATTGTCCCACTGCGGACACTCAGAGATGTAGTGACCAGGTTTCTTGCACTTGTGACATGTTCTTTTCTTGTGGTCATGAGTGGAAGCTTCATCATTTCTTGAGCTGGATGGTGAAGACTTTCTGAAGCCTTTCTTCTTGGTGAATTTCTGGAACTTCTTCACAAGCATAGCAAGCTCCCTTCCAATGTCTTCAGGATGACCAGAACTGCAGTCAGATTCTTCTTCAGATGATGAAACAACTTTTGCCTTCAAAGCGCGAGTTCAGCCATAGTTGCGACCGTAGATATCTCTTTTCTCAGAAAGTTGAAACTCATGTGTGTTGAGCCTCTCAAGTATGTTAGACGGATCGAGTGTGTTGAAGTCAGGGCGTTCTTGAATCATCAGGGCTAGGGTGCCAAACGAGCTGTCAATTGATCTCAAGAGTGTCCTGACGATTTCATGTTTAGTGATCTCAGTAGCGCAGAGAGCACGAAGCTCATTTGTGATGTCAGTGAGGTGATCAAACGTGGGCTGGACATTCTCATTGTCGTTTCTCTTGATGCGGTTGAAGAGGTTGCGAAGAACACTGATCCTTTGATCTCTCTTGGTTGAGACGCCTTCATTGACCTTGGAGAGCCAGTCCCAGACTAGCTTCAATGTTTCCAGAGCACTCACACGGCAATACTGTCCTTTGGTAAGATGACCACAAATGATTTTCTTGGCAGTAGAATCTAGTTGAATGAACTTCTTAACATCAGCAGTGGGGACACCTTCACCAGTCTTGGGAACACCATTCTTGACGACATACCAGAGGTTGAAATCAATGGCTTCAAGATGCAAGTGCATCTTATTCTTCTAGTAGGGATATTCACTTCCATCAAAGACGGAGCAAGCAGCGGAGACTTTGATTATCCCTGCAGTCGACATAGCTAAAACTCCAGGTGGTTAAATCGAATCACACAAAACAAGGGAGTACCTTGCTCTGATATCAATTGAAAGTGCTAGTTATCGACTAGAGGGGGGTGAATAGGCGATTTTTATGAAAGTCTTCAAAACATGGAAGTTTTGAAGACAAACGATAGAAATGAACCTATTAACATGCAGTGGAAGGTAGACTACACTAAGCAAGGCATAGTCAAGTATACAATGAAGTGAAAGCACGAAGACTGTTACCAGCTAGGCAGTATGGATCAGGATGGAAGATAGTATGAAGCCAATCAGAACAAATAGTCACACAGTGAAGTCAAACAGACAATGCAAGCGGGCAATGACTTCACGAAGATCAACTGTAAGTAAAGAAAGGGAAGAGATAGAACCAGTTGCTTGGTGAACACAAAGGATTTGTTGGACCAGTTCCAGTTGCTGTGACAACTATACATCTGGTTAGGGAGGCTGAGATTCAACTTAGAAGACCGTGTCTTCACCTTATTCCCCTTGAGCTAAGGAAACCCAGTCCTCGCCCAATCACTCAGGTAAGTCTTCAAGGTAGACTTCCAAACCATCACAGACTTCGTTCACTGCCAATCCACAATGGCTCTTGGATGCTCAGAACGCGACGCCTAACGGGCTGGATGATTCATAGTCCTCAAGTGTAACAAGTCTTCAGATCACGCAAACAGAAATACTTCAGTGATGCCTAACACTCTTTGGCTCTGGGTGTTTAGGGCTTTGTCCTCGCAAGGATTTCTCTCTCAAAGGCTTCAGAGGTGGGTTGCTCTCAAACGACAAATGTCGTGCACTAACTCTGAGCAGCCACCAATTTATGGTGTAGGGGTGGGCTATTTATAGCCACTAGGCAACCCGACCTGATTTGTCTGAAATGACCCTGGGTCACTAAGGAACTGACACGTGTTCCAATGGTCAGATTTCAAACACACACTGCAGCTTGACTTGGGCTGCAAGTAAAGCTGACTTATCCAGCTCTGGATAAGATTTCTTCTCATAGTATTCGCTCGAAGACTTAGGATGTGGTTGAGCATCACTTTAGTCACTCTGACTTTGTTCACTTGGACCCCACTTAACAGTATAGTGGTTCCTATGACTCAATCAAAGAAGGAAATGAAACTACTGTTGGGGAACGTAGCATAAATTCAAAAAATTTCCTACGTGTCACCAAGATCTATCTATGGAGTCATCTAGCAACGAGGGAGGAGTGGATCTACATACCCTTGTAGATCGCGCTGAAGCGTTCAAGAGAACGGGGTTGATGGAGTCGTACTCGTCGTGATCCAAATCACCGATGATCCTAGCGCCGAACGGACGGCACCTCCGCGTTCAACACACGTACGGAGCAGCGACGTCTCCTCCTTCTTGATACAACAAGGGGGAAGGAGAGGTTGATGGAGATCCAACAGCACGACGGCGTGGTGGTGGAAGTAGCGGGATTCAACAGGGCTTCGCCAAGCGCTGCGGGAGGAGGGAGATGTGCCATGGGAGGGAGAGGGAGGCACCAGGGCTTAGGTATGGTTGCCCTCCCTTCCCCCCACTATATATAGGGCCAAGGGAGAGGGGGGAGGCGCAGCCTTGGCCCTTCCTCCAAGGAAGGGTGCGGCCAGGGAGGAGTCCCTCCTCCCCAAGGCACCTCGGAGGTGCCTTCCCCCTTTAGGACTCTTCCTCTCCCTTGATTCTTGGCGCATGGGCCTCTTGGGGCTAGTGCCGTTGGCCCATATTGGCCAAGGCGCACCCCCTACAGCCCATGTGGCCCCCCGGGGCAGGTGGCCCCACCCGGTGGACCCCCGGGACCCTTCCGGTGGTCCCGGTACAATACCGGTGACCCCGAAACTTGTCCCGATAGCCGAAATAGCACTTCCTATATATAATTCTTTACCTCCGGACCATTCCGGAACTCCTCGCGACGTCCGGGATCTCATCCGGGACTCCGAACAACTTTCGGGTTACCGCAAACTAATATCTCTATAACCCTAGCGTCACCGAACCTTAAGTGTGTAGACCCTATGGGTTCGGGAGACATGCAGACATGACCGAGATGACTCTCCGGTCAATAACCAACAGCGGGATATGGGTACCCATGTTGGCTCCCACATGTTCCACGATGATCTCATCGGATGAACCACGATGTCAAGGACTTAATCAATCCCGTATACAATTCCCTTTGTCTATCGGTACGATACTTGCCGGAGATTCGATCGTCGGTATCCCGATACCTTGTTCAATCTCGTTACCGGCAAGTCTCTTTACTCGTTTCATAACACATCATCCCGTGATCAACTCCTTGATCACATTGTGCACATTATGATGATGTCCTACTGAGTGGGCCCAGAGATACCTCTCCGTTTACACGGAGTGACAAATCCCAGTCTCGATTCGTGCCAACCCAACAGACACTTTCAGAGATACCTGTAGTGTACCTTTATAGCCACCCAGTTACGTTGTGACGTTTTGCACACCCAAAGCACTCCTACGGTATCCGGGAGTTGCACAATCTCATGGTCTAAGGAAATGATACTTGACATTAGAAAAGCTTTAGCATATGAACTACACGATCTTTGTGCTAGGCTTAGGATTGGGTCTTGTCCATCACATCATTCTCCTAATGATGTGATCCCGTTATCAACGACATCCAATGTCCATGGTCAGGAAACCGTAACCATCTATTGATCAACGAGCTAGTCAACTAGAGGCTTACTAGGGACATGGTGTTGTCTATGTATCCACACATGTATCTGAGTTTCCTATCAATACAATTCTAGCATGGATAATAAACAATTATCATGAACAAGGAAATATAATAATAATCAATTTATTATTGCCTCTAGGGCATATTTGCAATAGTCTCCCAGTTGCACTAGAGTCAATAATCCAGTTCACATCGATATGTGATTAACACTCAAGGTCACATCCCCATGTGACTAACACCCAAAGAGTTTACTAGAGTCAATAATCTAGTTCACATTACCATGTGATTAACACTCGATGAGTTCTGGGTTTGAACATGTTATGCTTGTGAGAGATGTTATAGTCAACGGGTCTGAATCTTTCAGATCCGTATGTACTTCGCAAATCTCTATGTCATCTTGTAGATGCAGCTACTACACTATATTTGGAGCCATTTCAAATAACTATTCTACTTGGAGCTATTCTAAATTGTTGCTCCATTATACGTATCCGGTATCTCTACTCAGAGCTATCCGGATAGGTGTTAAGCTTGCATCGACGTAACTCTTTACGTCGAACTCTTTATCACCTCCATAACCGAGAAACATATCCTCATTCCTCTAAGGATAATTTAGACCGCTATCTGGTGATCTACTCCTAGATTACCTTTGTACCCTCTTGCCAGATATGTGGCAAGGCACACATCAGGTGCGGTACTCAGCATGGCATACCGTATAGAGCCTATGACAAAAGCATAGGGGACGACCTTCGTCCTTCCTCTTTATTCTGCCGTGGTCGAGCTTTAAGTCTTAACTTCGTACCTTACAACTCAGGCAAGAACTCCTTCTTTGACTGATCCATCTTGAACACCTTCAAGATCATGTCAAGGTATGTGCTCATTTGAAAGTACCATTAAGCGTTTTGATCTATCCTTATAGATCTTGATGCTCAATGTTCAAGTAGCTTAATCCAGGCTTCCCATTGAAAAACACTTTCAAATAACCCTATATGCTTTCCAAAAATTCTACGTCATTTCTGATCCATAATATGTCAACAACATATACTCATCAGAAATTCTATAGTGCTCCCACTCACTTCTTTGGAAATACAAGTTTCTCATAAACTTTGTATACACCCAAAATCTTTGATCATCTCATCAAAGCATACATTCCAACTCCGAGATGCTTACTCCAGTCCTTAGAAGGATTGCTGGAGCTTTGCATACTTCTTAGCATCTTTCAGGATTGACAAAACCTTCCGGTTGTATCACATACAACCTTTCCTCAAGAAAATCGTCGAGGAAACAATGTTTTGACATCCTATCTGCAAGATTTCATAAATAATGCAGTAATTGCTAATATAATTCCAACAGACTCTTAGCATCGCTACGAGTGAGAAAGTCTCATCGTAGTCAACTCCTTGAACTTGTCGGAAAACATCTTAATGACAAGTCGAGCTTTCTTTAATGGTGACATTTACCATCATTGTCTGTCTTCCTTTTAAAATCCATCTGTACTCAATAGCATTACGACCATCGAGCCGTTCTGCCAAAGTCTACACTTTGTTTTCATACATGGATCCTCTCTCGGATTTTATGGCCTCGAGCCATTTATCGAAATCCGGGCCCACCATCGCTTCCCCATAGCTCGTAGGTTCATTGTTGTCTAGCAACATGACTTCCAAGACAGGATTACGTACCACTCTGAAGTAGTACGCATCCTTGTCATCCCACGAGGTTTGGTAGTGACTTGATCTGAAGTTTCATGATCACTATCATAAGCTTCCACTTCAATTGGTGTAGGTGCCACAGGAACAACTTCCTGTGCCCTGCCACACACTTGAAGAGACGGTTCAATAACCTCATCAAGTCTCCACCACCCTCCCACTCAATTCTTTCGAGAGAAACTTTTCCTCGAGAAAGGACCCGATTCTAGAAACAATCCCTTATTGCTTTCGGATCTGAGACAGGAGGTATACCCAACTGTTTTTGGGTGTCCTATGAAGATGCATTTATCCGCTTTGTGTTCGAGTTTATCAGCCTAAAACTTTTTCACATAAGCGTCGCAGCCCCAAACTTTCAAGAAATGACAGCTTAGGTTTCTCTAAACCATAGTTCATACGGTGTCATCTCATCTGAATTACGTGGTGCCCTATTTAAAGTGAATGCGGTTGTCTCTAATGCCTAACCCATAAACTATCGTGGTAATTCGATAAGAGACATCATGGTATGCATCATATCCAATAGGGTGCAGTTATGATGTTCGGACACACTATCACACTATGGTGTTCCAGGCTGTATTAGTTGTGAAACAATTTCCACAATGTCTTAATTCTGTGCCAAACTCGTAATTCAGATATTCATCTCTATGATCATATCATAGATATTTTATCCTCTTGTCACGATGATCTTTCAACTTCACCCTGAAATTACTTGAACCTTTCAATAATTCAGACTCGTGATTCATCAAGTAAATATACTCAACATCTACTCAAATCATCTGTGAAGTAAGAACATAACGATATCCACTACATGCCTCAGCACTCATTGGACTGCACACATCAAAATGTATTACTTCCAACAAGTTGCTTTCTAGTTCCATTTTACTGAAAACAAGGCTTTCAGTCATCTTGCCCATGTGGTATGATTTGCATGTCTCAAGTGATTCAAAATCAAGTGAGTCCAAACGGTCCATTTGCATGGAGTTTCTTCATGCATATACACCAATAGACATGGTTTGCATGCCTCAAACTTTTCAAAAAACGAGTGAGCCCAAAGATCCATCAACATGGAGCTTCTTCATGTGTTTTATACCGATATGACTTACGTGGCAGTGCCACAAGTAGGTGGTACTATCATTACTATCTTTTGGCATGAACATGTGTATCACTACGATCGAGATTCAATAAACCATTCATTTTAGGTGTAAGACCATTGAAGGTATTATTTAAATAAACAGAGTAACCATTATTCTCCTTAAATGAATAACCGTATTGCGATAGACATAATCCAATCATGTCTATGCTCAACGCAAACACCAATCTCGATGGTAGAGGGAGCGTACGATATTTGATCAACCTTGGAAATACTTCCAACACATATCGTCATCTCACCTTTAGCTAGTCTCCATTTATTCCGTAGCTTTTATTTTGTGTTACTAACACTTAGCAACCGAACCGGTATCTAATACCCTGGTGCTACTAGGAGTACTAGTAAAGTACACATCAACACAATGTATATCCAATATACTTCTATCGACCTTGCCAGCCTTCTCATCTACCAAGTATCTAGGGTAATTCTGCTCCAGTGGCTGTTCCCCTTATTACAGAAGCACTTAGTCTCGGGTTTGGGTTCAACCTTACGTTTCTTCACTAGAGCAGCAGCTGAATTGCCGTTTCATGAAGTATCCCTTCGTGCCCTTGCCCTTCTTGAAACTAGTGGTTTCACCAACCATCAACAATTGATGCTCCTTCTTGATTTCTACTTTTGTGGTGTCAAACATCGTGAATATCTCAAGGATCATCATATATGTCCCCAATACATTATAGTTCATCACGAAGCTCTAGCAGCTTGGTGGTAATGACTTCGTAGAACCATCACTATTTCATCTGGAAGATCAACTCCCACTCGATTCAAGCGATTGTTGTACTCAGACAATCTGAGCACAAGCTTAACAATTAAGCTTTTCTCCCTTAGTTTGCAGGCTAAGAAAATCGTCGGAGGTCTTATACCTCTTGACGTGGGCACGAGCCTGAAATCCCAATTTCAGCCCTCGAAACATCTGATATGTTTCGCGATGTTTCAAAACGTCTTCGGTGCCTCAACTCTAAGCCGTTTAACTGAACTATCACGTAGTTATCAAAATGTGTATGTCAGATGTTCGCAACATCCATATACAACATTCAAGGTTCAGCACACTGAGCGGTGCATTAAGGACATAAGCCTTCTATGAAGCAATGAGGACAATCCTCAGTTTACGGACCTAGTCCGCATAACTACTATCAACTTTCAACTAAATTTTCTCTAGGAACATATCTAAACAGTAGAACTGAAGCGCGAGCTATGACATAATTTGCAAAATCCTTTTTGACTATGTTCAGGATAAACAAGTTCATCTTATGAACTCCCACTCAGATAGACATCCCTCCAGTCATCTAAGTGATTACATGATCCGAGTCAACTAGGCCGTGTCCGGTCATCACGTGAGACGGACTAGTCAACATCGGTGAACATCTTCATGTTGATCGTATCTACCATACGACTCATGCTCGACCTTTCGGTCTCTTGTGTTCCGAGGCCATGTCTGTACACATGCTAGGCTTGTCAAGTCAACCTAAGTATTTCGCGTGTGTAAATCTGTCTTACACCCGTTGTATGTGAACGTAAGAATCTATCACACCCGATCATCACGTGGTGCTTCGAAACGACGAACTTTCGCAACGGTGCATAGTTAGGGGAAACACCTTCTTGAAATTTTAGTGAGGGATCATCTTATTTACTATCGTCGTTCTAAGTAAACAAGATGCAAAAACATGATAAACATCACATGCAATCAATTAATAGTGACATGATATGGCCAATATCATATAGCTCCTTTGATCTCCATCTTGGGGCTCCATGATCATCTTGTCACCGGCATGACACCATGATCTCCATCATCATGATCTCCATCATCGTGTCTTCATGAAGTTGTCTCGTCAACTATTACTTCTACCACTACAGCTAACGGTTAGCAATAAAGTAAAGTAATTACATGACGTTTATGTTGACACGCAGGTCATAAATAAATTAAGACAACTCCTATGGCTCCTGCCGGTTGTCATACTCATCGACATGCAAGTCGTGATTCCTATTACAAGAACATGATCAATCTCATACATCACATATATCATTCATCACATCCTTTTGGCCATATCACATCACATAGCATACCCTGCAAAAACAAGTTAGACGTCCTCTAATTGTTGTTTGCATGTTTTACGTGGCTGCTATGGGTTTCTAGCAAGAACGTTTCTTACCTACGCAAAAACCACAACGTGATATGCCAACTAATATTTACCCTTCATAAGGACCCTTTTCATCGAATCTGATCCGACTAAAGTGGGAGAGACAGACACCCGCTAGCCACCTTATGCAACTAGTGCATGTCAGTCGGTGGAACCAGTCTCACGTAAGAGTACGTGTAAGGTCGGTCCGGGCCGCTTCATCCCATGATGTCGCCGAATCAAGATAAGACTAGTAACGGCAAGCATATTGAACAAAATCAACGCCCACAACTACTTTGTGTTCTACTCGTGCATAGAAACTACGCATAGACCTAGCTCATGATGCCACTGTTGGGGAACGTAGCATAAATTCAAAAAATTTCCTACGTGTCACCAAGATCTATCTATGGAGTCATCTAGCAACGAGGGAGGAGTGGATCTACATACCCTTGTAGATCGCACGCGGAAGCGTTCAAGAGAACGGGGTTGATGGAGTCGTACTCGTCGTGATCCAAATCACCGATGATCCTAGCGCCGAACGGACGGCACCTCCGCGTTCAACACATGTACGGAGCAGCGACGTCTCCTCCTTCTTGATCCAGCAAGGGGGAAGGAGAGGTTGATGGAGATCCAACAGCACGACGGCGTGGTGGTGGAAGTAGCGGGATTCAACAGGGCTTCGCCAAGCGCTGCGGGAGGAGGGAGATGTGTCATGGGAGGGAGAGGGAGGTGCCAGGGCTTAGGTATGGTTGCCCTCCCTTCCCCCCACTATATATAGGGCCAAGGGAGAGGGGGGAGGCGCAGCCTTGGCCCTTCCTCCAAGGAAGGGTGCGGCCAGGGAGGAGTCCCTCCTCCCCAAGGCACCTCGGAGGTGCCTTCCCCCTTTAGGACTCTTCCTCTCCCTTGATTATTGGCGCATGGGCCTCTTGGGGCTGGTGCCCTTCGCCCATATAGGCCAAGGCGCACCCCCTACAGCCCATGTGGCCCCCTGGGGCAGGTGGCCCCACCCGGTGGACCCCCGGGACCCTTCCGGTGGTCCCGGTACAATACCGGTGACCCCGAAACTTGTCCCGATAGCCGAAATAGCACTTCCTATATATAATTCTTTACCTCCGGACCATTCCGGAACTCCTAGTGACGTCCGGGATCTCATCCGAGACTCCGAACAACTTTCGGGTTACCGCATACTAATATCTCTATAACCCTAGCGTCACCGAACCTTAAGTGTGTAGACCCTACGGGTTCGGGAGACATGCAGACATGACCGAGATGACTTTACGGTCAATAACCAACAGCGGGATCTGGATACCCATGTTGGCTCCCACATGTTCCACGATGATCTCATCGGATGAACCACGATGTCAAGGACTTAATCAATCCCATACACAATTCCCTTTGTCTATCGGTACGATACTTGCCCGAGATTTGATCGTCGGTATCCCGATACCTTGTTCAATCTCGTTACCGGCAAGTCTCTTTACTCGTTTCATAACACATCATCCCGTGATCAACACCTTGATCACATTGTGCACATTATGATGATGTCCTACCGAGTGGGCCCAGAGATACCTCTCCGTTTACACGGAGTGACAAATCCCAGTCTCGATTCGTGCCAACCCAACATACACTTTCGGAGATACCTGTAGTGTACCTTTATAGCCACCCAGTTACGTTGTGACGTTTGGCACACCCAAAGCACTCCTACGGTATCCGGGAGTTACACAATCTCATGGTCTAAGGAAATGATACTTGACATTAGAAAAGCTTTAGCATACGAACTACACAATCTTTGTGCTAGGCTTAGGATTGGGTCTTGTCCATCACATCATTCTCCTAATGATGTGATCCCGTTATCAACGACATCCAATGTCCATGGTCAAGAAACCATAACCATCTATTGATCAACGAGCTAGTCAACTAGAGGCTTACTAGGGACATGGTGTTGTCTATGTATCCACACATGTATCTGAGTTTCCTATCAATACAATTCTAGCATGGATAATAAACGATTATCATGAACAAGGAAATATAATAATAATCAATTTATTATTGCCTCTAGGGCATATTTCCAACACTACGAAACAACTATGTCTTCGCGCTCCAAAGTCTTCATACGATGTCTTCTCATGTCATAGTCTTCAATGTGAATATCTTCACATACCACCATTGTCTGCAATGTCTTCACACATTTTTAGGGGTCATCTCCGGTAGGTAAACCGAATCAATGAGGGACTACTACCTGTGTTATCCTGCAATTCTCACAAACACATTAGTCCCTCAACCAGGTTTGTCGTCAATACTCCAAAACCAACTAGGGGTGGCACTAGATGCACTTACATCAAGCACCAGAGTGGTGACTTGAGCTGGTGGTGTACTTGGTGTCTCATCATGCAGAGGGGTTTCTTGTTGTTGGCGCTTCACCCATGAGTCATCCTGAGCAATTGGCGTCAGTGGACGACCAATGCTAATGAGTTCACTGCTTGTGAGAGCAGGCGATCACTACAAAAAAAGACACATCCGTGACATTTTGGGCCGAACGAAATTTTTTTCTGTCATACATATGACACTTCTATGACAATAATTGTGACAAAACCTGGTATCATCATAGATGTGGTGGGCTCCTATTTCTATGACAAAAAATCATGACAGAAAATGGGCTTTTCGTCCTAGGCCGGTATCATCATAGATGTGGTGGGCTCCTACTTCTATGACAAAAAATCATGACAGAAAATGGGCTTTTCGTCCTGGGCGGGCCGGAGACGCAGCTGCATGACATTCTTCGGGCCGTCCATGATGGAAAAAACCGTGGTAGAAGCAAGGGGGAGGAAAATTTCGGGGAGTTTCCGGTTACGGTAGGAGGTCGGGGGCCAAGCGATGCGCGTTTCTCTCGTACACGTACGCGTGTGTGTGCGAGGCGTTCGATCTAACTGAACCCGAGCGAGGCGTTGGGCTCTAACTGAACCCGAGCGATTGCACTACAGGCTACGCGTTACTGAACCCGAGCGATCGATCGATGGCTGTTAACTGAACCCGATTGAGCGATTCCTTCACTACTGCTGCTAACTGAAGCAGATCGATGGGATGAACAGTGAGTGTTGCGGGGGGGTTTGGATGAACAGTGAGCGGTGGCGTTGCCTCTGGATGAATAGGACCCCGTGGTGTGGTGGAGGGCTAGATGAACAGTAGACGGTGGAGGGGTGCCCGTGGAGGGGTGGATGAACAGGACCCCGTGGTGTGGAGGGCTGGATGAACAGTAGACGGTGGAGGGGTGGTTGAACAGGACCCCGTGGTATGGAGGGCTAGATGAACAGTAGACGGTGGAGGGGTGCCCATGGAGGGGTGGTTGAACAGGACCCCGTGGTGTGGAGGGCTGAATGAACAGTAGACGGTGGAGGGGTGGTTGAACAGTAGCCGGTGGAGTAGCGCGCGGTGGAGGCTAGATGAATAGGAGCCCGTGGAGGCTGGAGGAGGTCGACGGTGGAGATGAACAGTATCCCGTGGAGTCCTGTTTTGCGGTACGCCACACCCCTCCCGATGAACAGGACCCCCATTTCAACCGTAGCGCTCCAACACAAGTCCGTTTCGTCCGTTTTGCGGTATGCCACACCCCTCCCGATCAACAGGACCCCTGTTTTGACCGTAGGATGTCCGTTTCCTCTGTTTTGCGGTACGCCAGACCCCTCCTGATGAACAGGATCCCGTTTCGACCGTGACCAGTCGAACACAAGGCCGTTTCCTCCGTTCTGCGGTACGCCAGGCCTCGTTTCCATCGCCTGTTCCGTCCAAGCCCTCCCGATGAACACGACGCATTCCGTTGCCACCCCATGAACACGACCATTCCGTTGCCTCCCCATGAACACGACGACGATGCTGTTTCTCCGTTCCACCCAGCCATGTACACGAGCCCTGGCCGTATGTATGTGCGAGTAGGCGTTCGAGACCCCGCCCGTATGTACGCATACGTGGCCATATTTTCTTTCTTGGACCCTGGCCGCTGTACGTATGTGTAAATGCTACATGCACGCCTCTACTACGACACGTGCACGCCTCTACTACGACACGTGCGCGCCTCTACATCGACCAGTATGTACATACACGTTCGCCACCAGAATGACAATGCTACATACGCTTCGACTAGGTGGGTCCCGACTGTCAGGCACTTCCTTGCCTGCGAAGATGTAGCTGGCGGGTCCCAGCGTCAGGGGGCGAATCGTTTTTTGGCCCGGACGCACTTCCTTGCATGCGGAGATGTAGATGGTGGGTCCCAGCAGTCAGGGGGAAACATTTTTTTCGCGAAATATAGTGGCCCGTCCGGTGGGTCCCGCTGTCAGGTGGAGGAATAATTATCTTGCACGTAATAAGGAGGCACTTCCTATCTGCGACCATGGACCCAGCTGTCAGCCTCTCCACGTAAAGTCCACGTCCGATGGAAGCCGTTCCTTGACCACGTTGACCACGCCGCGCCGAGAGCACCAAGGCGGTGGACGACAGCGAGGCCTAGGAAGGGGACGACGTGGAGCCGGGGAAGACGCGGCAGTGGATGCCCATGCGTAGAGGAGTACGAGGGTTCACTGGTTCGCTGCGGTGTGAGGCTGCCATCGCCGCAGAATAACAGGGGGTGTGGGTGAGTAGAGGGATGGACTGGCCAGCGGTGGGAGTAGTAGGGAGCGGTGAGGCCTCCGCCGCATCGCAGCTGGCCACGGGAGGCAGGAGCACGAGGCACGACCGGCGCTGGTTTGGGCGGCTGGAGCAAGAAGACCAGAGGTTGAAGAAGCACTACGGCCGTTGGATGGACATCGTACGGTCACTGGAGCTAGAATCGTGCATATTGACTAAGTTGACAAAGCCCTCCATCCCCGTCAACTTAGTAGGCCCACAAGTCAGCCTACCACTATACTGGGTCCCAGCTAACAAGCGGGTATTCATTTTTTTGTGCGTAATAAGGAGGCACTTCCTTGCGTGCGAAGATATAGCTGGTGGGTCCGAACTGTCAGCGGCGGTAATGTTTTTTCGCGAAATACAGAGGCCCTTTCGGTGGGTCCCTGATGTCAGGTGGAGGAATCATTATTTTGCGCGTAATAAGGAGGCATTTCCTTGCGTGCGGCCGTGGACCCAGCTGTCAGCCTCTCCACGTAAAGTCCACTTCAGATGCATGTCAGTCATTGACCACGTTGACCAGGCCGCGCTGAGAGCACCAGGGCGGTGCACGATGGCGAGGCCTAGGAAGGGAATGACACGGAGGCAGGGAAGACTTGGTAGTTGTTTCCCACGCGGAGGGGAGTACGATTGTACGAGGGTTTACTGGTTCGTCTGCCATCGCCGGAGAATAATAGCAGGTGTGGCTGAGTAGAGGGGTGGCTAGGCCAGCGATGGGAGTACGGTGGGGCGGTGAGGCCTGCGCGGCAGCAGAGCCGGCCGCAGGGAGGAGGGACCAGGCAGTCCCGCCGACGCCTGTTTGAGCGGCTGGAGCAGGAAGAGCAGAGATTGAAGGAGCATGACGGCCGTTGGATGGCCATCCAACAGTCACTACTTGTGTGTCAACCTTTTTTAGGAAAGCCTCAAATCTATGGAAAACAGCATACAACCCATTTGCTAATTCTTAAGGTTTTTTTTGGAGCCCATATTATTTTTGTTAGCATTACAGCCCATATTGTGGCCACGGTTAAAAATTATACGAAATTTTGCATATTTCGGTGCGGTTCGAACTGTTTTTAATCCCAAAATTTCGACTCACATTCAAACTGATTTTAAAAATAAATGTATATCAATATAAAATCCAACAAATTCTCCACGCATAAAAATTGATGTAATTTAAAATCTCAAAATGAAAAAAAGATATTTGAAACTAATTGCCGGTTTGATGTGTTTTAAAAATGTACAACCCATTTCTCCTTACTGATGGGCCATTTTCTCAGCCAGCCGAATGAAAGCTCTCCTCGTCTTGAAAGATTTGCAGCCCAACAGGCCTGACAAAGCGACTTACTTGGCAAATCACAAAAAAATTGTGTTGTGGCCGTGGACCCAGCTGTCAGTCCATTTGTTTTTTGGTCCATTTGGTGGGCTGGGTGAAACAGTGATGTAGCATCTATGCAGCCCATTTAAATCCCATTTGGATTTTTCTCGAAAGCCACAGAGTTGCTGGGCTGGGTGAAAATATCATGTTGGGCTAGACGGAGAAATGTTATAAAAACATAAACACATGATTGCACGTCAATAAAATCTTTGCAAGCTTATGTACGCAATCACTAGGAGTTAACTTGCCAAGTTATATATAAACAATTATTATTATTATTTTGTAAGAACTTTCAACTTAAAAAATAAAATATCATTTTAATTTGATGAGTTAATAGTACGTGGTGTATTATTATTTTTTAGGCTAGACGTGGGACGGTTGAGTTGGTTCTAGGGGAAAGTACTCGGAGAAAACTCAGTTTACATCAAAAAAGAAAGTGGGAGAAAATTCAGAGACCTGCTGGGTCCACCTGAGAAGGGGAATATGTTGGGAGGAAGGAGATTCAAAGCACGGCAGCCGAGTGAACTAGTTTTTTTTACGGACAAGTGAACTAGTTTACATACATAAGAAAATTGCCACTAAAAAAGCAATCAGGTTAATGGGTTCTTAAAAGAAATATTTCAGACAAAACAGATAATTAATTACGACACATAGGCTAATGCATGAAACACTCACATGATAAAGGTGCTTATAAACAGATAAAGTACAACATCTAGACCTTCCTGGCATGCTTGATGATGACGCTGCGGCTGTCCGTGTACTCATCGGTTACGGGAAGCAGACACGCCCTCATGTCCAAGATCTGCATGTACATGTCGTAGCATGCGTATGCGCCCTTGGCCGCGTAGGTTATGTAGGCTAGATTCAGAGGTACCTCCCACATGTTCAGGTCGTCTTCTTTCATGTTGGTGTATCAGGGGTCGATGATGGTCTCAGCGAGGTCAACCACGGAGTCCTTCTCCTGCCCATTGCTGATGATCTTGTATTGCTTCTGGATGTCGACAAGCTTGTTGCACCATATGGCTGAAACGTCGCGTTCTTCCTTCTCTCCACCGTAGCGAAGGTGCAGTCGGCGCTGTCGACGAAATGGGCGAATGTTCCAGAACCTGGTGCAGCCATAGGACCAAGGCGAGGCAGAGCTTCACCGAGTCCGTATCGTTGGTGTACATCACATTCAACTTGGTGCAGCCATAGGACTGAACGGCGAACTCAAAGGGGAACTCCTTGCTGAAGTCCATATCCAGCAGGCTCACCCCTCGGATCGCCATTGGAGTCTCTTCGAGTGAACGAGTGTGTAGGCGGCAGCAGTTTGTTTTTCAGCTCTTGGGGAACTGGATTCAACAGTAAGCTGAGTGTGTACAGGCAACGACAGTTACTACCCCTCCCTCGTCCGCTGCACGCCCGACAGAAGATGCACCCTCGGCCACACGTCGGTTCACGAGCGGGTCTGTATTGGTACTGTAATAACAGGAGTTAGTGGTCAATTTACTTAAATTTAATTAGCTTTAATAGAAATTTGTAATTAAAATAAGCAATGCATTCGCTCATTCTATCAGTGCCACAGGATCAACATGCACAACAATTAGAATTATTATTCTCAGGACGCACACGATCATCACATTTGTCGCACTTTCACAAAAGATAATACTACCGAGTTTGAACTGTTTGGTATGGTTGTTGTCCTCTGCATTATCATGTCGTGTTTCCCAGCTTGCAAGATTCAGAACCAACAAATAAGATCAAAATAATAAGTACAACAAAGATGCCTGCACATCTCATTGATTCCTAGCTTGCAAGATTCAGAACCAACAAATAAGATCCAAATAATAAGTACAACAAAGATGCCTACACATCTCACTGATTCCCAGCTTGCAAGATTCAGAACCAACCCATTAGAGCCCTTTCATAAAGTGAATATCGGGATTAAATCCATCTTGGCTAGCCATGTCATACAATCAAAGAACTTGGCGAATGCTCTTGACCGTCACAACATCTGTAGTTGAGTATTCCTGTTTGCACAACATGTTTGCACAACACAAACAAGGAGACGGGAGAGCATGATTTCTCTTTAATAGCGGCCTCCTTGAACTCAACCTCCAGCTCTACTTGGATGAGGTCTGCCTGGAGTTCCATGATTCAATTCATGCGCCTTTTTCTGCAGTTCACCTAAAATGAAGCAAAGATTGCATCATTCAGCTAGCAAGAAGTACTTGCTCTTGTGAGCTGGCAGGTTCTTCTTTAGTAGTTGCACTAAAATTGAGGAACATTAAGGTTGGCTGTCCGGCTCATGTAAGGTGCAACTATAGTTTCCTTATCCTTTTGTGCAGTTCCACTAAAATAAAGTGCCATTGTGGTGTCAGTGACGGATCCATCATGCAAAGGCTAATAAAATGTTGCACGAGATTACCAGCAGAACTTGACCGGAGATTTTGGAAACTCCAATCACCATTTTGTGCAGTTACACCAAAATTGAGAGATGTTGCCCACGTGACATTTTAGTTGAACTGCACAAGACACTCATTCCAAAAAAAAGTGTTTTCTGCAGTTCACCAAAAGGTCACAATAGCAACAAGGTGAAATTGATATCCCTATCTACACAAAAAGATAGAAAGTAAACAGTTGCTGGTCAATAAGAATATACAAAACATATGCAAAATGAAAAGAAGCATCTTAATTATGTTCATGGCTATCACGCAAGGACAATAGAAATTTTAAAACGTCAGCGATGCTTCATGTTACCAGAAGCATTACGATCAACAATGAGATTCCTCAAATATGGGATTACTTTAATGGTGGCATTGCTTCTTTACTAGACACAGTAAATCAACAGCAGCTAAAGAGTTGGTTTAAGGGCATGGGACCGTGGGGACACCAGGACACTCAGCAGCGTAAAGGAGCAACTTACTTATGATACTAGGGAAAATAGCAGGAGTGCCATTGTACTATGTGAGGGCAGCAAATCTAATCCTGGAGACCTTTTACTATGTGAGGGCAGCAAATCTAATCCTGGAGACCTTTTACTATGTGAGGGCAGCAAATCTAATCCTGAGACCTTTTACTATGTGAGGGCAGCAAATCTAATCCTGGAGACCTTTTACTATGTGATGGCAACAAATCTAATCCTGGACATACTCTGTAGTCTTGTCCACCAGCCGCCACTTTCTATCCTATTTTCAACCAATAATAGATATGTTCCTTATCCAGTTTGTACTGCGTTTTCCCATTATTTCCCTTTTCAACCAAGAGACCGGTTGGGTATCCGGTCTCTACTACTTTCACCATAATATTTCCTCTTTGAATCAAGTCCTAGATTCATGCTATAACTTTCTCCCCTTTCTTCGTTGTTTGAACAAAGCCCTAGATTTGAATGCATGAAGTATCTTTACCTCTAATAATACTAAAAATTTAGGTGGCTTTGGAAGAGCTGATGGGAGAAGAAAAATATGCACATGCAGACACGTGGGGAGCTGGGGCAGTAGAGCAAGGCCGCTTTCGAAGAACTTATACCTGAGGGTCACCGGGATGTCGGCGGCGGTAGGTCGGATCTGCGGACAATACGGCAGGGAGGAAGAAGGGTCGGAGGACCTCCCGAGCCGGCCATGTGTCGGAGAGAACGACATGGGCAGAGGATCGGGCCCCTCCGGCAGCTGTGGGTTTCCTCCCTTGACGGCGATGACCGCGTGAACGATGCACCTTTTAGTCCTCTACACACACCGGCCGAAGGGATCCGACCGAATCTGTGACCAGCGGTGAGCAGAGAGAAAATGTCGCTACCGCTGTCTTGTTTATATCTAGTGAGGATGAGAGAATGAAGAGAGCAACCCTAGTAAAGCAAGCGCTCAGGCCCCTGCGTCCATATATAGTGGAGTGATTATCTTTTTCTCTCCACAACAAGCATTTCAATTTGTGTACGTGGCATTAAAGAAAAGAAACTCTCTATTTAAGGTGACTACTGTACGACTCCTACTTACTACTAGTAGTACTACAGTATTGTTCACTTGTGCTCCCCGCCCCTCCATTCATTGAACAACCCCACGGATGAATAAACATACAGTAAGTACTGTATTTATATAGAACGAACAAGCTCGAACTGTTTTCGCATAGTTAAAAGTTGAGGGTGGGGCTTTTCCCGGGCAGTACGCGTGGCAGTTTTTGGGTAGGGCCAGAAGACTATTTTAATTTTTTTTAAACTTCGAGACGGCCACATAGCATGGAGCCGACCCCAACGATTTTAAGCTTATAGGCATGGTACACGCTATCCTAGACTACTATACACATGAAACTGCCACACGAGCGTCCGGGCTACGCTTGGCTCTTCGCCTCTTCGGGAAGTCGAACAATGATGGAATACTACTGCACTGGAGGAGTACTACAGTACACTTCTAGACATCTGACACCGATTGAACTGCTGCATGTCCTCCGCGTGCGGGAGGGAGAGCGTGTAGCGAAAGCTTCTCCTAGTCTTGCCAGCCACCACGCTCATGGGCGAGGGAGGGACGCTCCTGCCTTTGCGTGTATGACAGGTGGGTCCTACAGGTGTGTGGCCAACCTTTCATACAGCCAAAGGCATGTGCAGTTAAGGCTGCAAGGGAGAGGATAATCAAACTTCTCGTTGATGTACGAGTTGACGCGACACATCAAAGCACTGCACTCGATATATTTCAATAATTTGCGTGTGTGACTCCCAGATGCAGAGGCCGGGGGTCATCATCCTCCTTTTCGAGAAAAAATAGACGCGTGTGTGAGAGGACGAGTGCGTGCGTGCACCTCTTCTCTTCCTGTATAATGTACTACTAAACTCAGAGTACAAGTTTTTGTGGGTGACACGATGGTGCGTGCGAGAAGTCCCGAGAGATAGGTTTAATGCATTAATTGCAATGCATGCATGCATAAAGTACATGCATTGGTCAATTTTCTCTTAATACTTGCATGCAATGATTTAATGCACCTTGGAATCTGAACATGTGTTGGGGACAACCAAATTGAGCCTTATAAAATGGAAAAACTAAAATTTTGAGATAAGCCCTATAAAACCGGAAAGGAGGGAGTAGAAAAAGAAGTACTCCATCTGGGAATAGTGCCGCACTTCGAAACTAGAACCGTCAATAAATTTTGAGCTTGCGTCTCGTCACATTCCAAATTACTCCATGCTATATTGAATTGCAAACGTGTTCACACCGATCACAACCTAAACGGTTTCCAACTTAGGAGCATATTAGTACTCGATTATAAATACTAGTATGCCAAGATGACTGCACATTCCTCCTCAACTCCTCATCCACGAAAACAAACAAGTCATTCACCATCCTTCCCTTGCGTCTGCCATGGCCAGCGTGAGTTCTCGGTCGAGAGATTGCCACCAGGGAGAGGCGAGCATGGAAGCGGAAGCACGAGAGATGTCCCGCCTCGCTGCGAGAGCAGCCGAAATGTCCCGGCGCGCGGAAGTAGCAGCACAGAGGTCCCGCCGTGCACTGAAGCAGCACGGAGGTCCCGCCGCGCCGTTGATACAACAGACTAGTCCGGCCGCGCCGCGGAAGCAGCAGAGATGTCCCGCCGCGCCACGAATGCAGTAGAGATGTCCCTCCGCGCCGCGGCGGCCTGGGAAAATTTCTCGCGGGCACGCGACGACTGTTACAGGCGGATGCATGCGATCGTCCATAGCCAGAAGGATCAGATCTCCCGCTCGGCGAGGTTGCAGGACGACATGGTAGCCTCATTTGAACAGGCTACCGGCGTCATCTGGCAACTAAGGGAGGGCAATGAGAGGCTCCAGGCCGAGCGCGACCTGCTGAGGGAGAAGATCGTCCGAAGTGCAGACCTGCAGGAGGAGACTAGTGCCTTTTGAAGAAACTTATGGACGAGAATGACATGCTCCGCACGAGCACCAAAGGCTGGTGGAGGAATCCGTGGATGTTCTCAAGCAGCATCTTGAGGACATGAAAGAGCTCATTGCCGCTTGCCGCGGAGACTAGTTTCCTGGTTTCTTTTGATGTAATAATCGGTTTAGGATGTGGATTGTGTCGTCGGTTGTGAAATGTTGGGTTCTAGCGCGGATGTTTGGCCTTTGTTGGCCTCTTGGGATGTTGCGATTTCAATCTGGTAGCTTTTAGTCCTTCGTGTTAGGCTGGAGTTGTGCTGAACTTCTTGTCAATTATGGTGGTTTTCAGTAATGAAAATCGGAAGGGGCAAGCCCTTCTTTGATCAATTTTTTTAATCGTCCTTATATATTCATCAGTCTTGCTATAAGTCGCGGTAGATGCTATATAGGTCCGTCGGATCTTACATCAAGATCCGTGCTTTCAGATTTTCTTGTTTCTCTCTTAAATCTCAGTCGAGTGAGACATAGCCACGCCATTAAACAGAGGCTTGGGCGCCATTAATGGAGACCTTGGGAGAGAGGTGGACGGCAGATGGAGGTCAAAGGGCTCTCCTCCCGATAAGCACGCGCAGGGGTCTGATCGCACGCCTCTCTTACTCTAATAGCTACCCTGCACGTCGCCTCCTAGCTAATAAAAAAGGGGACGCGTGGTGGCATGTAAATGGTACTAGTAAGTAGAACGCCCACGGTTTCAATAATCCTTGTGTTTCCGATTGTAACGTGACAGCACTTCTTCCAAAATGACTTTGTTGATTGTTAATGTGTGCGCCTTCGCAAATCGGACTGCAAATTTACCACAGCATGTTGGTGCCATGTCATGGCACCAAGCCAAGTTTCATTATTTTCATGCGTGTTTTGGATTTACAGGAATTAAAAAACTAAGTTCTCAATGTTTCCAACCCAGCCACGACGCCTAGAATTTTGAATTTCATTCCCATTTCTTGCATGGAACCTAGAAATTTACCCGAGGACACACATGTGATTTTTCAACCAACTTTGGTGCACTGGAACATGTGCTTGTATTTCAAATTTGAATTATGCACACAAAGGTGACACGTTCCCTCCCAAAACCACGAGCCTTCTTGAGAGAAGCTCCGATTTGCAAGAAGCTTATACCAAAATTTGTTCCTATTCGGCCAATTTTTTTACCACGGCATGGTACTGCCATGACATGACACCATGCTAAGTTTCATGATTTTAAAACCAAGTTTCTCAATGTTATCGACCGAGCCACGATGCCCAGATGTTTGAATTTTATTCTCATTTTTTGCATGGGACCTACTCCCTCCTTCCATCTATATAGGGCCTAATGTGTTTTTCAAGACAACCTTTGACTATTGACAAGATTAATAACACATGAGATGTATACTATGCAAATTATATTATTGGAAGCTCCTTTGACATACAAAATTGAAGGTATGCTTTGTGTAAGTTGCATGTCATATATTATTGCTCTAACGTTTGGTCAAAGTTAGCCTCGAAAAATGCGTCAGGACCTATATGCATGAGAGGAGTCGACTTTGAGAGAACGTGTTTGTTCGAGAGACACCGAGGAAGACTACTATATATCGATGGTGCATGTAGGTGGGAATTAAACTAAGGGATGGTCTTATTGGTTTCGGGGATATAGGGGAAGAGTGAGAGGCGGAGTGTGAGTGTGTGTTTTACCCACCTAGGCGGAAGTTCTGTGCACAAAAGAGGAGAACGATTCAATGTGGCGTTAGGATTGAGGGTAATTAACTACGTATGGAGACATAGAGACCTTGAACGTGCATGTGTGAGAGGTATACATGTATACGTGGGATGTGTGTGTGGGCGCGCGCATGATCGAGATAAAAGAAAGAAGACATAAGTCATAAGATCAACGGCATGGGAGAGACGGATCGGTATGACAATATGCATGCATGTGAGAATGCATGGAAGAAGTCCCGACAATTGAGCATGTGTTTTTGTCTTTAAGAGATAGTGGCGTGGGCTGGAGCATGCATCTATGGCGAGCAGAGGGAGTGAGGCGCAACGGTTGTGCAAACGAGACCAACATATAAATGCATATGTATGGAGAGACATATATAGTGTGGGTGATAGGAAGCAAGACTCCATGCGAGAAAGAAATGTTGACGGAGAAACTACAGATAGATACAGAGATGGAGATGCTAGCTAGAGGGACATCCGCTAGTTTGGGTGTTGGAGATGACCGTCAGGTGGTTCAAAGGGTGAAGTTATATATGTGTGTGAGAGGGCACTTGACTTCATGTAGAGAGAAACATATGTAGTGTGCGTGATAGGAATCAAGAGTGAGGGCGATAAAGAAGGTTGATGGAGAAACAGATAAATAGAAAGATAAAGATGCTAGCTAGTGTGCGTTAGAGATAGGAGTCGAGTGGATCAGAAGGCTGGGTTATGTGTGTGGGTGTGAGAGAGATAGAGAGAGGGTGCGTGTGAGTCACATACAAACAAATATCAGAGAGAAATGAGATCCAGAGAGACGGAGTTTTGTGTCTGCGAGAGAGAAAGATATTTCACAACGAGAGTGATAGCTAGAGAGACATACGAGGGAACGCAAGATATCTCTAGGGAGAGAGGGTGTGTGTGAGCGACATACAAGAGAACAATGGAGAAATATGAGACCCTGGGAGGCAGAGTTTGTGTTTGTGTGTGAGAAAGAGATATTGATGAGGAAGAGTCGTAGGTTCTCATATCTAAGGAGCGAAAGACATCTCTGTATGATGGGTGTGCGAGTGGCACACATGGGAATAGTAGAGAGAAATGAGACCCCGGGAAACAAAGTTTTGTGTTTGTGTGAGAGAAAGAGATTCCACATGGAGAATCATAGTTAGAGACACATAGCAGGGAGCGAGATATACTTAGAGAGAGATAGAGTGATGAAGGTCGAGGGAGAGAGTACCGTCAGTGTGTTACGAAGATAAAAGATCATTGTCGACATACAGGTAGCACGAGAGATACCTGAGAGACGATGAACGCGTATAGGTCCATAGAGATAGTCCTATATAAGCATGAGTGATAGCTATATGAGACAAATATTTGGATTAAAGGGGATTCAAATATTCAAACTGGAGATCACGGCATCGATAATATCATAACGCAAATTGGTGTATCAAACATGCATATTCATTTGAATTTGGGCACACGTGTAATGTTATATAGTTTATCAATATTGGTGATCCATAGATTCTTCAATTACAAACAATGCATGGTTTATATGCAATTAATGTCTAAACGGGATTACACTATATGTTGCGTGTGTGAAACACATTATACATGTTTGAGAAGTAAAAAAACCCGCATGAAACACACGTTAATTGGAGACAGTTAGCGAGGAATGCATACATTGGATTTCAACATAAAGTGGTTTCAAATATTTGAAAATCCAAATTGATGGATACAACCTTATGAATCTGAGATCATGCTATTTGTAAACCATATTTATGTATAAATGGTGTTGTGCTTTTGAAAGTATATATAAAACAATGATGTATATAGAATGTAATTCCAATTCAAAATGGATCCCGCCCGAAAAAATAGAATACAAACGGGATTCGAATTGAGTTGGCACGGTAAACGTGCACTCTACAAACTTTGAACGAAGCGGGGAAAGTCGCAGTAACCGCCCGGAATCAAAATCTGCGAGATGGAAATCACTGCTGCCTATCCCTGCCACGCAAAGCCTATATGCTGGATTTCTATAGGTTTCTATAGGGGTAGGTTTGTAATTTCACCCAAAGGTGACGTAACCGCCTTTCACCCGGATTCATACATGGTGGGCACCAAAACACAGTGTGTCCTCGGCCGAAATCAACTCCCTCCCCGATTCATATTCATACACGGTGGGCGCCAAAAACAAACTCTCGTCGGCAGATATTTGGTGTATGCGAGACTACCGTCCTATCCCCGACCGACTAGTGTTGCTGTGGTGTAGTAGAAATTTTAAACAGGGGCTAAGTTTGTAAATTTCCTCGCATTTGAGACAAGCGCGCCCTGAATACATGGTTCCCCCTTCCTCTCTACCTCCCTTTTCCCCATTCGTACTCCGTGGGCGCCAAAACACCCTCTCCACCCCACCCTCCTCCGTCCGCCGCCGTCCGCCACCCCATCCACCGCCGTCCTCCTCCACCATGCCGGAGCTGATACCCCGACGCCGCCGTCCATTACAAGAGATCGACCTCTCTCATCCACGGCTTCGGACCGGGATCCTTGCATCCCGTCCTCTCGCTTCATCCCTGTCGTTGTCCACCTTGTCAGCGCTGCTCCTACGACCGTCTCGTCCACCGCGCCCCGCCGCCACTGTTGTCAGGACCCCGACTCAATGCCACATCGATCTAGCATGTAACACCTCATATCACTTTGCGGCCTCACGCACGGTATTCCCACGGGTGTCGCCTTACCTTTACCCGGGACCGTTTGTGCCTTTTGGCACACGTATATGACAGTGTCGCTAGCATCTATATGATAAGGAGCCCGGGCTGACATGGCTAGTCGTAAACCCAAAGTGGCACAAACTTACAGGGACAGGCATCCATGACCCAGCATCGAACGTGTCGGTCATCAGCGAGTGAATCCAGGCTGTAGCACTGGGCTAGCAGGACTCCGGTGAACCGGGCTGTAGCGGGCTAACAGGACTCCGGTATTCATCGCGTGACATTTCCCCAAAGGGACAGACACAAGAACGAAGAAGGACACATGCCGGCCAGCCTAAGTGTTCCGGAGCAGTAGCAAGCTACCATGGCTCGGTGGAAACACTAGGAGACATTTCCCGGTAAGAGAGGCTACTAAAGATAAACAACTAGATAGTCAGATCCCACACATACCAAGCATTTCAATAACATACACACAATATGCTCGATATGTGCAATACAACATGGCATCACAAAATGACTCTACGACTCAGTAGTTTATTCAATAGGCTCTGAGGAGCGAGATATTACAAACATGGGTCTCATGACCCAACAATCAGAGCATACAAGTCAAAGCACAAGCGGAAGCTTAACATGTCTGAGTACAAACATCTAGAAATGGAAAAGGCTAAGAAGCCTGACTATCTACCAGATCCTGCCGAGGGCACAAGATCGTAGCTGAGGTAACAAGCTAAACGCCGAAGTCCACGCGGAACTACTAGTGAGACTGAAATCTCTCTGCAAAAACATAAATTAAGCAACGTGAGTACAAATGTACCCAGCAAGACTTACATCAGATCTAACTACATATGCATCATTATCAACAAAGGGGGGTGGTGGAGTTTAACTGCAGCAAGCCAGCTTTGACTCGGTGGCTAACCTGAACTACGACTGCAAGTAACTCTTTTGAGGTGGCGCACACGAGTCCACATATTCACCATATCAATACACCACTATGGATCCGCTCCCGTCTCCCTACGAGAACGCCATACATAGCACTCACGCTTATCTTGCGTATTTTAGAGTATCCACTTTCACTTGTCTATGAACTATGCAAGGGGTCCAAGTTTCCATATCCGAGGAATCCGGCTATTCGAATAGATGATGTTAACCCTGCAGGGGTGTACTTCTTCAACACGCTCTCGCCACTTACCGCCCTGTACACGTCATGTACCTCGGCAACCTTCAAGCGGAAGCCGGGCGAGGGAGTCGGCCACGGCCTACCTAAACACTCAAGTCTCTTGTCCAGGTTTATCGCCTATTCGGGTTCCATCCGCAAGGAGATCCGGCCGGGGTGTCGCTCACGGCCCCAAACAATGTGTGCAGGGTTCCCAAGTCCACCATCCGGGTGCCACTTGGTACACCGGCCACTGTGCCTAGTCTGTCCCAAGCCCACCTGTACCGGGTGCCACTTGGTAGACTACTAACACTACCTACAAACACCAGAAACTAGTTGCAACTCCTGGACAGAGAACAAGGGTGATTAAGAAGCCGAGAGGGGCACTTAAGCATTCCAATGTGTGGTAGTAGCTGGTCATGGATCACAAACACAGAACTCAGTTCCTGAGGACGGCTGCAATGAGACAACCCACCATGTACTCCTACATGGCCTCTCACCGCTACCTTTACCAAATCGTGTTCACACACTTAGCTCACACACGGTAGGACATGTTCACACGCCTCTGATTCATCCCCGATGAATCAGACCTGACTCAACTCTAAGCAGTAGCAGGCATGACAAACAAACATGAATGAGTAGGCACAACAGGGCTCAAACAACTCCTACTCATGCTAGTGGGTTTCATCTATTTACTGTGGCAATGACAGGTCATGCAAAGGATAAAGGGGTTCAGCTACCACAACAAGTAACAAATATGTCGTTGTTGTCCTAATGCAGTAAAAGAGAGCAGGAGCGAGAGAGTGGGATTTTATCGGAATGAACAAGGGAGTTTTGCTTGCCTGGCACTTCTGAAGATAATATAGCTCTTCATCAGTGTCAACGATCACATCATCGGTACAACGTCTACCGAGGGGGAACAACACCGGCAAACAAGGAAAAACACAATCAATGCAATGCGACAATATGATGCATGCTATGACATGGCAATATGAATGTGTTTTGGGCTAATGCACTTGGCTATGATTTAAATGAAGTTGGTTTGAATACAAGATTCAAATTCCAACTCCATATATGATTATTTAAATGCCCTTTATTTGTTTTGTCCAAAACAGAGGACAAACATTGTTCAAACATGCATGAAAATGGTACAGATGGATTCCTTGAATTTTTCTGATAATTTTTCATATATAAATTATTACATTCTGAGCTACGATTGAATTTCTATGAATTTTAGAAGTTTAGGGCATTTTCTGAAAATATTAAATCATTTAAGATTTGTTTAAATTCCAGAAAGGAATTATTGCGTCAGCACCACGTCACTGTGACGTTAGCAGAGTCAACTGGGCGTCCCAGGTCAAACCTGACGTGTGGGGTCCACACGTCAGTGACACAGGAACTAATCCCGGTCAAACCCAGCGCTGACTGGGGTTTGACCAGGGGTGGGGCCCACTGTCAGTGGCTGTAGGTTGATTAACCAGCTGGGTTAGCTCCTAATGACGGAGCCACGTCAGCTCCCACCGGAGTTCCGCCGGCGACGACCATGGCCGACGACGGAGATACAATGTGTGCTCGCTACGGAGCACCATTCGACGCGTGGTTTGCTCCTACGGGTAGCTGAAGATGCGCCGCATCCAACTGGGCGAGCGGCAGCGGCTGCGGTGGCCGGAGCTCACCGGAAACGAGCTCGCGGGGGCGGCCGGAGCTACGGGTGGGTGCGGGGTTGGCGCTGCGGCTTGCAAACGAGCCGGCTGTCATGCTAGTTCGGCTCTACGGAACGTTGCGAGCGCAACGGGCGCACGCACGGGACCAAAAGGTCACCGAGGCTTCGCCGGCGACGAGCGCGGGCGGCGGCGGGTTTCGGTCGTTGGCAAGGCGGCAACTACGGCGTGCAAACGAGAGAACGGAAAGGGGGAGAAGGAAGAGGAGCTCACGGGGAGTTGGCCGGTGCAGACGACGGGGCCGGGGAAGCGTCGATGGTGGCGAATCGACGATGAAGATCCTTGGTGGCCGGCTAGGGGGAAAACGTCGGGGGCGGCGTTCCGGGGCTCTTCTGGTCGCGTGAGACGACGAGGAGGACGAGGGAGGACCGGCGGAGCTCGAGGGCGTGTCGAAGAGGCTTCGGGACGGCTGCGGCCGTGCGAGCGCTGGTCGGCGGCGACGGGCTCCGTTCGGGCAGAGTGGAAGAGGGAGCAGAGGAGAGGATGAGGCGAGGGAGAGAGTGAGAGAGAGGGTCGAGGGCGAGTGCGTGGCGCTCCGTGGCGTCGTCTAGGAGGGGCCGGGGAAGCAGGAGGTGGCCGGAGAAGCAGGAGGTGGCCGAGGCGCGTGGCCGCGCGCGCCGGGCGCGTGCCCGTCCTCCTGGCAAGGGAGGAAGGCGACAGGGGGGTAGCGGTGGCGGGCTGGGCCGGCCAGCTGCAGTGCTGGGCCGGTTTGGCTACCAGGTAAGCGCCAGGTAAGCTTTTGCTCTTTTTATTTTTTTTTCTCTTTTGTTTTATTTAATATCTTTTGCCATTGTTTTGAATTTCAACAAATTCAAACAATGCCAAAAACTCCTCTGAATATTTTTATTTTGCTAGATGGACTTTTCCAAAAGCTCATAAAATATTTCAGGGGTATTTGAAATTATATTCTAATTATATGAATATAATTTAAACTCAAATAGCTAATGATTTAAATTCAAAGTCCCAAAAATAAATCCTTAAAAATGTTCAATATTTTGGTTGGGACCAGAACCCTTGCCAAAAATTATCAAACATTTAAGAAGAACATTTTGGAACAATGAATGAGATTTTAGGGTTTTTGCCCTTCTTTTATTTAGGATTTTGAGGCTTCCAATTTTCCTCAGCTCAAGTTTCAAAAATTTAAACATGATGCACAGATGGAAGCAAGCCTAGGTCAGGCCAGGACTAGGGATGTGACAACTCACCCCCACTAAACAAGAATCTCGACCCGAGATTCAAGTGTAGGGTAAGACGAAGGGGAAACGCAAACTAGTATAATCTTCATGATCCAGGGTGCACTTCAAATGAACGTTGATTTGAACACCATCTTTGTCTTGACGTCTTGCTCTGGGAACTCCAACCAACATGACAACGAGAGGAGAAGGGAACTCTAGAAGGATCAATCTTCTCGAAGGTCGAACAACTCAGGATTAACTCACAGAATGAGGCAGAACAAAATCTCTCGAATTGAGACACGAAGCACACATCTAGAGGGATGGAGTGGAACAGATGACGAGGGTTCACTAGGTAGACAACAATTCCACACCTAAGAAGGTGGTAAACGATTGTCAACGTAGCGAGGAGTTGAGTTGCCATGATACCACACGAGGCACCTTAGGGATGGTGACTCGTAGATATATCCCCTTAAGTGGCAAAAAGAATTACCTTTGATTCAGAGATCATTGAAACTCTTTAAACCAGCCTAAGGCAATTCTTGAGCAATCGATTAGCGGGGGTCGGTAGAATGGCATACTCGGACTTGGATGATGTGGATTACCTTGTTGAAGACAATGTAATGGATGAATTTGCTTACCACCGGAAATGGAAGAGACTCATGGTAGAATGGCACAGTGGCGGTGCAAGCTGGGAACAATATGCAAATGCTGGGAATGAGTCGGGTAACTAGGGAAGAACCCAACAATCGAGAGTGAATTCACTATTTGAAAAGGTCATAGCATTGCCGAGGAAACCGAGAGGAATCCCAGTTAGTGCCGATGATAATACGTAGCGCTTGTGCGTGCTCTCAAGAACTTGAGCAATTCCACAATCATCAAGGTTTTATCAACAACCGCATCAAGGGTGCTGACAACACAACATACTACCATGATGAATAGCGATGGACGATGCAGATGCAAAGGAAGATAACACTTTCTCAGATTTCACCTTAGCGAGGCCAAGGGAACGAAATCTGGATGATCGACCGAGAGACATTTAGCACTCCGCTTCTAATGTTCTCCTTGATGTGCTAGTGTAACCCATTCATAGAATTGGTCTGGTATCTAGAGCATCAAGTAAAGGTCGGACTTCGGAAACACAAAAATCATAAGGCACAACTAGGGAGGTAATCCTACGAAATCCTTATGGGGAGGTGGCCAACTTCTTCAATCAAGATACTACAATAATAGGTCTTTCGGCTGGGTGGTGCTGGCCACGACATCCACTTTACCGGTTACAGAGAGACCATTATTATAGTTCTTGGGAAATGTTCCAAACCATCATATCTGCCTGAGACTCAGATCTGGTTGGTGTCAGGATATTCCAGATTCATCGAGTCTAGGAAGAAAAACAAAGTTTGCAACACAAATTGACGAGATGACGTTGCGAGATTCTCGGGGAATGAACTACGATAGTAAGCTCCAAAACATGAGCTGGTTCTGCTACAAACATGTGAACACGTTGTCCCAGACAAACATTATCACATGGTAGTCTTACAATAAAACACTACCGAGTTCAGGTGGGGAACCATAATCGAGGATATTGAAGTCTTGTGCATGACCTAGGATTAGCACATCAACTCCTTTTCCGTGAACAAATCAATCAGTGGCTTGGTGTGCTAGGATACATATAGAATGAAGGTTGCAAATCTCCAAACCACAGAATACTTCGCACATGTGTATGACTGACTTGGGATGATTCCAGAGGAAGCAAAACTAACTTTCTCAAGTTCACGGCGGCAACTTACATCGAATGCACATGAATTAGAGAAAGTCACTTCTTACATCCGACATATGCTTCATGAGCTAGCATGAAGAAATGCTTTCAAAAGTTTCCAACACTAGCTTAATGTTCAACAAAATCATGGAGGAGACAAGGATGTTGTCAATGGACTCAACAACAATTCATCCGGGTTCCCTTTTAAAAGGAATTCCATAGTTAAGTGAACACGGTGATAGCATTGGTCAGACCAAAGAATATAATGGTGTATGCTCGAGGAAAAACCACGAGTAAGACAACATTACGATTATTGTTGGTTCTGATTTGATTTGACGATAGCCCATACTTAAATCAAAGTTTTTATAAGACAATAGGTCCAATAACTGATCATAGGGACCAATAGATGAAGATATCATCTTTCTTCAACTAACACACCAACACCAGGATATCCCTTTGAAACGAACTAAGTTAGGTAAGCTTTTATCTTCCAACTCTCCAAGTTGTCGTTTAGCTTAACCAACTAGCTCAGGGATATCTAACACCGATTCTTGGAGAGAGGATGGTTCACAAGAAACCAACTTGATCACGAGCTCAACATAGCGGTCAGGTGACAACCTGGTAATACTTCCGAGAAGATATTCGGAAAATCACGAACCACCGATATGTTACTAAGCTCGAGAGCAATCTTTCTTTTCAGGGCAAGATGATATGATCAAATGAGCGAGGACTTGACAAAATCCTAACTCATCAATCAAAGAGTGCACCGGGAAATAAGGACTAGGTAGCACAATCAACCTTAGGGCGATGATTCAACAATCAACACGCTAAGAATGAAATTATTGTCCTTTAACTACCAAGCAACAAGGTTGCTAGGAGTATTGATTTCACACATCACGATTCACTTGTCGACATTCTGGTTACAATAACACATGAACCGAGGAATGAACAATGATGGCAAGAAGTATCACTGCAACAAGAATTCATAAGAGGGTGTGCAATTCTCACGATACTCTTGTGATGAAAGAGGGTGATACTCCAAGGTGGAACAGAACAAAAGTTGGATTGGCATTTTGGTCTGCGGAGTATGACTACTTTGACCCAATCCTAGATATGGATGAGGTACTGGAGTTCATTTCTCCTAGTCATTCCGGGATAGAATGGCTTGACGAACCACAGGAGTAGTGGCAACGATGAACACGGATGCATAACTACTCCTGAATATCAATTGATATACAAGGGCCAGAAACAACTAAAGAGGGACAACTCAAAGGAACATACGATTTTCTGAGTTGTGGATGCATGGTTTAGCATGTCGAACGAAGTTCAACATATTTCTTCCGGATAACTCATGCAGAAAGGTAGAACTGGCAGAGCCACAATATATAATGGAGAACTCATCAAGAGCATTCTGGTTGTGATCGTTCAGTCCAACGAGGAACTTCCGCCATAAGTAGTTCATGGTATTTGGAAGAAGAAGATACCACGGACTCCAAGGACTATCGCAAAGGTTACTAATAACCTAAGGGAGCTAGCAATTACTATCAACATGAAGTAAGTAGGGTGAATCTCGGGTTCAAAACCCAAGAAGTAGAATACCTACTACTAAGTGGCATCACGGGATGCTTTCGAGAATAAAGGCCAGAATCTTCACACTGAGAGCACTAAACATTGCTAGATTACTAGGTGACAACCTAAAACACCTAGGGTCATAATAATAGCTCCAACATAAATGTCAAGGCAATAGAATACCTCAACTCAACAATTTGTGTGATTAACCTGGCCTAAAAAGACATTGAAACCAGAGGAAAAGGATTTGCAAATGCATCAGACTCTTTGGGAACCTGGGATGACTCGGACAGCGTAACGGCTGTAAATGCTCAGAAAAGACTTGAGACATTCACAAAAATGGTGGCATAACCACTCAGAAGCACAATATCAAGGTCTCGAGATCAATAATTAACATACAGAGGTAGAAACTGAACTGAAGCTTGATCCAACAATCTTATAAGTCTACGGATTAGTAACACGTGATCCTGATGGAAAGAAGAGATAGCCTAGTTCTTAATCCCCGTAGAAGAGAAGATGATGACTCAGATCAGAAGGGCATAAGGTATAAGGAGTAAAAAGAGCCTTACGTTCCATCCCACAATCAATTCCCTTATATAACTAAAGAATTTCTAGACTCAACTTCGACCAGTTTGGCTTGGTAAACCTACAGGCAGTCAAGCTCTGATACCAACGCTGTCAGGACCCTGACTCAATGCCACATCGATCTAGCATGTAACACCTCATATCACTTTGCGGCCTCACGCACGGTATTCCCACGGGTGTCGCCTTACCTTTACCCGGGACCGTTTGCGCCTTTTGGCACACGTATATGACAGTGTCGCTAGCATCTATATGATAAGGAGCCCGGGCTGACATGGCTAGTCGTAAACCCAAAGTGGCACAAACTTACAGGGACAGGCATCCATGACCCAGCATCGAACGTGTCGGTCATCAGCGAGTGAATCCAGGCTGTAGCACTGGGCTAGCAGGACTCCGGTGAACCGGGCTGTAGCGGGCTAACAGGACTCCGGTATTCATCGCGTGACATTTCCCCAAAGGGACAGACACAAGAACGAAGAAGGACACATGCCGGCCAGCCTAAGTGTTCCGGAGCAGTAGCAAGCTACCATGGCTCGGTGTAAACACTAGGAGACATTTCCCGGTAAGAGAGGCTACTAAAGACAAACAACTAGATAGTCAGATCCCACACATACCAAGCATTTCAATAACATACACACAATATGCTCGATATGTGCAATACAACATGGCATCACAAAATGACTCTACGACTCAGTAGTTTATTCAATAGGCTCCGAGGAGCAAGATATTACAAACATGGGTCTCATGACCCAACAATCAGAGCATACAAGTCAAAGCACAAGCGGAAGCTTAACATGTCTGAGTACAGACATCTAGAAATGGAAAAGGCTAAGAAGCCCGACTATCTACCAGATCCTGCCGAGGGCACAAGATCGTAGCTGAGGTAACAAGCTAAACGTCGAAGTCCACGCGGAACTACTAGTGAGACTGAAGTCTCTCTGCAAAAACATAAATTAAGCAACGTGAGTACAAATGTACCCAGCAAGACTTACATCAGATCTAACTACATATGCATCATTATCAACAAAGGGGGGTGGTGGAGTTTAACTGCAGCAAGCCAGCTTTGACTCGGTGGCTAACCTGAACTACGACTGCAAGTAACTCTTTTGAGGTGGCGCACACGAGTCCACATATTCACCATATCAATACACCACTATGGATCCGCTCCCGTCTCCCTACGAGAACGCCATACATAGCACTCACGCTTATCTTGCGTATTTTAGAGTATCCACTTTCACTTGTCTATGAACTATGCAAGGGGTCCAAGTTTCCATATCCGAGGAATCCGGCTATTCGAATAGATGATGTTAACCCTGCAGGGGTGTACTTCTTCAACACGCTCTCGCCACTTACCGCCCTGTACACGTCATGTACCTCGGCAACCTTCAAGCGGAAGCCGGGCGAGGGAGTCGGCCACGGCCTACCTAAACACTCAAGTCTCTTGTCCAGGTTTATCGCCTATTCGGGTTCCATCCGCAAGGAGATCCGGCCGGGGTGTCGCTCACGGCCCCAAACAATGTGTGCAGGGTTCCCAAGTCCACCATCCGGGTGCCACTTGGTACACCGGCCACTGTGCCTAGTCTGTCCCAAGCCCACCTGTACCGGGTGCCACTTGGTAGACTACTAACACTACCTACAAACACCAGAAACTAGTTGCAACTCCTGGACAGAGAACAAGGGTGATTAAGAAGCCGAGAGGGGCACTTAAGCATTCCAATGTGTGGTAGTAGCTGGTCATGGATCACAAACACAGAACTCAGTTCCTGAGGACGGCTGCAATGAGACAACCCACCATGTACTCCTACATGGCATCTCACCGCTACCTTTACCAAATCGTGTTCACACACTTAGCTCACACACAGTAGGACATGTTCACACGCCTCTGATTCATCCCCGATGAATCAGACCTGACTCAACTCTAAGCAGTAGCAGGCATGACAAACAAACATGAATGAGTAGGCACAACAGGGCTCAAACAACTCCTACTCATGCTAGTGGGTTTCATCTATTTACTGTGGCAATGACAGGTCATGCAAAGGATAAAGCGGTTCAGCTACCGCAGCAAGTAACAAATATGTCCTTGTTGTCCTAATGCAGTAAAAGAGAGCAGGAGCGAGAGAGTGGGATTTTATCGGAATGAACAAGGGGGTTTTGCTTGCCTGGCACTTCTGAAGATAATATAGCTCTTCATCAGTGTCAACGATCACATCATCGGTACAGCGTCTACCGAGGGGGAACAACACCGGCAAACAAGGAAAAACACAATCAATGCAATGCGACAATATGATGCATGCTATGACATGGCAATATGAATGTGTTTTGGGCTAATGCACTTGGCTATGATTTAAATGAAGTTGGTTTGAATACAAGATTCAAATTCCAACTCCATATATGATTATTTAAATGCCCTTTATTTGTTTTGTCCAAAACAGAGGACAGACATTGTTCAAACATGCATGAAAATGGTACAGATGGATTCCTTGAATTTTTCTGATAATTTTTCATATATAAATTATTACATTCTGAGCTACGGTTGAATTTCTATGAATTTTAGAAGTTTAGGGCATTTTCTGAAAATATTAAATCATTTAAGATTTTTTAAATTCCAGAAAGGAATTATTGCGTCAGCACCACGTCACTTTGGCGTCAGCAGAGTCAACTGGGCGTCCCAGGTCAAACCTGACGTGTGGGGTCCACACGTCAGTGACACAGGAACTAATCCCGGTCAAACCCAGCGCTGACTGGGGTTTGACCAGGGGTGGGGCCCACTGTCAGTGGCTGTAGGTTGATTAACCAGCTGGGTTAGCTCCTAATGACGGAGCCACGTCAGCTCCCGCCGGAGTTTCGCTGGCGACGACCATGGCCGACGACGGAGATACAACGTGTGCTCGCTACGGAGCACCATTCGACGCGTGGTTTGCTCCTACGGGTAGCTGAAGATGCGCCGCATCCAACTGGGCGAGCGGCAGCGGCTGCGGTGGCCGGAGCTCGCCGGAAACGAGCTCGCGGCGGCGGCCAGAGCTACGGGTGGGTGCGGGGTTGGCGATGCGGCCTGCAAACGAGCCGGCTGTCACGCTAGTTCGGCTCTACGGAACGTTGCGAGCGCAATGGGCGCACGCACGGGACCAAAAGGTCACCGAGGCTTCGCCGGCGACGAGCGCGGGCGGCGGCGGGTTTCGGTCGTTGGCAAGGCGGCAACTACGGCGTGCAAACGAGAGAACGGAAAGGGGGAGAAGGAAGAGGAGCTCACGAGGAGTTGGCTGGTGCAGACGACGGGGCCGGGGAAGCGTCGATGGTGGCGAATCGACGGTGAAGATCCTCGGCGGCCGGCGAGGGGGAAAACGTCGGGGGCGGCGTTCCGGGGCTCTTCTGGTCGCGTGAGACGACGAGGAGGACGAGGGAGGACCGGCGGAGCTCGAGGGCGTGCCGAAGAGGCTTCGGGACGGCTGCGGCCGTGCGAGCGCTGGTCGGCGGCGACGGGCTCCGTTCGGGCAGAGAGGAAGAGGGAGCAGAGGAGAGGATGAGGCGAGGGAGAGAGTGAGAGAGAGGGTCGAGGGCGAGTGCGTGGCGCTCCGTGGCATCGTCTAGGAGGGGCCGGGGAAGCAGGAGGTGGCCGGAGAAGCAGGAGGTGGCCGGGGCGCGTGGCCGCGCGCGCCGGGCGCGTGCCCGTCCTCCTGGCAAGGGAGGAAGGCGACAGGGGGGTACCGGTGGCGGGCTGGGCCGGCCAGCTGCAGTGCTGGGCCGGTTTGGCTACCAGGTAAGCGCCAGGTAAGCTTTTGCTCTTTTTATTTTTTTTCTCTGTTTTGTTTTATTTAATATCTTTTGCCATTGTTTTGAATTTCAACAAATTCAAACAATGCCAAAAACTCCTCTGAATATTTTTATTTTGCTAGATGGACTTTTCCAAAAGCTCATAAAATATTTCAGGGGTATTTGAAATTATATTCTAATTATATGAATATAATTCAAACTCAAATAGCTAATGATTTAAATTCAAAGTCCCAAAAATAAATCCTTAAAAATGTTCAATATTTTGGTTGGGACCAGAACCCTTGCGAAAAATTATCAAACATTTAAGAAGAACATTTTGGAACAATGAATGAGATTTTAGGGTTTTTGCCCTTCTTTTATTTAGGATTTTGAGGCTTCCAATTTTCCTCAGCTCAAGTTTCAAAAATTTAAACATGATGCACAGATGGAAGCAAGCCTAGGTCAGGCCAGGACTAGGGATGTGACAACTGTCTACCCTCCTAGATCTGCTTCCACACCGCCGATAGCCATCGCTACCGCAGCACCGTCAAATTCTCAGCAGATGCCTACACAGCGACACACCAAAGGCGGTACTCTTTTGTATCTGCTCAACTTATTTATCGCAACAAGAAAATAGATCGCCACTGCTTTACTCTGATTTCTTGTCTTGGTTGCGAAGTTGCCTTTGTCCGGTTTGCACCTTCAGATCCGCCATGGCACACTCAACACCATACTCGCAATGCTTATGGTTTTCCCCTTTTATATTCCACACTAGTTAAATCACAGTGGACTAAATTTCAAAATTGGGTCAGCCGATTTTTCAGAGCTCGCCGGAGTTCGCCGGTGCGATCGAAGGGGCTCGGGTGGTTGTGGGGCCTCGTCAAACAAAGAAAACACAGGTGGGGGTTGGGATGAGGGTGGGGGTGGCGGAGGAACACAAGCGGTGGGGGCCAGTGGTCCGGCCGGCGGCCCGTGCGGTGTTCTGTATGGGAAGAATCAGAGACGAGGAAGGAGAAGGGTTAGGAGACGTAGGATCTTCATCCAACCACCTGAAATGGTCGAGAGATAGCTAGGAGTTGCATTCTTAATGCGCTCTGGTTCATCATGTGTGGGCACTACGCAACCAACATTTTATTATCCAAAATCTGCTTGCTCTTCTTTACCATGTTCCTCTTTCGTTCTTCTTTAATATGTACTCTCTCCATTCCTAAATACAAGTCTTTGTATAGATTCCACCATGGACTACATATGGAGCAAAATGAGTGAATCTACACTCTAAAATGTACCTGGATACATCTGTATGTGATCCATAGTGGAAATCTCTACCAAGACTTATATTTTGGAATGGAGGGAGTATGATAGTAGTACAGTATGTTCCTTGTACTGAAGATGAGCAGGAACATTTGTAGTGTAGAGGTCTATACGGTCGGTTGTGATGGACACTTTGAGCCTCTTTGATTTGTAGGATCTTGTAAACATAGGAATAGGATTTGTAGTGGCCTGCCCACTTGAATCCTATAAGAATAGCGAGGAAATGCCGGGAGCTGTGTTGCCTTTGAGAGTTACATTGATATTAACAGTACCGCACCTTCACTTGAAGAGGGCTGGTATCCGAAGCCTTTCTAGCCGTACCGGCAATACTAGCACATATATTCCAGCAAATTCCACTTTGCTGATTTTACTCTGATGCTTAAGGTTTTCCCGTTATATCTACACTATGATCTATGTAGCTGCTTTGTGTCGCACTAGCAGCAGTCCACTCTTGAAGCTAAACACTGCAATGACTTACAAAATTGGCACCAAGGCATTGAGTGCCATTCTGGATGCAATGAAACTCATACGCTCCCCACCTGTTGATTCTTGTTCAGAATATCATCCTAATGACTATTCTAACCTCGAGGAGTCAAAGGCAGATGGCCTATCCTGTTCACCCATCAAGGTGCCTGTTCTAATTTGGCAATGTTTTATTTATTGCGGGTATCTTGCATAGGTTGTCTTGCTTTTCTTCTACTTTGTTGCACCGCCATCTGCTTAGTTTACTCATCATATATGTCGAGATGCCATGCCCATCCATTATCAATACATATTCCATCTGTCATCATACCATGTTTTTTCACTCAAATGTTGTTCTTGTGCATCAGACATCAAAAAGGAAGAGGGTGATTGCCGAACCTGAAGGAGCACCAGCAAAGTCCTTGGAAAACGTGGTGGTGCCGGAGAAATCAGACATCACCCCACTTATATTGGTTGTACAACCAGTGACACAAAACGTAGGACCGACCCCAACAGACTGTACCCATACTTCACTGGCCACACCACTAGCCCCACCACACAGGACCTGCACTCCAGCAAAAGGTATACCGATTTCATTTGCCATAGCACTAGTTGTACCATAGAAAAATCCCATTCCTGCAAAAAGTACAGCAAGTCCACTGGCTGAAGACCCATCCCAACTGCAGAGACGACCAATTCCTGCAGATTGGAACCCCATTCCATTTATTCCCAGTTTAAAAGACAATGCTTTCAATGTTGTTAGGGACTACGTGCATATATTCCCATCATGGGAAGATTATTGTGAAGACAAACACCATTTTCACATCTTCCTGTCCAACTTACGTGTAAGTGCTATTATTCATGGTTATTATTTTCCTGTTTTCTACTGATTGAACACATGAATGATTTACATTACATTGTTGTAACTAGGCGAGGGTCAATCTGGATAGTCATGACGAGCAAAGCTTGCTTGTGCTTTTCAAGGAAGCATTGCAGCAGTATCGGTGTTACCTCAGGAAATCACACTTTGATGACAAGTCTATAAACGAATTCCTGGTGAAGTCTCCTATGCTAAATTTAGAAGACATTGAATGGAAAAACCTTGTTATGCACTGGTCTTGTTCCTAGGATGAGGTACTGTCTATGAAATCACATGACAATTTGAACTTCTACTTTTCCGCATGTTCCTTACGGATCTTTTTTGCAGAAAATCTGCTCGAAGAAGAATTCCGGTTTGATAAGAACGACATGATATCTCAAATATGCTTCCCGCTGCTTTGCTCTTTTTAGTACCTATTGTCCTGTATCACTGTACTTGCATACATACCTGGTTCATTATGTGACAACAGTATGCATGATAGCTTGCTTATCAATTGTTCGCTCCAAATTATCTGATCTGTATGAATGGTTACATTAGTGTAGAATATATCCAATGCCATTGTTCTTGTAAGTACATGTTGTCCTTTATCAGTGTACTTATAATGACAGGTAGTTGTTCATGTACCATCACTCTGCAGCTTATTTTCCTTTGCCCTCCATTTTCTACACATTAGATCTATATTTACTCTTACCATAAGATTGGTACTAAAGAAGTTTAGCTCTGCATTGCTCTTGGCTGTACCTTTTGCCTGTATCGCTGCACTTACATTTATAGCTACTTGGTTATGTAGCATTACTCTTCATCTTATCTTAAATATTCTCCATTTTTCGTATATTATCACATCTATATTTCTTCTTAACAAAATGTAGAATAAAGTCAATGCTTTTGAAGAAGATTCTGTGGTAAACTTCTTGAATTGCCCCCCCCCCCCATCAGCATGGACAAGGCCTTTATAGAGCATGTCTTCACCAATAATGTAAGTTTGTCCATCTCAAGCCTTCAAACTTTGTTGTATATATTTGGTTAGGCATGACTGCAATAGCTGTTTATTTTTGGTGTTTGCATCAAATTGCTTGTTTAAAGTTTATTATACGTAGTTCATAAACAAAAGTTTGTCCTTTCTCAATTTAAGTTTTCAGTTGTACAACCAAGTTCCTTCTTCATACCATGTAAATTAAACTATACAGAGCAAGTGATCTTCTTTTGCACTGCATGTATGCTTCTGCTCTTCATCTGTAATCCAGTGGTGTGGTGAACCTACCCACTACAGCACAGTGTCATATTCTGCAGTGTCTTAACTATGAAAAATTTCATATCATTCTACTATTATTTAAACCGTCTCTTTTATTTGCCAATCTGAAATGGTATAAATTGACAGCACACTAACCTTTGATACTTATGAGTTCTTGATCTGTAATCCAGTGGTGTCGTGAAGCTGTCAACTCCTTCACAATGTCATTTCCTGCCATGTATTGACCCGAACAATACCATATTGTGTTAATGCAAATTTAAATTGTGTCACTTTATTCGTTAGTAAGAAATGTGATGAATTGTCAGCACTGATACTTTTATGTGCAAAACCTGTCATCTGTCTGCTTGTTTATCTTTTAGAGCAAGCAAGATATAAGTGTTGAACAAGCACAGTCTCATCATCTTGCTCAGCTGCTTGCGCTGCAGCTCCCCAGCAGGGCTAACCTTTCTTGAACTCTATTGAAGTGCTGTCGGTTTTGTATATTATTTTGTCGGCGTGTTTATTTGCACCGGTGGCGATCTTTGATGCCCAGTGTATGTAATATGTTGTCTGCTTGTGCTTTATTATCATAGTGGCAAACTTTGATGCCTAGTGGATGTAATATGTCGTAATTTCTTTATTGTATAGTATAGGTTTTTTCTTATTCATGATGCTGCCGTTATTTTACTGTATATATATCCTGTCTTCCAGTAAACCGGCCAAACCGTAAAATTACGGTACATAATCGGGTCGTCATGCAATCACGATGTAGGTTGGGCCTGAAACGTGCCGATCAGCTCAAGGGCCAGTAGCAGCCCGAAATGAACCCTGGCCCATGATTGTGTGAATCAAATCACGGGCTTTTAACAGGCCGAAAAATTGTCTCGGTCCTGTTTGGCCCAATCAGATATCGGCTGCGAGAAGGCCGGATGCAAACCGGGCCGTAGTTAGGCCCAACTATATGACAGGCTTTTAACAGGCTGAAATTAATATAGGGCCGAAATGTTAAACGGGCCCTTAACAGGCCAAAACTAATATCAGGCCGAATTACTAAGTGGGCCTTTAGCAAGTGGGCCCAAAAGCATAGTGTCCAGTTGACGGGCCAAATCTGATATGGGCCATAATTAGGCCCAAAACCTCTTAAAGGGCCGGACCTGATATGGGCTGTAATTTGGCCCAGAACGTGGTAGGCTTTTAACGGGCCAGATGTCATATGGGCCACTATTAGGCCCGGAGCGTGGCAGGCCATTAATAGATCGTATCAAATATGGGTCGGCATCTGGCCCAAAACATGGCAGCCAGTTAACGGGCCGGCCTACTAGGGTCCTCAAAATCTTGTGGGCCTATAGCTGGGCCGGCCCATTAATGTCGGTTAAATCTTGTGGGCCTTTAGCTGGGCCGGCCCATTATGATCCGCACGAATTTTGTGGGCCTTTAACTGGGCCGGCCTATTATGGCACACAAAAATCTTGTGGACCTGCACCTGGGCCGGCCCATTATGGCCCGCGAAATCTTGTGGGCCTTTAGCTGGGCCAGCCCATTATGGTCCGCAAAATCTCATGGGCCTTTAGCTAGGCCGGCCCATTATGGTCCGCAAAATCTTGTGGGCCTTTAGTTGGGTCGGCCCATTTAAACTTGTTGGGCCGTGCCACGTGTCGACGTATCATAGGCTCCTTCTGTCCAGTGAGTGGATGACATCTGTCCCGACGATGAGCCGACACGTGTTTCCTCTAGCCAATGATGATTTTACACGTGGAAAATCCCCATTGGTCGGGGCTGTTAACGGGTTATCGGATCCAAAACCCGACCCTATAGCTTAACGGCGTTCCGTTACGGTGGATGCCACGTGTCGGTCACCTTTGATGATAACACTTGTGACGCGCGATTTATCGTCATGGAAGTGGACACTTCCATGATGATAATTTTGGTAATGTCATGGAACACTTCTACGACAGCACAGGTATGACTATCTTGATTCTGCCATAAATTTGTCATGTATGTACATGCATGACAAAAAAGCGACCTACTGTGACAAACACGTATCATCACGGAAGTGTCTTTTTTTGTAGTGGATGATACCGACTGGGACTAGAGCTGAGGAAGGACTACATCATCATCCACATTGTCTTCGTGACCAATGTCTTTAGCTGCATCGGGGTCAACAGCTGGAACTTCCTCACTTTCTGGAGCCTCTATGGAAGTAGGCTCATGGATCACTAGGCGATGTTCTTGGTTGTTGGAGGCAGGGAGAGCAACAGAAATGGGTTCCACATTGAGGGGCTCTGGGGCCTCAACACGCTCTTTCTTTGAAGACTTTGAAACCTTGGTCTTCAATTTCTTCTTGGAGGGAGCACCATCAGAAGTGTCTTTGTGCTTCCGCTTCCTGGCTTCAGCTTCAGCTGCCCTTGTTTTCTTTAGCTCTGAAGCTGCTGAGGTGACCTTTGGCTTTGAGCCAGTCATGCTGGCAGGGAAGACTATGCTTGGTCGTTCCTGCCTTTGTGTTTCAGGTTGGGCTTCAGCAGACTTCTTCTTTTGCTTGGAAGCCATCTTGGGGTCGATGCCAGGATGCCCAAGAGCCTTTCGCTTCTCAGCTTCATTATGTGCTTGACCACATTTCTGTGCATAATACTTCATGCGCTCGCGTGAGCCTTTGGCTTCTTCATGCTTCTTGTCGAAGTCAGCCTTGAGATCATGCATCATCCGCTTGAAGATTTTCACATCAACCATGCTGAGCTTGGCCATGTTCTTCTTGAAGTATGCCTTCTAATGATCAATCTTGTTCTTGAGCTCGACGATTTTCTGAGCCAAGGCCAACTCATTAGCAATGGCTCCGTGAAATGTGACGTTTATGTCCACGGGCAGCTGAAGATCATCAATAATGATGCTCTAGTCATCAAATCATTCATCGATGAAGTTGTTCAATATGTCAACATCAAAGAGGGGCAGATCATTGAAGATCTCCGCCTCTTGCTTGCTCAACATCTCAAGAGATTCATCACCAAGATCTTCATCACTGGACAGATCAATGGTGTCTTCCTCGTTGCGCAAAACAGCAGCAGGAGTTAGTTCATGCCCAGAACTCTTCATGGGCTTCTTCGTCTTCTTAGTCCTCTTGGAGACACGAGACAGATCTTCAGACTACACACTGGGTTTAGGAGGTGCAGTCTTCAGTGGATTCACAATCGAAGCTTTTGGTGTGGTAGAGGGCTTTGAAGCTTTTGACTTATTTTTCTTCTGCTTCAGTGGAGCTGGCGTATCTTAAGAGTGTGCGTCTTCAGCAGAGTGTTCCACCATGGCCCTCTGAGCAGCAATGTGAGAGAGGAGCCCATCAAAGCTGTTGAAAGGGCCGATGACATTGGGATTAGCTTCATCTGTGCCATCCAGCCTTGGAGAAGATGGACCAGGGTTGAAGTTGAGTCCAAGATCCCTTTTGTTCTTCCCAACTGACTCTTTTGCAAACTGGTAGTTGCGCTTGAAGAGGTTGTCTTCACGACACCATAACATGCATGATGGGTCGGGATTCTCAGGCTTCGGTCCTCGGACCATGCACGGATAGAAACCTTGAGCAATAGCTTCAGGCTTCAACTTTGGCTAGAGATTCTTGTACAGAATATCGCCCCACGGGTGCTTGATGGCATTCTTCTCAGCATATTCAGCAGTGACGAAGTTATACTTGAACCATTGTTCTGCCCAATATCTTCAAATCCATTGGATTCGGGTCTTGCGCTGATTGTAGTTCTCCTCAGGATCAGTCTTGTACAATTCATGCAGATCTGGATGCAGATCTACAGCAGTATTGCCACAGCGCTGCCTGCCACCCTTCCTTGCTGGTTTTTTTAGTGGCCATGATATTCAGAAAATTGGCTTCCGAACGGTGAAAGGCTTCCGTTTACTTGTCAGGCAAGAACTGGCTTCAGGGGAGTGAATATGATGTTGTAAGAACTCTACAAATGAATACAGACTATGAGAACCAAGGGATTCTCCCACAAACATGTACCTGTGACAGCATCAGAGATGCGAGGGAAGGGGAAGAGGTCATATGCATTCTCAGAAGATTTTGAAGCTAAATCAGTTTGAAGACATTGACCTCATAGTGCGAAGACATTCGCTTATTTGAAGTGAGTTGGTTCCAGATTTGTACGAATCCAAGAATTAGTACAAGTGAGGAATCTAACTAGTTATGAAGCATAAGTGAATACCCTTAGCATGATATGAGACGCAGAAAGAGACAGATCTAGATTTGGAAGTGTAGAAACCACTTTTGGTTGAAGTGGATGGATTTGACGGATTTAAAAGACAGTAAAAAGTAAGATTTAATTACGACTGACGAACTGCTAGACGAGGCAGAAGAGGAAGCTGAGCTGTACAATCTCCCGTGCCCTAACTTGGCGGTGGAAGACACCTACGACAGCGGTGGAGAAGACGAGGTCCGCGACCGGCGTGAGGACAACGTCGAAGATGTCGGAGGCGCTAGGGTTTGAGCGAGATGGAGAGGTGGAAGAAAAGATAATGACCGCGCGGAGTGGATATTTACAAGTTAAAGGGCAGCACAACGCAATTATGCAGGTGCCCCTAGCGGTTGACATCTGATGGATACGTGGCATGCATGCAACTTATTGGAAGTTATTCCATGTTCCCATGCACGCCTAGATTGTCGGGTGGTCGTTCCGGCTTCTCCGGTATTCAGGCAAAAGAGATATGGCATTGAAAACAGGTTTAAGTGTGTGTCTCTGTGTCTTCAGCTGACAAGGATGTAGTGAAGACATTTGACGGGTTTCAACAGAATGCATATGTCTAGACAGATAGAATTTGAGGAAGGAGCACAGAAGGGGTTAGGGTCCGATCACATTCACTTAGTTCAGAAAATTGCAAGTTTGAAGACACACACACACACACACACACACACACACACATATATATATATATATATATATATATATATATATATATGTATGTATATATATATATATCATTATAAGACCAAATCAACATTTTGAAGATAAACCTCGAAGTTAAATAAATGTTGAAGACAAACCAAGTGCGAAGATAATGCAATCATGACGCCAAAAAAAACATCAAGAAAGTTTCGGTGGTGGCGTTACCCACCGTATAGGAAGTATTAGATCCAGACACTGCGCACAATTATCATGGCGCTTCAAAGTCAAATTCCATGTTAATGTATTCACACTTAGAGTGCATGTCTTCATTGATTGAAGATATACGTTACTTTATGTGTTGCACATCTAAGTCATCAACATTCATAAACGTTAGGATGTGTGTCCAATTACAGGACATTTGAGGATTCTAAGATATTTAGCTCACACCGCAACTTGCAAAACCTTTTCTCATCCAAGGGCTTTGTGAAGTTATCTGCCCAATTGCTCTTTAGTGTTGACGTGAATGATATCAATATCTTCCTTCATGACATGATCTCTAAGAAAGTGATGACGGATCTGAATGTGCTTTGTCTTCGAGTGTTGAACTAGGTTGTTGGCAATATAGATAGCGCTTTCATTGTCGCAGTAGAGTGGCACATGCTTCAGGTGGATGCCATAGTCCTTGAGAGTTTGCTTCATCCATAGAAGCTGAGCGTAGCAAGACCCAACAGCAATGTATTCAGATTCAGTAGTGGAGAGGGATACATAGTTATGCTTCTTTGAAGACCACTAGACAAGAGATCCTCCAAGAAGGTGACATGTGCCTGATGTGGACTTGCGATCAACCTTGTCACCAACATAATCAGCATCTGAGAATCCAATTAGATCAAACTCTGAGCCCTTTGGATACCATAATTCTAGTGTTGGGGTGTAAGCCAAATATCGAAGAATTCGCTTCAAAGCTAAGTGATGCGATTTCTTTGGTGCCACTTGGAATCAGGCACACATGCAAACACTGTCGGCGTCCTGGGAACGGGGGTCCCCAGACTTGCCTGCCTGCGGCCCATGGTGTGGCTGAGCCTGCAAGCCGCACGGCCCAACTTCACTAGCAAGGCACCCAAGACCCTTGCGTGGGGCCAAGCCTCGCGAGGCGGATGACGCAAGACCTCCTCTGGAGCAGCCTAGTCAGGCACGCTCACGAGGAGCAGAGATATCAAGGCGAGGTGAACCTCGTGAGGCTCTCGTGACGTGAGCCATGACGCACAGCACCAGGCGGGCGCCAGCACGCGCAGCGTCCTTGTTTCCTCTTTGGTGCTAAGGAGGCAGGCCCAGGCGAGGAGTACCGAGGCAGCAGGCAAAGTTTGCCATTTCAGTGCAACAAGACCAGGACCAGAAGAACGGCAAGACGGAGGTCACTGTGGATCCCAAGACGGCGTCATCACCAGAGCTTTGCGCAGGCGAAGACTACTTTTGCCCGGATAGCTTCTACTGGCTGTCCCCCTTCAAATTACCGCCGTTGTTGGCTCCCTTCCCGCTCAATATTTGGGAAGAGGACCAGGGCCTCTATAAATAGGACTAGCCACCACCGTAGTAGAGGGGACCAAGGAGAGATCAAGTCCAGGGACACACGCAAGTCCACAAGCACAAGAACACCTCAACTTCAGGAGGCTGTTCTTCCCCTGTAACTGTTCATCATCAGCCCTAGAGGCAATCCACCACCACCACACTGGAGTAGGGTATTACACCACAACGGTGGCCCAAACCAGTATAAATCTCGTGTCTTTCCATGTTGCGAGTTCGTTGAGTTCGTCCGCGAGATCTTAGCAAGCTAGGGCATAGATCGGTATGAGGGAAAGACTTCGCACGCATCCTAGTGTTTGAACCTAAAGGGTTTGCCGGAACCCCACACCGACATTTGGCCCGCCAGGTAGGGGTGCGCCAGAGCTTCTTTTCCACCAACCAACTCGCCGACGCTCCACCGCCGCGATGTCTGGCGACCCAAGGGCCAGCTCCGACCACTGGGCATCCTGGCCAGCCTTGGCAGCGTCGCCTGCCCATGAAGATCTCAACCCCACGCTCCAGACGGCACGAGCGCCACCCAATCCTGTGGGGCGCGGGCGACCCGGCGGGGCATCGGCTACCCTCACTCAGCGGCAAGTACGAGCCGCTGCCAAAGCAGCAAGCTACGCCGCAGTGACGACGCTGCACTCATGACGGGAGCAAGCAAACATGCGGGCAGCACTCACCGTGGCAATGGAGCTGCTGCGGTGTGGGCTGATGGAAAGCGGCTGGGACACACTGCTGGAACGCATCGCCGAGCTGCTGGACGCGACGGCCTCGGGAGCCCTGCCCTTCTGCCATCAGCTTCCTCCTCATGCCGCTGCAGGGCCACACGGTGGGCTTCACCACAACCGTGCACCGTCGGCTATGCCCGGGGGCTTCATCAACGTCAGCACGGCTAGTGGCATAGGGGGCTCCGCCGCCCCCATGCCGCCCGCGAGAGCGCGGGCGCAAGCGTCGCACCCCATGGTACGGGCCGGGTGCCACGCCACCATCCTCAGGACACCGCCCTGGGCCGAGCAACATGGAGCGTGGGGCACTACAGCGAGGTGTTCGGGGTGACAGCCCCGGAAGCCTACGTGCCCCGCATGATGGACAAGGAGTACACACCGGAGGACGGCCCGGGCTCGTTCATTGGAGAAGATTGGGAAGAAGGAGCGCTAGGAGTCGAAGCCTTCCAGGAGCTGCCGGGGACCACCACGACCGCGTGCGCGACGACCACTACAGGGTACCCCTAATCCCTCAGGAGCAAGCTTACGCTAACCATGAGTCGCAGGAGGAGCAGGTCACCGTGGTGGCAGGCGGCCCTAGCTCGACAGCCCCCCTGGCAACGGGAGGATCGCGTTGGGGGCTGCAGGAGAGGGGTCGAGAGCCAGGCCCCTCCCCAAGGCGCGCGAAACCAGGGGACACCCGGAGGTAGGCCCTCTGCCGGGGTGGCTTCGACAACCCTTCCCCTGGCAGAGGACCCATGGTCGCCGAGGGAACCGCTGGTGTCCCCTTTCCCTCCTTTGTGTCGTCCTGGTGACCGGTCGGCTCAAAGGAGGTCGAGGGTGGCGCAAGGCGGGGCCCTCGTCTGGCGATATGAAGCAAGGCCGGTACCTGCAAAGAAGGCCCAGTGCCTATGAAGCTCGCCGCCCATGACACTCTCACGTAATAATAAGTTGGGGTTGTACACGCCCCGGAGTCTCAGGAGCGCCGGCCTCAGGCCCTGGGGCTCCCTCCCATGCCTAGTGGCAGCACTTAGCTCCGCGCTGGTGAGAAGACTTGAAGACCCGAAGACTAGACTAGGTGCCGGAGGCGGCATTTTGCTTTGGATCTCTCTATGGCTTTGCTTTCTGTAACTAGATTTTAGTTGAAGCTGCATTTTTATCGACGCGCGCGGGGGTGCCTTTTCTCGCTCGAGCCATTTCTTGCCTTCTGGATCTCGTTTGGTTCGGGACTCGTGTCCATCGCCTTTCCCTCACAAGCTCCTCGCGAGCCGGACCGCGCAAAGCGCACGCTCGTCAAAGCACACGCCAGCGCTGCAGCTGGCGCTCACCTCCTAAGGGCCCCCCTCGAACGGGGCGATAAGCTCCTCCGCAGGATTCTTAGAAGCTCGTCGCTTCACGACCCAGCCCGAAGCTGGTGCTGGCTTAGGTAAAACACGACGGAAAGCTCGCCCCCGGCTTCTCGAGTTCACGAGGACACATACCTACATCTCATAGGAAAACAAAAACTGCAACTTGCTTACATGAGGGGCTCCCCCTCTCAAAATGCTCTTACAAGTCTTCCAAGGGCCACGCCCGAGTTTTGCATGCAGGATGAAACAACAGGAGAACACATGATCAGCCAGAAATGTCGCTCGCTACATCACCCGCAGACGCGTCGCTCGCATCGTCATCGTCTTCATCGGAATCGTCGCCGCCATCGGCAACGCCCCCGCCGCTGTCGTTAACCACATCGCCTTCGTCTGTGACGACCACCACCGCGTCATCCTCCGAGGGGAAGGCCCTGACCAACGCATCCATGTTGTCCTCTATGCAACGCGCCAGGTCACCCCGGACGGCCATGGTACAGGGGCAATGGCGGCGTCAAAATTGAAGTTGGGGTCGTCATTCAGGAGGTGGCTGTAGACGCGGGAGAAGGCTCACTGAAGCAGGCCACGACCCCTCTCCTCCACAAGCTGGCAAGCTCTGGTAGATCGAGCCTCCAGACGCGTCACCACCTCGGTAAAGAAGGTCAGATGGCTGGCGTAATCATTCGAGTGAGGGGCCGCCGCATTCTCGTCGCAGATATAACCCAGGGCGGTGTTGGCCCTGTTCCGGAGGTCTTGAAGCATAGGAGCGTGCTTGCGCTCCAGCGTCAGGCGATGGAGCACTTCCTCCCTGTTTTGCCGAGCGACGGCCTTGGCATCATCAACTCATCTCCGGAGAGAAGACAACTCGGCGCGGGCGGAGGCCAAGTCCGTCTGCGCCATAACCAGGGCGGCGGCTATGGCCTCTGCATGCCTCTCGGCCTCATCCCACCTAGGCATGAGGGCAGCGGCCCTGCCTGCATCCTCCAGACCTGCGAGCTTCAGCTTCAAGTCGTACCCGCTCTCCAGATCTGCGCGAACCTCATCCACTCGGTGAGTGATCTCCTCCTCGACTCTGGCCTCGTAGGCCCCAACGGTGTCTTCTGCTTGGGCAACTTGGCGCTCCCTTGTCTCCAATTGCTCGAGGTCGAGGCTGCGTTCCACGGCTTCCAGGGCCAGCGCCTTCGCGCGTTTCCGAACCTTCTCCTCCTCTGCGGGCGTCCCCCTCATCAATGCAAGGGCGGCCCCGCGCGCCTCAACCTGCTGCTCAAGGGACGCGCTCCAGGACTGGAGCTCCCAGGCGCGCTCCTCCGCAGCCTCGCGGCGGCGATCGGCCTCACGAGCTTCTTCCAAAGCTCGCGAGCAGGCATCATTGGCAATCTTGAGGGATGCCTCGGCCTTTGCGTTCTCAAGGTCACACTGATAGCGACCAAGGTTGATGGCCACTCGCACCTTGCGCCGCTCCTCCACCAACTGAAGGCCTTCAGCCTCAAGACGCGAGTCGACACCAGCAAGCTCTTCACCGGGACGGCTCATCACATCCATCGCCTCCTGGAAGAGCTCGTGACGGACTACGTTGCGCCCGCGCTCAAACTCGAACGCTCGACCTGCCCCGTCCTGCACCTCGGGGGCTGCTGGTGGAGCATCAAGTGGCGCACCACCTTCCGGCTGGGGGCTGGGGGCTGGCGCCGTGCCTGTCGTCATCCCATCCTCGCGAGGAGCCCGAGCTGATTGGGACTCGCTGCTTGAAGGGGAACCAAAAATTGAAGTCAACCAACAGCTGGTCATGAACAGAGGAGGAGTCTTGGGCACGCCCGCCAAGCTCCGCGCCAGACCATGGGCTAGGGGTGGCCAAACCATAGACTCAGATCGTCCCGAAGGCAGGGACGCTCCTCCAACCGGCCTTGCTCCAGGGGTGGCAAGCAGGCCAGGAACACTCAAGGTCGATGGGGGAGTTGATGATGCAGGAGGCCGCCTCTCGGAAGGCGCAACAACTTCAGCAGAAGGAACCCTGGAGGACAGACGTCAGGAAGACCATACGCAAAAAGTCACGGACAAGATACTTACGCGTCAATAGCGATGTACTTCCGTCGCTTCAACGGTCTGAAGATGTTGCTGCCGCTAGGGGATCCCTTCCTCTTGCGGAGCTCCTCGAAGTCCACACAAAGGCGGCCGAAGCGCTCGACGTGACGGCCGGTGCACGGCGGAGCCGAAGAAGAACCAAGAGTGATGGCTTCAGGGGAGCCCGGCTGTGGCGAGCAGCCTGGCTCCTCCTCACTGCGACCTCCCGAGGCCCCAGGAGCCTTAGCCTCAGGAGCCGCATGCCGCATCTCCTCAGCAACCGACGCCTCGGGAGGGGGATCACAAGCCCCCGAGGACGACGCCCCCGGATCACCACTCGGCGTGTGCTCCTCAGCACTTGAGCAGCCGGCCTCCGTCGCCGCTCGCTCCCCCACACCGTCATCTAGGGCAAGCCCGGCACCGCGGTGAAGAAGGGGACCACGATGACGGGGTTCTCGCGGGGTCCCACCAAGCCGATTGGGCGCAGACCCCACTCATCAAAGGAAGGCATGTTCACGGCAAATGTGACCTTGTTCTCGCAGCGGTACAACATGCAGCTGTTCTTGGGCATCTCGTCCGGCAGAGGGACGCCTAATAGGACCGCGAGAGGAAGCCCTTCTTCCTGGAACCTCATGTTGTCCTGTCTGGTGAGCAAATCCCACATCGGGCGAGAGTGGCGTGGAAGTGGAGCGACTCGACGCCTGACGAACTCCCACACCACCATGGGCGTAGTCACGCCAAGATCCTTCAACCACCTCAGCATGGCCCAAACGGGGGCGAGACAGGGGCTCACGAGCTTCTGATGACCCCAGGCGGAGTTTGGAATAGCAGGCCCCACCGGAGCTTGGAGCAGAGGGTTAAGCATGCTAGCGTAAACAAACACCCACCGCGTATGAAACTCACTCGTGGATGAAGGGAGCTCGAATTCGATCCCTGCGCCTGCTGTCGCAGCCACGGCCTGGAAGCCCACGCACCCTGAGCTCTGCCAGGGACAGGTGAGATGCAACAAGAAGAATTGGCGGAGGAGTGCCACGGAGGGGGCGATGCCCACCATGGCCTCACACACGAAGGCGAAGACGGAGAGAAGGGTCACAGATTGAGGATTTAGATGGAGCATGTGGATCTGATAGTGCTCGAGCACCGCATTGAAGAAGGCGGAGAAGGGAGGAAGCAGGCCCGCCTAGAGGGCATCGATGAAGATCGGAACTTCGGTGACTGCCCGAGCCATGCTGGTGCGAGACGTGGGCCAAGACGACATCTCTCCCCACTCATTGAAGCTAGAGGCAAGCATGGGGCGCACCTTGCCCATGGCCTCGTCGTTGAGCACCCGAGGCTGGCCGAGCACCGGCTCGAAGGATGGAGGCGCAGTTGGTGAGAACAGAGGCTTCTTCTCCTTTTTGGCATGTTTCGGCGCCATGGCGGTGAAGCGGGCGGAGTGTAGGTTGGATTGGGAAGGCGGAGCAGGGCGTCAAGGAAGCAGGGAGATTGGAAGAGCCGGGCGTGGCGAGGGAAGAATAACTGTGCAAGAAGCGGGGCCGCATAGCCAGGCGGATTCAAGGGCAGCGTGGGGAAGCGGAGACGCCTACGTCCAATCAACCGCCACACGTCAACCAAGGCCGCGGCCTTCTGGGGCCCGCGGCGCTCCGTACTTGGCCCTTGGCTTCGCCGTGAAGCCAAGCCCGAGCGCACCTTGGGCCCGGGGGCTACTATCGGCGTCCTGGGAATGGGGGTCCCCAGACTTGCCTGCCTGCGGCCCACGGCAAGGCTGAGTCTGCAGGCCGCACGGCCCAACTTCACCAGCAAGGCACCCAAGACCCTCGCAAGGGGCCAAGCCTCGCGAGGCGGACGATGCAAGAACGCTCTCCTGCCCTATTCTTAACAATAAAATCATGTGCCACCATACTTTTATAATCTAAATAAATATGAGGCAGCACTTTTTCCTCCTTCTCAGCATGCCTAATAGGTATGTTAAAATGTGAAGCTAGGTGTGTGGCATAGACGCCTCCAAAGATGGGACCCTTAGTACAGTTCATACTTAACCGTCTAGCCATAATGCCGCCCATACTAAAAGTGTTATCACTGTATAAACCTTGGAGCAAAATAATAATATTAGGGATACTAAGGTTTCTAGAGTTTCCGCGGCCAATTAAGCAACGACTAGCAAATAATGCAAAGTAATGTAAGACAGGGAAATGTATGCTAGTGATTCGTGCATCGGAAACCTTCCTAGTTTCCCCTACAGTGATAGTATTAATAAATCCCTCCACATGATCATGATGTGGTTCTTCTGTATTGCCCCCAAAAGGGACTAAATAGATCCGACATAAATCATAAAGTGACTTCTCCTTATGCTCATCATATAAATGAAACTCCACCGTAGGTGGTGAGTTCCTAGAATGAAAATGAAAGTTTTGCACAAAGGTATTTGTGAATAAGAGATACTGATCGCATTGGTCATGGAGGAAAGCGGTGAGGCCTGCATTATGAGCCAACTCATGAAACTCTTCATAAATTCCGGCTGCTCTCAAGAAATCCTCAGAAGGCCATTCACACGCCCGAACCTCCGCGGTGCGCGGCAAATTATACTTAGGCTCCGGTGCCTTTTCCTCCAAGCTTTGGCTCGATGAGCCCCTCAATAATCTCCTCATCATTTTCTGAAAAATTCTGAAATTTTTAGTAACTTCAAAATAAAAGTAAACCAAACTCAATAATATTGATAGCAACTACTCCTACAAGTGCCTAGGGCCTATATCATGCATCAAAACTACTTTTGACCATATAAATTTGACATGCAAACTCAAGAACAGGGTCACCTAAACAACACAAATTTGCAATGAATAAAGCACTAGAACAAAAACTAATTGGACCAATGGAGGAGTCACATACCAAGGAACAATCTCCCGAAGCAGTTTTGTGAGAGGTGCTTTGAGCAAGGAGATCGAAAATGGCAGCAAAACGAGCTTGGACTCGAGTTTGAGTTGGTTTTTCGTGTTTGGGGGAGGAAGATGAAGTGTGTGGCTGGAAGAATAAGTGGAGGAGGGCCACCGTGGGCCCACGAGGCAGGGGGCGTGCCCTAGGGGGGTGGGCACGCCCTCCACCCTCGTGGCAAGGTGGCTGCCCCCCCCTGGTGTGTTCTTTGTTCCATAAATCCTCAAATATTCTATAAAAAATCATATTTAATTTTCAGGGCATTTGGAGAACTTTTATTTTCGAGATATTTTTATATTGCACGGAAAATCAGATAACAAACAGAAAATTATTTATTTTGTTTTATTTCAACTAAATAACAGAAAGTATAGAGAGGGTACAGAAGGTTGTGCTTCTAGTTTCATCCATCTCATGCTCGTCAAAAGGAATCCACTAACAAGGTTGATCAAGTCTTGTTAACAAACCCATTCCGATTAACATGAAACCGGAGAAATTTCGAATAACACTAGGTTACCTCAACAGGGATATGCACATCCCCAATAATAAGTATATCATCTTTCTTCTTGACAGTAGGAAGAGGAAATTCAAAACCTCCAAATATAATCGATGGAATTTTTCCGATAGAATCGATACTATGAACTTGAGGTTGCTTCCTCGGAAAGTGTATCGTATGCTCATTACCATTAACAAGAAAAGTGACATTGCCTTTGTTGCAATCAATAACAGCCCCTGCAGTATTAAGAAAAGGTCTTCCAAGAATAATAGACATACTATCCTCCTCGGGTATATCAAGAATAACAAAGTCCATTAAAATAGTAATGTTTGCAACCACAACAGACACATCCTCACAAATACCGACATGTATAGCAGTTGATTTATCAACCATTTGCAAAGATATTTCAGTAGGTGTCAACTTATTCAAATCAAGTCTACGATATAAAGAGAGAGGCATAACACTAACACTGGCTCCGAGATCACATAAAGCAGTTTTAACATAGTTTCTTTTAATGGAGCATGGTATAGTAGGTACTCCTGGATCTCCAAGTTTCTTCGGTATTCCACCCTTAAAAGTATAATTAGCAAGCATGGTGGAAATTTTAGCTTCCAGTATCTTTCTTTTATTTGTAATAATATCTTTCATGTACTTAGCATAAGGATTTATTTTGAGTATATCAGTCAATCGCATACGCAAAAATATAGGTCTAATCATTTCAGCAAAGCGCTCAAAATCCTCATCATCCTTTTTCTTGAATAGTTTGGGAGGAAAAGGCATGGGTTTCTGAACCCAAGGTTCTCTTTCTTTACCATGTTTCCTAGCAACAAAGTCTTTCTTATCATAACGTTGATTATTTGATTGTGGGTTATCAAGATCTACAACAGGTTCAATTTCTACATCATTATCATTACTAGGTTGAGCATTAATATGAACATCATCATTAACATTTTCATTAGGTTCATGTTCATTACTATATTGTGTTTCAGCATCAGACATAGAGATATCATTTGGATTATCAGGTGGTTCGGCAATAGGTTCACTAGAAGTTTGCACAGTTCTATCATTTTTCTTTTTCTTCTTTTTAGAAAAACTAGGTGCATCAATTTTATTTCTCTGAGAATCTTGCTCAATTCTCTTAGGGTGGCCTTCAGGATACAAAGGTTCCTGAGTCATTCTACCAGTTCTAGTAGCCACTTTAACAGCATAATCATTTTTCTTACTATTCATCTCATTGAGCAATTATTTTTGAGCTTTAAGTACTTGTTCTACTTGAGTGGTAACCATAGAAGCTTGTTTGCTAACAAGTTTAAGTCCTCTCTAATATTAGCCATATAATCACCCAAGTATTTAATCATATCAGCATCTTGTTTTAATTGTCTACCAAAATAAGCATTGAAGTCTTCTTGCTTAAACATAAAATTATCAAACTCATCCAAGCATTGACTAGCAATTTTAGTAGGAGGGATTTCAGCTTTATCATATCTATAGAGAGAATTTACCTTTACTACCTATGTCGGGTTATCGAGGTCTGGAGGTTATTCAATAAATAAAGGATTAAGATCATATATTTCTTCATCAGGCGGTAACTTAAGACCATGTATTTCTTCAATAGGAGGTAAATTCTTAACATCTTTAGCTTTAATACCTTTTTCTTTCATAGATTTCTTTGCCTCTTGCATATCTTCAGGACTGAGAAATAGAACACCTCTCTTCTTCGGAGTTGGATTAGGAATAGGATCATTAATTGGAGCAGGAGCTGGGTCAGGAGCTAGCTCAAGAGGTGCCCAATTATTTTCATTTGTCAACATATTATTCAATAGGATTTCAGCTTCATCTGGTGCTCTTTCCCTCAAAAGAGAACCAGCACAACTATCCAGGTAATCTCTGGAAGCATCGGTTAGTCCATTATAAAAGATATCAAGTATTTCATTTTTCTTAAGAGGATGATCAGGCAAAGCATTAAGTTACTTGAGAAGCCTCCCCCAAGCTTGTGGGAGACTCTCTTCTTTAATTTGCACAAAGTTGTATGTTTCCTTTAAAGCAGCTTGTTTCTTATGAGCAGGGAAATATTTAGCAGAGAAGTAATAAATCATATCATGGGGACTACGCACACAACCAGGATCAAGAGAATTAAACCATATCTTAGCATCACCCTTTAATGAGAACGGAAATATTTTAAGGATATAAAAGTAGCGAGATCTCTCATCATTAGTGAACAGGGTGGCTATATCATTTAATTTAGTAAGATGTGCTACAACAGTTTCAGATTCATAACCATGAAAAGGATCAAACTCAACTAAAGTAATTATATCAGGATCAACAGAGAATTCATAATCCTTATCAGCAACACATATAGGTGAAGTAGCAAAAGCAGGGTCATGTCTCATCCTAGCATTTGGAGATTGCTTATTCCATTTAGCTATTAACCTTTTGAGTTCATATCTATCTTTGCATGATAAAATAGCTAAAGAAGCATCTTGATCAAATAAATAACCCTCAGGAATAACAAGTGATTCTTCATCATCACTTTCATCTTCATAATCAGATTCAATATTTTCAATCTCTCTAGCCCTAGCAAGTCGTTCCTCTAGAAAATCACTAAGTGGCATAGTAGTATCAGGCATAGAGGTAGTTTCATAATAAGTATCATGCATAGCAGAAGTAGCATCATCAATAACATGTGACATATCAGAACGAATAGCAGACGCAGGTGTAGGTGTCGCAAGCTTACTCATAACAGAAGGTGAATCAAGTGCAGAGCTAGATGGCAGTTCCTTATCCCCTCGTAGTTGAGGGATAGATCTTAGTTTTTGGATCTCTCAAGTTCTTCATAGTGTCCAGCAGATATAAATCCCAAGTGACTCAAAAATAGAGCTATGCTCCCTAGCAATGGCGCGAGAAATTAGTCTTGATAACCCACAAGTATAGGGGATCGCAACAGCTTTCGAGGGTAGAGTATTCAACCCAAATTTATTGATTCGACACAAGGGGAGCCAAAGAATATTCTCAAGTATTAGCAGCTGAGTTGTCAATTCAACCACACCTGGAAACTTAGTATCTGCAGCAAAGTGTTTAGTAGCAAAGTAGTATGACAGTGATGGTAACGGTAACAAAAGAGTAATGAAAGCAATGTAATGTTTTTGGTATTTTGTAGTGACTGTAACAATAGCAACGGGAAAGTAAATAAGCGTAAACCAGTATATGGATAGCTCGTAGGCATCGGATCAATGATGGATAATTATGCCGGATGCGGTTCATCATGTAACAGTCATAACATAGGGTGACACAGAACTAGCTCCAATTCATCAATGTAATGTAGGCATGTATTCCGAATATAGTCATACGTGCTTATGGAAAAGAACTTGCATGACATCTTTTGTCCTACCCTCCCATGGCAGCGGGGTCCTAACGGAAACTAAGGGATATTAAGGCCTCCTTTTAATAGAGAACCGGAACAAAGATTAGCACCTAGTGAATACATGAACTCCTCAAACTATGGTCATCACCGGTAAGTATCCCGATTATTGTCACTTCAGGGTTAACGGATCATAACACATAATAGGTGACTATAGACTTGCAAGATAGGATCAAGAACTCTCATATATTGATGAAAACATAATACATTCGGATCAGAAATCATGGCACTCGGGCCCTAGTGACAAGCATTAAGCATAGCAAAGTCATAGCAACATCAATCTTAGAACATAGTGGATACTAGGGATCAAACCCTACCAAAACTAACTCGGTTACATGGTGAATCTCATCCAACCCATCACCATCCAGCAAGCCTACGATGGAATTACTCACCACGGCGGTGAGCATCATGAAATGGGTGATGGAGGATGGTTGATGATGACGACGGCGACGAATCCCCCTCTCCGGAGCCTCGAACGGACTCCAGATCAGCCCTCCCGAGAGGTTTTAGGGCTTGGCAGTGGCTCCGTATCGTAAAACGCGATGATGTCTTCTCTCCTATTTTTTTCTCCCTGAAAGTAGTTATATAGAGTTGGAGTTGGAGTCGGGGGGTCTCCAGGGGGCCCACAAGGTAGGGGGCGCGCCCTAGGGGGGCGCCCCCACCCTCGTGGGAAGCGTGTGGGCCCCTGTTCTTCATCTTTGGCGAGGATTTTTTATTATTTATTGTAAGATATCATGTGGAGTTTCAGGTCATTTCGAGAACTTTTGTTTTCTGCACATAAAACAACATCATGGCAATTCTGCTCAAAACAGCGTCAGTCCGGGTTAATTCCATTCAAATCATATAAGTTAGAGTTCAAAACAAGGGCAAAAGTGTTTGGAAAAGTAGATACATTGGAGACGTATCAGAAGGCAAAGGAGACTTGGCGCTCGGGTCATCCTCGACCTCCCGTGGGCTACCCCACGCAGAAGCAGGGAGGCAGAGGCGAGATGCAGAGGAGAGGCGGGGATGGCGGAGCTTGACGCGGATCCATGGCGTCGAGGCGCGGGGGTCGCCGGAGGGAGTGGACCTGGCTGACCCCGTCCTGATCAAGTGGTGGAGAGGCTCGCCAGCGGAAGCTCGAGGTCGGGCGTTCATGGTAGGACTTGGGGCGTTGTTGAAGACTCCGGCGACGGGGACGACGGGAGGCGTCAGATCCGGGTTTGCGGAATCAATTCCCAGTGACAAGGTGGCCTAGCGCAGCGCGGGCTTGGAGATCCGGGCGGCGATGATGAGGCCCAAGGCGGTAGGGGTTGGTTCCCTAGACGCAACAGAGAGAGGGAGTCCAGTGAGAGAGATGAGTTTGAGAAGAAGGGAAGGAAGAAGGATAGGGACGCGATGGGGAGTCCGGCCTGGCCTACTGGTGGCTGTCGGCAACGGCGCTGGTCGTCGGATGACGGGGCGACGGGGAGGCCAGAGACGAGGCAGGGCACGTGCAAGAGAAAGAGGGGCGCTGTGCTATGGTGGTTGGCTTCGCCAGGGAAAACGAGGGAGAGGGTGGAGGCTTGGCTAGTGGTTTGGATCGGGAGGAATCCCGAGGTGGGGATATGAGTGTGGCGGCGGGTGAGGGATTGGATGGAAGGAAGGATGGGACAGGATCCCTAATTTCTAGGGTTGCCCATTATATATAGCGGTGGGATTAAGTTTAGGGGCTATTCGGTCCATCAGATTGTTATCGGGCGGTCGAGAAAAAATATAGGTTAGGAAGTCTAATTAACAAAACAGAGATGTTTTATAGATGTTTGGGGATGATCCGGACCCGTTGGTGACGACTGCTCGGGTCGGGTCCGGGACAGCTTTCGGACGCGCGGGCGGGGAGGGCCGCGAGATGATGAGAGAGGTTAGATTGGGACTGGCGGTAAGTAGTGGATTGTGTAGACGATCTAGGGAGGAAAGAGAGGGAAAGCCCGGCAACAGTTTTCGGAGACCGAAAACGCCCGGCATTTGACCGGCTATACTGCCGCTATAGTTATCCGTTGGGGCATCAAACAAACTCCGAATGCGATGAAACTTGGCAGGCGGCCTATCTACACTATAACAACACCACATGCCAACTTTCAACCCATTCCGAGAACATTTTTCGGTCACTTATCAAATAATATTTCGGACATGCCGCGGGCGCGTGCGAGTGTGTAGCGACCCGACCCGAATGGGTCAAGTCTCTGTGCTTACGTGTCATCCCTGGATCGGTATGCTGACACACACAGTACTCGAAGGATTTATAATAGAGGTAAATCACATGTATAAAGTAACGTAAATACTATTACCTCAATCCAAATAGCGGAAGCAACAAGGTTGTGGATTCCCATCAACACCAACGGCAAAGTTGAGTGTAGAAATAGTAACCCTAACGTATCACTTACTCGTCGTAAGATAATCCTGCAACATGAGACGTTGCAGCCCGAAACGGGTCAGTACATTGAATGTACTGGCAAATTCACACCATAGAGAATAATGAACAATGGCTATCACTACATGCATATTTGGCTGGTGGAAAAGCTCTATGGTTATAAGGTTTTTGCGTAAAGCCAAATTTTCCCTACTACAAAGGAATAAATTTATTTAACTATCATGGTGGTTGTTGAACATTGAGAATGGTTGACAGCATTCTCAATCCCAATTAATAATAATTAAAACCCAACAACATTAATTAGAAGTAACATGTTGAGATTCACATAATATTCAAGTACTAGATACTCAAGTTGTCCATAACCGGGGACATGGCTAATCATGATTAGTTTATACACTCTGCAGAGGTTTGCGCACTTTTCCCCACATGACTCGATCGCCTCCGTTTATTTTCTCGCACTACATGGTGTTTGAGAAACGGATGACCGAGACATAGTCTTTCAGAAGCGCTAGCACCTTACATGTGGGGTAGACCGTACCACCTACAACCCCTACATCTGCTAGTCCACCCCGTAAGAGTTCGCACAACTTAGTCAACTATGCCAGAGCCCATAGTAGCATGTGGCTGCACACGGAAGTTTCTAGCATGAAAGATCTTATGATCCCTTTGAGCCTGGGTGGCGGTCCGAAAAAAAACAGGCAAGTCCTGATAGACATCAGGTGCCTCAGTCCACCCAGATGTGTTTAGGTTTCCACCTTAGATAAACCATTAAAATTATCAATCTCATATCTGTCATGGATATCACTCACCCAATCCACGTCTACTAGCATAGCATGACATAATAAGCAAACGTAGAAGTAACTCCCAAAGGTTTCATAGTAATATAGGTAATAGGTACTACCTCATCTACTTCCCATCCCATAATTTAATTAGATCCTAATCATGCAGTGTGTGAGGATTGATCTAATGCAATAAAACATGGGTTGTAGAAAAGGTATGATCAAAGTGTGAACTTGCCTGGAAGGTTGATGAAGATGATTCGTACTCAAAATCTCTTGATAGATCTACTCGTCACACTCCGGTCAATCTATCGTAAGCAAGCAATAGTAACCACACAATAAGTACTCATCTAATGCACAGGTAAAACTCGAATGAGAGAACGAACCAGAAGTTCAACTTAAGAACTCCTATTGCAAAGAAAGAACGAACCGAACAAACGACGGAAAACAAACGACGGAAGAAAACAATTCGGTTCTAGCAAGTTGAAACTAGGTCAAATTTTACCATAGAAAAAACTTGTTCAAGTTGATTAGACGGAACGGCGGTTTCGAGACGAAACTCCAGGCGCTTGAATCACCTGATTCCGATAAACGGGCGAGAAGATAAACTAGAACGAAGATCGGATCTGAGATCACGATCGCGGAATAAATCCGACGAAAAGAAAGAGACGAACGGTTAAACAAACGGGCGTTGTTAACCAGGAATAATCGGTGATCACGTTCATTGAGACGAACGGTCCGAAAGAAGAACGAAAACTGATCTAGGGTTTTCGGAAAAGAAACCGAAAAATAAGACGGAAAACCGATCTAGGGTTTCGGAAAAGAAACCAAAACAAAGAATCGGAGAGAAAAAACGGAAAAGAAAACCGGAACGGTTTCTTTTAAAAGAACCGAACCATGGGGAAGAAAAAGAGGGGCACGGGGCTACCTCCGGCGAGGCGGGGCGAACGGTGGCGACGACGGCGTGCTAGGGCGGCGGCGGCGGCGCTATAGGGGCGGCGGCGGCGG
>NC_041382.1:196148986-196156051 GCF_002162155.2 Triticum dicoccoides
GAGGAGAGGGGGGGGTCTATGGGGGTATTTATATAGGAGAGGGGAGAGATTACTTGGGGTAGGGGATAAGAAAAAGAGTAGGAATAGGAATAGGAAAACGAAACAAAGGAAAGGGGGGGGGGGCTAAAGACATGGCCAAGGGGCAAGGGAGGGGCGGCCGGCTCCTGGAGTCCCGCTGGGACTCGGCGAGCGAGGCTCCTGGCGCTAGCGAACATGGAGCTGGGGCGGCGGCGGGCCTGGGCCTTGGCCCGGCTGGCCTGGCTCCTTTTTTTTAAACGGTTCTGCGCTCGGAAAAACACAGAAAAAGCAACTAAACGAACTCCGAAAAATCTAAAGTAAATTTTCCCCGACTCCTAAAAATGAGTCGAACAAAATGAACTTTTCTCCGGACCTAAAATGCAATTTTCGAAAACGCGCATTTTTCCCTATCCAAATAAAATGCAAATAAACACCGGAAAACAAAATTTGATCTATTTATTAAATCTTCATTTTTCCTATATTTTGGGAAAGTCATATTATTCCCTCTCTCATGTTTTGATAACGGAAAGATTATTGAAGATGAAATAAATAAATCAAATGACCCTCTTTCCAAATTCGAGAAAACTCTCAAATATGAAAATAACGAAATCTCCAACTCTCTCCGAAGGTCCTTGAGTTGCGTGAAATTTCTAGGATCGACCAAAATGCAAGAAAATAAGATATGCACGATGATCTAATGTATAACATTCCAAATTGAAAATAAATTCAAAAGAACTTTGAATTTAATTTCTTTGAAACTCCCAACTCATATTTCATATAATTTGAAGAAGTCATTTTATCTTCTCTCGTGAAAATCATTGAGTTGCATAAAGTTTCAGAATTGAAAATATTTTCAAATGAAATTCAAATATTTTCAACAACCCTTTTCATTTAATTTAAATGGAAGAAGTCATATCATCTTCGCTCAAGGGTTTTGTGTTTGAAAAGCATTTGAATTCATGGAGATCAGAAAGCAAATATGAAAATTTGGGAAAGTCCTTTTATTCCCTCTCATTTAGCTTTCAAAAGTTCCGAATTCACTCACTTTCAGACAATCAATCAAACAATCAATCAATCTATCTATTTATTATAACATTCCAAAATTTAGAATTTTGGGATGTTACAAACCTACCACCCTTAAATGAATCTCGTCCTCGAGATTCAGAGAGGCTAGCAAGAAAAGGTTAGGGTTTGGGGGTCTCCTCAAAATTCATCGATCGTCTCCGGGGTCTGGGGTGCTACCACCCTTAGAAGCATGGTTACGGTTCCATCAAAACTCGTATACTTCATCCATATTCTTGACAGTGTCGGTCTTCTCAGATCCTCGAGAAAATTTCTTCTCTGAGCTCTTCCGGTAGTGGCATAACCTTTTCCTCAATTCTTCTGTCCTTTCCTCTTGGTAAGGTTATTCCGAGATTGGGTCTTCTTAGCTGACGGGTCTGGCGCCATTACTAAACAACTATCGATATCTCATGGTGGTCAACCATTTATGGTTTCTTCTGCAGGAAATGGGTCTGGGTGATCCTCACCGTATAACCTACGGTTGGCAACAACTGCCGTGTACAAGGGAAAAATTCTTATACCATTCTAAGGTTTAACAAGGTTTAATATCGTCGTTTCTCTACTATAGGTAAAGTCACTCAGATTTACCATTCCATATAGCAAGGCGAACAATAAGAGTAAGTCGGTATGGTGATAAATCCATCCCGCACCCAAATCATTACCTTGTATACGGTTTAGCGAATCTCGCATTCTAACACTCGGTCATCCTCACAAGCATTGCAGAATTTCTCTTGTCGACGAACCAAGTTCAGAATAATCCATAGATTCTGCAAGCCAAACAACCATCTATAGTTCCTTCACAACTCTCAGGTTTTGCGTTACTCCTATAAGATCGTCTATCGACAAAGGTATATCCTCTTCCAGGGTTTTTCCTTCAGCAAGAGTGTGCTTGCTTCTTGGAAGGTCTTGGGGCCTGTGGGTTATGGCACATCTCATCACTTGCAAACCTTGAACTCTTCATCGGGGCAGCGGATCTCTAATCCAACATCCAACTTCCAGCTTTCCCAGTATACTTAAATCCATCCAATTGTACCGTCTTCCTTCCTTCTATTGGCTCCAAACTAGGACATGTTTACTCAGACTCATCATGGAGTTTCCATTGATCCATATTTCCAACATCATACCTCCTTTATATCCAATGGTAACTCAAACTTGTAGGCCACTTCTCTCATACGCTCCAAAACTCAGTATGGTCCTACAAATCTCGGGGCTAACTTTACCTTAACTCCAATTCGTTTAACTCCTCACAGAGGGAACACATGAAGACATGCTCTGTCTCCAATTTCATAGACTACCTCCTTGAGTTTTTAAGTCTGCATAACTCTTCTACCTGGACTGAGCTACTTTCAGTCTATCTCGAATCAACTTAACATTCTCTTCCGACTCCTTTGATCACCTTTGGTCCAAACAACTGCCGGTCTCCAAATTCATCCCACATACTCTTGGGGCATCACACATATCGAGACAAAACTCGTATTCATTTTGTCCGAAATCCATTACAGGGTACTACCACCCTTAAAATGCACAAATCTTCCATAGACCATATTTCTCTTATCCTCAAAAATGGTCAAAATCCTTCTTCATAGAGTAAAAACTCATAAAATCCATATCAGTACCAACACTGCTAACTTTATTGATTCTCAAATTATTACAATCTCCTGTTTTTCCATTACATGTCTCAACTCAACACCTCAATATAAAAGGAAAATGTTCTCACTTCTACTATATTTCTTCTATAACAAACTCAACTATTTATCACAAGTCTCCTTCTCCTTCGGACAATCTCTGGCAAGGTGCCCTGCTTTATTACAACGGAAACATATTACATCTGACAAGTTTCGAGGTTTTCTTGTGATTATATAGCCTCCTTGGGTTCTTGGCTTCCTTTTTGGGCAACTGTGGAGGTAGTGCCCTGACTCCTTGCACCTATAACAAGTGATATGACTTAGGTCCTTCCTGGGCTCCAATTGGTTTCTCTTCTTGGTCTTTTCTATTCCAATCAGAGCTTCTATTTCCTGTGGGTCATACGCTACTTCCTCAATCGGGAATTCTACTAGATCCCCATTCATACAATTCTGGGAGATGTGTCCTTCTTCTCCACATGAATAGCAAGACTTGGTGTAAGGTTTAATTGGTTCTTCTTTGGGTGTGTCCTCCACCTCTTTCTTCATCACAGGTTCTTCTAAACTTTCCATAAGAGCTCCTTTCATTGCTTCTTCCTTCTGCTGGATGGTTCTTTGTACCATGGGGTAAATGTGACACTGAGCAGGATAGTGGGTAGTCCCTTCACACAAGAAACAAGTGATCTGCCTAGTTGGGCATTCTTCAGCTGGGTGACTTCCTTCACAATTGGGGCATTCATCCTTGTGTTCTTTATGGTTGTGTCCGATTTCTCCACAAATCTTGCATGCACAAGGTTTCTTCATGTCTTTTCCATAAGGCTTCAACTTCTGGGACACAAACTGAGACTTTAGCAAAGTCAACTTAAATTCTTTCCAAGTGGTTACTCCTTGCCATCCATTGATGGTTTGGTACATCCTCCACCAAGTAGCAGCACCTCTTTCAAAGCATTGAAGAGCATGCTGGGCCATATCCTTTTCGACTATAGGGTTGTTCTCCATATGATCCTCCATGTTCTGAATCCATCGGTCTGTCTCCAATTGACTCATCGGTCCCAAAAATACAAGCTCATCTCCATTCATCCTCTATTGGGTCCATGGGTTTTGGGGTGAGATAAGAGAGATCAAGAGGGATGCACACAATACAAACAAAAGTTTTGAAAAGACAGATTTTTGTTGTGGCTGTCGAAAAACATCAAACAAATGACAGCTCACAATCATCGCATCTAACGTAGGTATATAACAGGGGTTTGGTCTTCTAAAGGTCAATAAATCTTCAACGTCTCCAAATTCTTCAAACCTTGTTCATGCCTCCAATGGCTTCTTCCGATCGTGTTTGTCCTTCTCAATTTCTTCTGCCAGATCAACTCTGTTAACGCGAAGTCTCTTGTGACATCCTTGAATATTTTGGAATTTCATTCCAAACTTCTAGGTTTCAACATCCTTGGCATGAGCCATGGTCATACTGTCCTTCAGTTCCTGACAAATCTCCGGTATCTCGAGGTTGTAGCTCCTCCATCTTGGCTACTTTCAGCTTTTGGTTCCTGAGTTCTTCACGAAATGCTTCCTTGTCTAATATGCTTTCATGGAGCTCCACCTTAAACATTCTTTATGTACTACTCCAGATCCTGGTGATACACTGGCTAGGGCTAAAACTTCATCTTATGATAGGTGCTCCATCAGCCTTCTTCCATCAAATCCATTCTGATGACATGCATCCTTAACTCAGCACGGTGACAATAGTATTAGCGGGGAATGACATCACGGATAACCATGTTTCTGCTCTTGTCATTTCCATGAGCCATCTCTCCATAGTTGATATCTCCTACATTGGGGTTTCCTTAACAAAACTTCGAGTTCTCAACTCTCCATGTTTCAGTCTTTCTCCGATACACCTTGATCTCGGGTATTGACAACTTCCATAGTCTGCCAAGTTCCATAAGGGTAGCATTCCTAGGTCATACAAATCTGGGGATTCTTCAGAGCCTTCAATTCTCCTAGTCTTCGTAGTCTTCAACCGTTGTAGTTTCCATTATTCAGATGCACGGAAAATACTCTTCATTCCGAATGGTCTCGGTTGTCCGATATCTTGTACATCTTGGAGTGGTCTCATCAGTCGAATCTTTGTGTGGTCAAAAGGGGAAAGGGGTATGGTCTCACTAAAAAGAATTTTTGAATAAGCTCAGAAGAGAAGAGAGGTAAAAGATCTTTTTGAAAGGGAAAGTTGTAGAGAAAAATCTTTGCTATGGGCTTGCCAGTTTCCAGGGTCACGTCCTAAAGTCAACATGTGCTCTGATACCATCTTGTAGCGACCCGACCCGAATGGGTCAAATCTCTATGCTTACGTGTCATCCCTGGATCGGTATGCTGACACACACAGTACTCGAAGGATTTATAACAGAGGTAAATCACATGTATAAAGTAAAGTAAATACTATTACCTCAATCCAAATAGTGGAAGCAACAAGGTTGTGGATTCCCATCAACACCAACGGCAAAGTTGAGTGTAGAAATAGTAACCCTAACGTATCACTTACTCGTCGTAAGATAATCCTGCAACATGAGACGTTGCAGCCCGAAACGGGTCAGTACATTGAATGTACTGGCAAATTCACACCATAGAGAATAATGAACAATGGCTATCACTACATGCATATTTGGCTGGTGGAAAAGCTCTATGGTTATAAGGTTTTTGCGTAAAGCCAATTTTTCCCTACTGCAAAGGAATAAATTTATTTATCTATCATGGTGGTTGTTGAACATTGAGAATGGTTGACAGCATTCTCAATCCCAATTAATAATAATTAAAACCCAACAACATTAATTAGAAGTAACATGTTGAGATTCACATAATATTCAAGTACTAGATACTCAAGTTGTCCATAACCGGGGACACGGCTAATCATGATTAGTTTATACACTCTGCAGAGGTTTGCGCACTTTTCCCCACATGACTCGATCGCCTCCGTTTATTTTCTCGCACTACATGGTGTTTGAGAAACGGATGACCGAGACATAGTCTTTCAGAAGCGCTAGCACCTTACATGTGGGGTAGACCGTACCACCTACAACCCCTACATCTGCTAGTCCACCCCGTAAGAGTTCGCACAACTTAGTCAACTATGCCAGAGCCCATAGTAGCATGTGGCTGCACACGGAAGTTTCTAGCATGAAAGATCTTATGATCCCTTTGAGCCTGGGTGGCGGTCCGAAAAAAAACAGGCAAGTCCTGATAGACATCAGGTGCCTCAATCCACCCAGATGTGTGTTAGGTTGCCACCTTAGATAAACCATTAAAATTATCAATCTCATATCTGTCATGGATATCACTCACCCAATCCACGTCTACTAGCATAGCATGGCATAATAAGCAAACGTAGAAGTAACTCCCAAAGGTTTCATAGTAATATAGGTAATAGGTACTACCTCATCTACTTCCCATCCCACAATTTAATTAGATCCTAATCATGCAATGTGTGAGGATTGATCTAATGCAATAAAACATGGGTTGTAGAAAAGGTATGATCAAAGTGTGAACTTGCCTGCAAGGTTGATGAAGATGATTCACACTCAAAATCTCTTGATAGATCTACTCGTCACACTCCGGTCAATCTATCATAAGCAAGCAATAGTAACCACACAATAAGTACTCATCTAATGCACAGGTAAAACTCGAACGAGAGAACGAACCAGAAGTTCAACTTAAGACTCCGGTTGCAAAGAAAGAACGAACCGAACAAACGACGGAAAACAAACGGCGGAAGAAAACAATTCGGTTCTAGCAAGTTGAAACTAGGTCAAATTTTACCATAGCAAAAACTTGTTCAAGTTGATTAGATGGAACGGCGGTTTCGAGACGAAACTCCAGGCGCTTGAATCACCTGATTCCGATAAACGGGCGAGAAGATAAACTAGAACGAAGATCGGATCTGAGATCACGATCGCGGAATAAATCCGACGAAAAGAAAGAGAGGAACGGTTAAACGAACGGGCGTCGTTAACCGGGAATAATCGGTGATCACGTTCGTTGAGACGAACGGTCCGAAAGAAGAACAAAAACCGATCTAGGGTTTTCGGAAAAGAAACCGAAAAAGAAAACGGAAAACCGATCTAGGGTTTCGGAAAAGAAACCGAAATGAAGAATCGGAGAGAAAAACCGGAAAAGAAAACCGGAACAGTTTCTTTTAAAAGAACCGAACCGCGGGGAAGAAAAAGAGGGGCGCGGGGCTACCTCCGGTGAGGCGGGGCGAACGGTGGCGACGGCGGCGTGCTAGGGCGGCGGCGGCGGCGCTATAGGGGCGGCGGCGGCGGGTGATGGGCGCGGGGTGGGGCGTGGCTTGGGGAGGAGAGGGGGTTTGGGTTTTTGG
>NC_041382.1:196156525-196171916 GCF_002162155.2 Triticum dicoccoides
TAAGAAAAAGACTAGGAATAGGAATAGGAAAACGAAACAAAGGAAAGGGGGGGGGGGCTAAAGACTTGGCCAAGGGGCAAGGGAGGGGCGGCCGGCTACTGGAGTCCCGCTGGGACTCGGCGAGCGAGGCTCCTGGCGCTAGCGCACAGGGAGCTGGGGCGGCGGCTGGCCTGGGCCTTGGCCCGGCTGGCCTGGCTCCTTTTTTTTAAACGGTTCTGCGCGCGGAAAAACACAGAAAAAGCAACTAAACGAACTCCGAAAAATCTAAAGTAAATTTTCCCCGACTCCTAAAAATGAGTCGAACAAAATGAAACTTTTCTCCGGACCTAAAATGCAATTTTCGAAAACGCGCATTTTTCCCTATCCAAATAAAATGCAAATAAACACCGAAAAACAAAATTTGATCTATTTATTAAATCTTCATTTTTCCTATATTTTGGGAAAGTCATATTATTCCCTCTCTCATATTTTGATAACGGAAATATTATTGAAGATAAAATAAATAAATCAAATGACCCTCTTTTCAAATTCGAGAAAACTCTCAAATATGAAAATAACGAAATCTCCAACTCTCTCCGAAGGTCCTTGAGTTGCGTGAAATTTCTAGGATTGACCAAAATGCAAGAAAATAAGATATGCACGATGATCTAATGTATAACATTCCAAATTGAAAATAAATACAAAAGAAATTTGAATTTAATTTCTTCGAAACTCCCAACTCATATTTCATATAATTTGAAGAAGTCATTTTATCTTCTCTCGTGAAAATCATTGAGTTGCATAAAGTTTCAGAATTGAAAATATTTTCAAATGAAATTCAAATAGTTTCAACAACCCTTTTCATTTAATTTAAATGGAAGAAGTCATATCATCTTCGCTCAAGGGTTTTGTGTTTGAAAAGCATTTGAATTCATGGAGATCAGAAAGCAAATATGAAAATTTGGGAAAGTCCTTTTATTCCCTCTCATTTAGCTTTCAAAAGTTTCGAATTCACTCACTTTCAGACAATCAATCAAACAATCAATCAATCTATCTATTTATTATAACATTCCGAAATTTAGAATTTTGGGATGTTACAGAGTGTGATTGGGCTCAGAACGGACAACAGAAAGAACTGCGGATGCAAGTTTCAAAACATGATGATGCAATGCACATGATGACATGATGAAATGCAATGCGCAAGCAAATGACATGGCAACGTCGGCGAATAACTGGAAGACACCTGGCGCAACGGTCTCGGGCCGTCACAAAACTCTCTCTATAGATTTGATGAAGGTGATATTCCTCATAATAAGTCTGCTAGTTAATGCTTGGATAAGTTTGATAACTTTACTGTTAAACAAGAAAACTTCAATGCTTATGTTAGTAGAAAATTGAAACGTAATGCTTACATGCTTGACTACTTGGGTGATTACATGAGCAGAACTGTTAGTGATCTTAAGATTATTAGTAAGCATGCTTCCATGGTGACAACTCAAGTATAACAAGTACTTAAGGCACAAGATGATTTAAGATGATTTTCTCAATGAGTTGAATAGTAAGAATGATGATACCGTTGTTAGGGTTATGACTAGAGGTGGTAAAATGAACCAGGAACCTTTGTATCCTGAGCGCCATCCAAAGAGAACTGAGCACGATTCTAAGAGAACTAATACTAATGCACCTACTCCTCCAAGTAATAAAAAGAAAAGGAAAACTGATAGGAGTTTGCATGCTCCTGGTGAACCTATTATAGACACGCCTGAGAATCCCAATGATATTTCTATTTTTGATGCTGAGACACAATCTAGTAATGAGCATGAATCTAGTGCTAATGTTAATGATGTTGTTCATGCTGATGCTCAACCTAATAATGATACTGATGTGGAGGTAGAACCTACTGTTGAACTTGATAACCCATAATCTAAGAATGAACGTTATGATAAGAGATACTTCATTGCTAGGAAACATGGTAAAGAAAGAGAACCATGGTTTCAGAAACCCATGCCCTTTCCTCCTAAACCATCCAAGAAAAAGAATGATCAGGATTTTGAGCGCTTTGTGGAAATGCTTAGTCCCGTCTTTCTGCGTATGCATTTGGCTGATATTCTGAAAATTTCTCCTTTGCTAAGTATATGAAGGATTTTGTTAGAAATAAAAGAAAGATACTGAAAGCTAAAATTTCCACCATGCTTGCTAATTACACTTTCAAGGGTGGAAAATCAAAGAAACTAGGAGACCCAAGAATACCAACTATACCATGCTCCATTAAAATAAACTATGTTAAAACTACTTTATGTGATTTGGGAGCTGGTGTTGGTGTTATGTCTTTCTCTTTGTATCGTCGACTTGAATTGAATAAGTTGATACCTACTGAAATCTCTTTGCAAATGGCTGATAAATCAACTGCTAGACCCATCGGTATTTGTGAGGATGTGCCTGTTGTGGTTGCAAATGTTACTATCTTAATGGACTTTGTTATTCTTGATATTCACGAGGACGACAGTATGTCGATCATCCTTGGTAGACCCTTTTTGAATTCAGCAGGGGCTGTTATTTATTGCAACAAAGGCAATGTCACTTTTCATGTTAATGGTAATGAGCGTATCGTACACTTTCTGAAGAAACAACCTCAAGTGAATAGCATCAATTCTATTGGAAAAAAAATTCAACTATTGCTATTGGAGGTTTTGAATTCCCTCTTCCTTCTGTCAAAAAGAAATATGACATTCTTATTGTTGGGGACATGCATATCCCCGTTGAGGTAACCTAGTGTTATTCCAAAGTTCTCTGGTTTCATGTCATCCGGAAGAAGTTTGTTAATAAGACTTGATCAACGTTGTTAATGGATTCCTTTTGATGGGCATGAGATGGATGAATTTAGAAAGAACAACTTGTGGGAACTACTTTTTACTTTCTGTTATTCAGAATAAATAAAACAAAAAAAGTATTATTCGTCTGTTTTCTGAATTATCCATGCAATAAAAAATGTCCCAAAAATGAAAGTTCTCCAACTGCCCTGAAAATTTAGTATGATTTTTTATAGAATATTGAAGTTTTTTGGCACCGAGAACACACCAGGGGCTGCACCCATGGACCACAAGGGTGGAGGGCGCACCCTACCCCCTGGGCGCGCCCCCTGCCTTGTGGGTCCCACATTGGTCCCCTCACTTATTCCAGCACCCATCCACTTTGTCTTCCTCCATAAAAAACCATCCCCTTGCTCAAACCCGTGTTCTTGCTCATCTTGCTGCCATTTTCGACCTCCTTGTGCAAAGCTCCATTTGCAAAACTGCTTTGGGGGATTATTCTTCGGTATGTGACTCCTCCAATGGTCCAATTAGTTTTTGTTCTAGTGCTTTATATATTGCAAATTTTTGCTGTTGTGGTGACCTTGTTCTTGAGCTTGCATGTCAAATTTATATGGTCCAAAGTAGTTTTGATGCATGATATAGCCTCTAGACACTTGTAGGAGTAGTTTCTATCAATCTTGTTGAGTTTGGTTCACTTTTATTTTTGAGTCACTAAAAATTTCAGAAATTTTTCAGAGGGAGAACAATGTTTAGGAAAATATACCAAGGTGGTTCCTCGAGGAAGCAAGCCCCAAGGCTCGCGATACGTGAGCCGGATCTTGAATCACCAAGGGAAGCTCAAGTACGGCCTTGCGAATGGTCATTGGATCAATTCATGGTTCATGCAGGTTTCACGGAGGAAGTTGATGCATACGTATAAAATGCTGGCCTTGAGGACTTCGTGTCAGATAAGTGCCGGCAGTACTATCACCTCACCGATTCCTTTGTGCGGAGATTTGAATTTACATCTAAGTGCAATACTCATTCTGTTTTGTTTGATCTTTATGATAAATCATTTACCATGGATCTATAAGATTTTAATGATGCATGCAAAATTCCACAGTGGGGCATCCATGGTGAACCTCGAAAGACTAAGTATAATGATTTCCTTGCTAGCATCACTGTGGGAGAAACTAGAAATATCACACAAGCTACCATAGGGAGCATTCACTTTCCTGCCATACACTATTTTGCCCTCTTTATAGTAGATGCATTAATAGTAAACATGAGCATAGCCACATTTGCGCACCAGATCTTAGTGTCCTTGAGTGTGCGGTAATGGGTGATAGACGATATAACTTGGGGGATATTATTGTGAGGAGGTTACACCTTAATGCTAGAGATGGAGATTTCTTTGGTGGGATTTATGCCACCCGTTTATCTAATTATCTCGGGGTACCCATAAGGGGGAATGACATTGAGTTACCACCTGTTTTTCTTGATTATAATGCTATGGTACGCTACCAGTTTCTTGTGAGGAACGAACAGTCCCTCCTGTACCGACTAGTCTTTGATAGGCAGCGTGCTGTCCATATTACGTATCCCGCTTCTGCCTTCTTTAACTTTCAGGAGAAACGGAGATACTTCATAACTAGGGAGGAGGCAGACGAGTATGAGAGAGAGGTGGAGGCTGCTTGCCTCCACACTACAGCCCTTCAAGAAGTAGTTGTCGCATCCTGGTACAACCCCGACTACAACTTTGGATATCTGTCAGGCCAGTCGTGGCCCTAGACCAACTTAGGCCAAAAGCCTAAGCTTCGGGGAGTACGTATTTCTCACCGTCATTACATTCATGTTAGCTTATTTCTTTTTCTCGCTTTCTTCTTGTGTGTTTGAGAAACTTTGAGAAAATTGAAAAAATAGATGTAGCTTCTTTTTAGTTTTCCTATCCTTGTTTAGTAGTAGTCTTAAAAAACAAAAAGATTTCTCATTCTTCTTTTGCTTGTTGGGAGCTTTCCCGTGTAAATAGTATTTCTCGTTCTTGTTTTACTTTCTTTAGAAAAACAAAAACTCCAAAACTATTTCAGTGTGTTTCTTTGAAATTCTTTTTTCCTTTCTTTGGGTCGAGAGGAGAAGACCACGATGAAAATGTTGAGTGGCCCTCTTATGCATTATTGTTTATCTAACAAATAGCCCATATTACCTTGTCTTCTTATTTGAATAAATGGTTGCAGATTCCAGCTTATTTCAATGCACCTGCACTATTATTATTATCCGCACCATTCGGTCATACAAGTGAAAGGCAATAATGACGATATTTGATGAAATGATTGAGATGAGGAAAAGCTGGTATGAACTCGACCTATTTTATTTTTGTAAATATGATTAGTTCATCATTCTTGATTCAGCCATTATGAATGAAACATGTTTGCAATGACAATTAGATATTATAGTTACTCATGCCATGCTTAATTATCTAGGATTTTATAATGGTGTACCTTGCGTGCCAACATTCTTTTAAAATGACTGTGATGTAGTATAATAGGATGGTATCCTCCTTTGAATGATTCGAGTGGCTTGACTTGGCACATGTTCACGCATGTAGTTGAAACAAAATCAACATAGCCTCCGTGATATTTATGTTCATGGTGATTTATATCCTACCCATGCTTGCACTCAATGTTGGTTAATCTTGATGCATGTTTATGACTGTTGTCGCTCTCTAGTTGGTCGCTCCTTAATCTTTTGCTAGCCTTCACTTGTACTAAGCGGGAATACTGCTTGTGCATCCACTTCCATAAACCCAAAGTTGTTCCATATGAGTCCACCATACCTACTGATATGTCTCCAACATATCTATAATTTTTTATTGTTCCATGTTGTTATATTATCCTTCTTGGCTATCTTACAATAATTTTATAGTCATTTTATATCATTTTTGTACTAACCTATTGACATAGTGCCAAGTGCTAGTTGCTATTTTTTGCAAGTTTTTTACATCGGAGGAAATCAATATCAAACGGAGTCCAAACGCAGCGAAACTTTTTGTGGGTTACTTTTGGACCAGAAGACATCCAATGGCCCGGAGAAGCACATGGGGGGTGTGATACCTCTCCAACGTATCTATAATTTTTTATTGTTCCATGTTGTTATATTATCAATCTTGGATGTTTTATAATCATTTTCCAGTCATTTTATATCATTTTTTGGTACTAACCTATTGACATAGTGCCAAGTGCCAGTTGCTGATTGTCCATGTTTGTTACATTGCAGGAAATCAATATCATACGGAGTCCAAATGCCATGAAACTCCATGACAAATTTTTATGGGCCAGAAGGAACACAACAGGCCCTGGCTGCGCCTAGGGGGTGCCCCGAGGGGGCACAACCCACCAGGGCGCGCCAGGAGGCCCAGGCACGCCCTGGTGGGTTGTGCCCACCTTGGGTGCCCCCCGAACCACGTCTTTGCTATATAAATACCCCAATATTCTAGAAACCCTAGGCACGTCGATGAAATATGCATCCAGCCGCGGTAGAGTCCAGAACCAGCAGACCCAATCTAGACACAATCTCGGATAGGGTTCACCACCTCCATTGGTGCCTCTTTGATGATGCGTGAGTAGTTCTTTGTAGACCTTCGGGTCCATAGTTAGTATCTAGATGGATTTATCTCTCTCGCTTAATTCTCAATACAATGGTCTCTTGGAGATCCATATGATGTAACTCTTTCCCGGTGTGTTTGTTGGGATTTGATGAACTTCGAGTTTATGATCATTTATATCTTTTTATATCCATGAAAGTTATTTGAGTTTCTTTGATCTCATATATGCACGATCTCTTATAGCCTCGTAATTCTTCTCCGATATTTGGGTTTTGTCGTGGAATTGTCACGGCAGATGTCCTAGTGAAAGGACTTAGTCGTGGAGCCATCGCAACTAGGAAGCTTAAAGGGGTTAATCGGGACAAAGGACATGAGAGGTTTATAAGGGTTCGGCCCCTTACGGTGAAGGTAAAGCCTAGTCCAGTTGATGTGGTATTGCTAGATTTCGATGACCAGGGAGCGAATATGCTATGCCTGGCTCTCGATTTGTTATTACTTGCCCTAGAGTCCCGGACGGCTCATACAACGTGTTCGGCTCGTTGACTTCTTTTACATGCCTTTCTTTACAAGTCTTAACTATACATGGAGGTTTACAATTGCTGGCCTTAAGCCGCCTCTGGGCTTGGGCCTACTACAAGTTTTATAATAACCCATCGCCTTGTATATTCGCTGGGCTTCTTTTATTAACCCGCCATGAAGATTGACCCGGCCCCTCTTGGGCGGGTCATACCTGGTAGTCATATTCCCAACATTAGGCCCCAAGTTGATTTGAACTTTGTTCTTGTCAATCTCCAACACTTAAACGAAATCCATCTTCTGTTGTTTTGTAAAAGCCTTGTAACCCGCCATGATGTGATCTTCAAAAAATTGGAAAACCGCCATGACGTCATCTTCAATGGATCTTTATCTTAAACGTCTTCCAAAAATCGAGGCGTCCATTTAGCTGGATAATCATTACTTTGGTCTTCCTAGATTTTTGCACTTGCCCGTTCACTTATCCCCTTATAAATAGCTGCAGCCAGTCCTTCCTCTTTCTTCTTCTTCTTCCTCTTGCAACTTCTTTGCCGCTCGAGCTCCGCAGCCGCCACAACACACCGTCGTCCTCAACTCCGGCCGCTGCATCACCCTAAGCCTGTCCAGAAAACGGCGGTGATCCTCCGCAGCAGCTCCACATCTATAAGCTCTTGCTTTCTCACTCTCATAGATTTGCATTAGGGTTCGTGAGGTTTCCTTCTTGTGTTCTTCGTTGTTCGTCGCAGATCCCTTGCAGCTTCTCCACCGCACCCCCCTTTGATCTAAAAGAGATATAGAATCTATGCGGTAGTTGTTTTACATCCATTTCAGAGGCTAACAGATCCCTTTCTTCTTGTAAAAGGTCTCCTTAGAACTGATGAACTCCTCTGTGCTGGTTTTAGGTTTAGATTTATTTCCATTTTTTGAGCCATCTTGATCCAAAATAATAGCAACCATTTGTGAACATGTTTATCACAGTACTTAGCCAATTCTGACTCAGGCAACCTTTGAATACTTTTTAATCATAGCGGCTTATGACTCCGGCTCTTTTTTCCTTTATATATCATTAGCCCTTACTTAAGCCGCCATTACTCATCTGTACTATAATCATGAACCTGTAACTCCACCAATAAATTGAACCGGCAAATTGCTTTCTTTTCAGCTTACCCTTTTTCATCATGCCGTAAAAAACGCCAACGGTCTGCAACTGGGTCCCCTCCACCGTTACTGAAGATAACTTGAAAGAGTTTTTCACCATTGGATTTTTGCCAGAGAAAAACATTATGTCTTATCGTGCTCATGACCCAGACGAGGAACGGCCTAATCCCAAAGACGGTGAGGTTATTGTCTTTACTGACCACATGAATCGGGGTTTTTCACCACTCGGTTCAAAGTTCTGCAGCGACGTTCTTCATTTTTTCAAACTTCACCCACAAGATCTTGGACCCAATTCCATATTCAACATCTGCAATTTTCAAGTTCTCTGTGAGGTGTATCTTCAAGAGGAACCGACTATGGAACTCTTCAGAGAGTACTTTTATTTGAACCGCCAGAATGAGTGTACTAACGGCCCTAGCTTGGAACTTGGCGGAATCTCGATTCAATGCCGATAATGTGTCGTCTTTCTTTTAGTGGTCTTACCAAGCCATCCCAAAGATTGGAATCAAACCTGGTTCTACGGCCAAGACATATCACCAGCCGATGAAAAATCACTATCGGGTTATCGCGCGGATCGTCTTGATTCCAAGTTTGTGCTCCCTGACAAGCTTACTCCTGTTGAACGCAAGAAGCTTATCCCATCTATCAAAAAGATTCAAGCTTTATTGGGAAACGGCTTAACTAGAGTTGACCTGATCCGTTGCTGGATCGCGTGGCGGGTCATCCCTCTAAGCAGCCGATCCAAATTGACGTATGAATACGGTGGAGGCCCAGATGATTCTCTGCTCACAGCTCTGTACAACTAACTGAAGAAGACATTGTTGCGATGTCAACCATCCTCGTGAATGGCAAATACGAGGACTGCAATAAGGTTGGATTAAACCCCTTCTGCAAACTTAACCCAGCACCAGAGGTAAACCCCCTTGACCTCCTTTTGTTTTCCTTAGTAATTAAATACTTGCATAGCTTTTTAACCTGTTTATTTGCTTACAGGCCAAATCTGTTTTCTGGAAAGCAAAGTATGATCATGAAGCTGCCAACAAGGCTAGAGTCGCTGCCATGGCCGCCAGGAAAACGACCCGGAAGCCCAAGAAGAAGAAGACTGCATCTGACTTATTCCACCTGGATGATGCTTCTGAGTCGGAGGTAGCCCTTGACTCCCTTGGCCAGTTTTTTAACTACCTTATTGACACTGACTATTGCCAGGACGACACAGGGGGCCAGCCAGGCCATGGAAGAAGAGGTAACTATTTCCTCCGACTCAGCTCCTTTTCCAAGATAGAAACTTCGACTAGTAACTCGGAAAGTAAGGTTTTTGCACCCTTTGGCTTATCTGGACCCTCATTTTCTTTTGAAAAAGCAGCAACATGAGAGCCGCCGTCAGGCCCGGACTAATGACGACGATGAACCGCCTTCCGATTTACAAACAACTCCTCGAAAACGCCAGAATGAGGTTTCTTTCATCTTTGTATTTTGCTTCCATTAATGGATCTATTCCCTTGCATCACTAACTTTATTTTACCTTTGCAGGAGGTTTCTCGCTCTTCTGGCGACTCGTCGCAAACTCAATTTCTGGCTTTCAAGATTGCCCCTGGGTAAGGACAATCACCTTTCTTCTACATCTTTAAAAACTGCATTATTATACTAACTGTCTCATAAAATCTTTCTTAGTGTTCAAGCAAAATCCAGGAAAGCTAAGGTGGTTAAGCTGGCAGAAAACCCGAAAAATCCTGCACCTAAACCGACAGCACCAACTCCTGATCAATCTGAAGCACCAGAAGACCCGGCTGTCCATGTTCAATCAGACCCTCCTGAACCGTCAGCTGATGAAACCACTCTTAATCCGGCTATCACTGAACCATCTAGCTCTAACAACCCACCGACAACTTCTGACACTGATGTCTTAATTACTGGTAGTCGGTTTGTTGAGCCGGGCAACCCACTGTACTGGCCCGACACTCTGCTAAATAAGAAGCTTTAGAGCGGCAGAAGGTGCGGTTTGATGTTTCTCACTACGCTCATCTGAACGTTAGTGATGTGCTGTCTGGCTACCTCAGACAAGTGCATTCTAGCCGTGACTCGGAAATTGAGATGGTGAAGCAACTTTAGCTGAAATATGAGGTATGTTTGCTGACTTTCACCATCTTATATATTCTCTACCAGCCCCTAAGTCTTCGGATTATGATGAATCTGAATGACCTGTAGACTTTGTGATATAGGTTGATCCTTTGTCTTAGACTTTTCTTAAACTCAGCTTAACTTTCACCTGTAGTCCCCAAGGGCCGGCTTAATTTTTCACAAATGAGCCAGTACTTAACTTCAGAACTGTCTTGAATCAGTCGAAACAAATAGTTTAATACGGCTCAATATGAAAAAACTTTCATAGGATCATGCATTAGCCCCCAAGTGCTAAGTGTTGTTACTTGTAAAATACTTGGGACTTTAAGCCTGGAAAAAAGAAACTTATTTGGCAGACATTAGCCCCCAAGTGCCAAGTGTTGTTGCATTTGCAAAGCACTTGGGACTTTAAGCATTATAACTTTTCTTTAAATTTTGACACACCTGTGCATGTTTGTAGACCGCCCTAACTGAATTGGGCTCTCAATTGACGGATGCAAAGACCCGGCTAGCGGATCAAGAGGCAGAGATAAAGACTGCTAACTCCAAACTCCAATTAAGTCTCTTTGAAAATGAAAAATTGAAGACCAGTTTGACTAACAAGAAGAAATCTTGGGCCGATGAGAAGACCTTGCTGATACAACATGCCGAGACAACAAAGGCGGCTCTTGAGCAGGTTACCATGGAGCTCACCGACTTAAAAACCATGTGTATCAAATGGTCTCCGCCATCTTCGGTAAGTCTTTTGCATTAGTCACTTACACTTTATTTTGACCAGGAATATAAGCCGCCTGCTGAGCCTTTGTTAAAAAACACTCACAGGTCCACGAAGTAAAAATCTGAGTCAAGATAGTGTGACAAAACTGAAGGCGGTTTGTACCTTGGTGGAGCAACTGTACACTGGTGCTCAACAAGCACTTTCTACTATATCCCCTGCCAACCAAGGACCCAACCGTTTGAGTGATGTTTTGAAGAAGTTATCGATCTTACCCGCCAGATTTCAAGAGGTCAAACGATCTTGTGCCAGAGTCAGAGCCCTGACTGCCCTAAGCCGCTCCAAATCTTGGGTGCCGGATTTAGACCCGGTGGATGTGGCTAAGGGGTACCCTACCGTGAAGGAAGACGGGACTCCGTTTGAGCAAGATGACTTTATTGCCTGTGTGAGGGGAGTTCGTCCTCAGGCTACCATTCCTGGTGAAGCGACCAACATCAACAAATATCAGCCGGGTTTTGATATGGAGAATAAAAAGATGGTGACTCCCTCTTATAAAGTGACGAGTCTTATCCCGTCGGTTCGTCAACACACTTTTGCCCCGGAAATTGACCCGGCTGGCCTAATTGATGATGAGGCTGAGTTCCTTGCTCTGAACGGCTTTGACTGGTCCAATCCCAGCTTCCAACCAGCGGAGGGAGGTGAACCGGCCAGGGAGGAGTTATAACCATCTGAACAATCCAGCTTTTAGCTTAAGACCTGCTTAAGAGACAAAACAGTCTAACCTTTTGGGCTCTCAATGCCTTGTAATAGGTTAGTTTGAAAACTGCATATTTTGCCTATGCCATCGTGCATAAGATGTTGCATATGACTCTTTGCCCATGATGTCAATATATATGCATTACATCTATGGTTACATCTGTAATGTTTTAACTCTATTCCTGTAAAAGATGAAAAAATTGTCCTGGTGGTTTAGCACCGGACGGGTCAAAACACCCGATATATGACTATGAAATTATCATAGTGGAAAAAACAGAACCAGATGTAAGATAAAAAAGGCTGAAAAAACCTTTGATTAACAAAAAAACACAGAGAAATATGTTCATGAATGACGCTGTCATACATGTGTTCTTTGAATCTGGACTGCCGGTTTACATGACCCGGATGATGAGGTTGATAACCCAATGTTTTTTAGAAGTCAATACTTCCATATGTCTGATGACTGTTATGCCTTGGCGACTCATTGTCAAATAACCGAGCCGGTTTAATTTGAAACCATACTGATAGTTAGATTTGAGACGACAAAAACAGTAAGACAAAAGACTAGGCTTCAGACAATGTAAATCAAACATTTAAATAAAATCTGGAGGCTTCTGATTCGAATACGATCAGTAAACCAGACCAAAGGGGTTAAGTGTAACACCCCGGATGTAATTTACCTTATCTGTATTCCAACTCTAGCCGTTTCCGGCACTAAATTATTTTATTTCCTTGTTGTCGGGTTTTGTCTCATGTGTGTTTTGTCTTTGTCATGCATCTCATATCATGTCATCATGTGCATTGCATTTGCATACGTGTTCGTCTCATGCATCCGAGCTTTTTCCCCGCTGTCTGTTTTGCAATCCGGTGCTTCTATGTCCTCCGGTGGTCCTTTCTACCTCTTTTCGTATGTGGGGGTTAAACATTTCCGGATTGGACTGAGACTTGTCATGCGGCCTAGGTTTACTACCGGTAGACCGCCTGTCAAGTTTCGTGCCATTTGGACTTCGTTTGATACTCCAACGGTTAACCGAGGGACCAAAAAGGTATCTTGTGTGTTGCAGCCCAACACCCTTCCAATTTTGCCAAAAACCCACCAAAACCTCTCCCATCGTCTAGAGCGTTCGATCACGATCGCGTGGCCGCAAACCGCACCTCATTCTGAGCTTCCTAGCTCCTCCTACCCCTATTTATAAGTCTCCCCTCGAAATTCCCGGGTCTCTTGCCCCTAACCCTAGTCCTTTCTCCATTCGTGTGCCGGACATGTCCGGTTCACGCCGGACACATCTCCGCCGCCGCCCGCAGCCAACCGGGGGCCGCCATGTGGCGCGCCGCCACCCGCAGCCACGCCGGCCCGCTCGGCCCGCTGCGAGCCCCCGGAGCCCATCGGATCTCCCCGCCGCCTGGGAGCTCCCGATGACACGGCGCCTCCCGTCTTCACTTCGCCGTGCCGCGCGTCCGCCTCCCTCACCGATCGCCGCCCCACGCCGGCGAGCGCCGCCCCGCCGCCAACCGAGGCCGACGCCGCCCTCTGCCGCTTTCCTCTCTGGCCGGCGAGCTCCCCTCTGTTCCCGGCGAACAGTACTCCGGCGACCTCTTCTTCCCCGATGAACCTCGGATCACGTGCAAATCTCAGATCTGGAATTTCAGTCGACTTTTTCGACCCTAAACCCTAGCATATTTGCTATCTTTGACATGCCATAACTTTGCATCCGTAGCTCCGATTCGTGCGTATAGCATATCAAAATGTTCGTCTCGACGAGTACATCATTTCATCTCGTTGCATCATTTTCATTTGAGCTCATCTTGATGCCCGAAATGTTGTTGGAAGAGGGCTATGTGATGAATTTGTTTGATCTATTTCAGCAAATGGCATTTTGTCATTTTTGCCATAATTAATGTGTGCATGCTATGATCCTGAACTCTACATGTGTTTTGTTAAATGCCATGCCATCTTTACAGGGGTGCTTGCCATGTATTTTTGTGATATTTGTGGTGACTAGCACAAGCTTGCAAAGTAGCGTAATCGGTAATGCTGATTTCAGGGACTTAGTTTTTCACTAAGTCCTTGTTCTGTTTTTGTTGTTATGCCATATGTTCATGTTGTTTCCTAGTGATTCGTGCCTCTATTGAGGATGATCAGTAAGGATATTTTGTTAATATTGTGGTGCTCTATCCATCCATGTCCTTGTTTACATTATGGAGCACCCTAGCTTGAGTCAATCGAGCTCTACTTTTGCTATAAATTGATCCTGGCAGATTGTTGACATGTTTAGCGATTTTGCGGAGGATGTTGCTATTGATCTGTGCATGCTATGTTGTTGTTCTTGCCATGTCTAGCTTCTATGCCATGTATTGTTGATGGGTGTATGCTTAGTTTGTCATGCCATGCTCTGTACTGAGTGCATCGAGCTCATAAACATGCCTACTCGTTGACTGATTTGCATGCTCCAGTTTTTCACTAAGTCTGAATCTATTTATGTTTTTGCCATGTTCACATGCTTGCAATTATATTTTCGGATCCCTTTTGGCTCAAGGTCACTAATGGACTTTTTTTAAGTGCTTTGAGTAGCTTCATGCCATACCTTCTTTGCCATGTTAAGTTCCTGTAGCATGTAGTTTTCATTCTCTAAAGTGTGCTTCCTGATGATAAATTCCAGACTTGTGTTAATTTCACTAAGTCTGAAACCTGTTATCATTTGCTCTTCTGCCATGCTTGTTTGAACCTGTTAGTTGATGAATTAGCCATAGCTCAGTGTTCATCTTTTGTCAAGTATCATGAGTGGATCCCTACCATGTATTTCGTTGTCATGTTTGAGTGCTGTAGCATATTTATCTTGATGCATTTAGTTGGTCACTTGCTGATTATTGTAGACCGGTGCCATATTTGTTTTGCTTGCCATTTCCAAACCGTGCATCCGATTCCGGTGATCTTTATATCAATTGCAACCGAAATCATCTCACCTTTCCAGTGGCACACTTGGATTTCCAGGTTGAGGCCAGGTTAAATCATTCCTTGTCAAATCTTGCATATGCACCACATATCGCATCCCGCATAGCATACCATGTTTGCATCATGTTGCTTGAGCATTGCACGTGGTTGATTGTGTTCCTTTTGCTTGTTGTCTTGTTTGGGTAGAGCCGGGAGAAGAGTTCGTGAACGAGGAGCCCATTGAGTTCTTTTTCGAGGATCAAGTCAACTCTGAGAACTTTGCAGGCAAGATGACCATACCCTCGAAATCACTTCTATCTTTGCTTGCTAGATGCTCGCTCTTTTGATATGCCTATGCTACGATACCTACCACTTGCTTATCATGCCTCCCAAATTGCCATGTCAAACCTCTAACCCACCATGTCCTAGCAAACCGTTGTTTGGCTATGTTACCGCTTTGCTCAGCCCCTCTTATAGCGTTGCTAGTTGCAGGTGAAGATTGGAGATCATTCCTTGTTGGAACATTGTTTATTGTTGGGATATCACCATATTATATTGTTTATATTAATGCATCTATATACTTGGTAAAGGGTGGAAGGCTCGGCCTTATGCCTAGTGTTTTGTTCCACTCTTGCCACCATAGTTTCCGTCATATCGGTGTTATGTTCCCGGATTTTGCGTTCCTTACATGGTTGGGTTATAATGGGAACCCCTTGACAGTTCGCCTTGAATAAAACTCTTCCGGCAATGCCCAACATTGGTTTTACCATTCGCCACCTAGCCTTTTTCCCTTGGGTTTCGTGGACTCAAGGGTCATCTTTATTTTA
>NC_041382.1:196172380-196208438 GCF_002162155.2 Triticum dicoccoides
CGAGCCAGTGCTTCTCTAAGTGTTGGTCCAACTGAGTGATGTCCGGGGCTACCAGGGGCAACTCTGGGCTGGCCTACCTGACGTCTTGCTCATTCGGTGTGCCCTGAGAACGAGATATGTGCAGCTCCTATTGGGATTTGTCGGCACATCTGGGTGGTGTTTCTAGTTTAGTTTTACCATTGTCGAGGATGTCTTGTAACCGGGATGCCGAGCCTGATCGGATTGTCTTGGGAGAAGGAATATCCTTCATTGACCGTGAGAGCTTGTGATGGGCTAAGTTGGGACTCCCCTACAGGGTTTTGAACTTTGGAAAGTCGTGCCCGTGGTTATGGGCAGATGGGAATTTGTTATTGTCCGGTTGTAGATAACCTGAAACTTAACTTAATTAAAATTAACCAACCGCGTGTGTAACCGTGATTGTCTCTTCTCGGCGGAGTCTGGGAAGTGAACATGGTGTTGGAGTAAATGCTTGACGTAGGTTGTTCTAGGATCACTTCTTGATCATAGTTGTTCGACCGTGCTTTTGCCTTCTCTTCTCGCTCTCTTTTGCGAATTGGTTAGCCACCATATATGCTAGTCGCTTGCTGCAGCTCCACATCATACCTTGTCTTACCTATAAGCTTAAATAGTCTTGATCACGAGGGTGCGAGATTGCTGAGTCCCTGTGACTCACAAATTACTTCCAAACCAGATGCAGGGACCGATGATACCACTCCAGATGATGCGCTTGAGCTCAAGTGGGAGTTCGATGAAGAATCTCGTCGTTACTACGTGTCTTTCCCAGATGATCAGTAGTGGTGCCCAGTTGGTGCGATCGGGGACTTTGTCGCAATGTGGGGGTTGATCTTTATTTTGGTACCATAGTCGGACCATGAATGTATTGGATGATTGTATTGTTATTCATGTATTTGTGAGACGTGGCGAGTGTAAGCCAACTATGTATCTTTTCCCCTTTAAATTATTTACATGGGTTGTTGTGAAGATTACCTTACTTGCGACATTGCTTTCAATGCGGTTATGCCTCTAGGTCGTGCTTCGACAGGTAGGAGATATAGCCGCATCGAGGGCGTTACAAGTTGGTAATCAGAGTCTTCCCTGACCTTAGGAGTCCCCCTGCTTGATCGAATCGTTGGCGTTGTTGAGTCTAGAAAAAATGTTTTGAGTCATTTAGGATTATAGATAGGAGAGTTAGGAATTCTTTTTACTCCCCCAGTCCCTCCGTCGCTCTGGTAAGGCACCCTGACGTAGAGCTTTGACTCTTCTCTTCTCAAATTTCACTAAAAAAATTTAGGATCACACGGGTATCATGGAATCGTTCCAATCTATTTGTGACGAGAACATTGTTCTTGGTGCCTCCTATCATTTAGGGGTTATGGAAGTGTCCCGGGGAGTTGAGCTCTGAGGTGTTGTTGTCACAATTTTATCATTGAGATTCTGGAATACCTGAGTTTCACCGACATCGAAAATCTCTTTTATGCAGTTGTTGGTGAGATAACCTCGACGCCACCCAGTACTGGGGCGGGAGTTCGGGAGTATTGCCATAACTTGTATAACGGATGCTTTTCGAAGGTTGAGGTAAATGATTTCCGAAGGTTTCTCGGTTATGTGTTGAAGGATGGATACAGCTGGATGTAGGATTTGCTAGATTTGGGTGAGATATTATGCTTCCCCTGTATCCCCAACACCTGATTGCATAACCGGAAAGGTTCGGGAGTTTCATAGGTGGGAATTCTTGTAGCTCTAGTTATTCTTCCGCGGATATTTGGTTTGGGATTGGGTAATCCTCACCAAGTATTTGTTCTTGTCCGTACCTTGTTTTTATTCTTCTACCTCAATTCTAAGTGGCTTCTAAATTTATGGAAATGTGACCATTTCGATTGGAATGCATTCATTCATTTTGTTCGAATGTGAAGACTTTATGTTGCAATTTCAATCCATTTCGATTCAGCTTGAATATTTGTCTGTCAAGATGCTAATGGATGTCACCCTCTTCAGGATGGCTCCTCCAACGCGCACGACTCCGAATCCTAATCCGCCACCACCACCTCCACCTCCGGAGGCATGGCAAGCTGTGATGGCCGCTACCAATGCAAACACGCAGTTGATCATGCAACTTCTTCAAGAGCGCAACCAAGGGAACCAGGGCCATGGCAACAATCAGAATCAGTTTGCTACACTCAACCAGTTCCTCGCTAACCAGCCAAAGACCTTCAGCAATTGTGTTGAGGCAACAGACACTGATGATTGGCTCGTGGACATATGCAAGCATTTCGAGTGCAGTAACGTCAGGCCTGAGGACTTTGTCAAGTTTGCCTCCTTCCAACTCAAAGACCAAGCTGTAGAATGGTTTCAGCAATACAAAGATTCCAGAGGAGGCCGTGTGATTACCTGGGATGAATTCCGTCAAGACTTCAAAGCTCGTCATATTCCTCAGAGCATTCTTGAAAGCAAGCGTGAGGAATTCCGCAACCTGAAGCAATGCACTATGTCTGTTTACCAGTACAACATCATGTTTCAGAAGCTCACCCGTTTTGCTAAGCGGGACGTCCCTGACGAGAAGAGCATGATATATCAGTTCAGGGGTGGCCTCAGAGAAGAACTCCAGCTAGCTCTCGTCCTCTTTGAGCCCAAGAAGTACGATGAGTTCTACAATATGGCAATGAAGCAAGAGACTGCTTAACTAAAGTGCGATGCTTCCAAGAAGCGAGTCAGAGATGCAACTCCTTCTTCCTCAACTCAAGTGACTAAGCAGCAAAAGTATTGGCTTCCTCCTCCTCCGTTCTGTCAGCCTTATCAGCAGAAGAGCAAAGGTGGCAGTGGATCTTCCCACCCACCCAACCCTGGCTTTCAGAACAAGACTTTGTCTCAAGCTCCAAGATCAAGTGCTCTGTATCACCGTCCGCTTTCGGAGGTCATGTGCAACAAGTGCCAACAGAAGGGTCACTATGCCAACAAGTGCTTCAATCAGAGGCGTCTTCCTCCTCCTCCTATGAGATCTTCAAGTACAGCTGTGGTCAAGCATAACCCCAAGTACGAAAAGGTCAACTTGATGAATGCAGCTCAGGCAGAGGACTCGTCAGATGTCATCATGGGTAACCTTCCTGTTAACGATATTCCTGCAAAAGTTCTTTTTGAAACTAGTGCATCACATTGTTTCATCTCAAGACCTTTTGCATCTAAGCATGAATTGGCTCTCCAAGTTTTGCCTAGACCGATAGCAGTTGTCTCTCCGGGTAAACGCATGAATGCTAACTCTATGGTTCCGGATGTTACTATCACATTGGGCGACTACAAGTTTATGTCTTCTCCTAAAGTCCTTGGTAACTCGGATATTGATCTTATTCTTGGAATGGATTGGCTTTCTAAGCACAAGGCTCAGCTTGATTGTGCTGCCAGGCAGATTCAATTGACTCATTCGTCTGAGGATGTAATTGTCTTTGTCGCAAGGGATGCTACCATCCGTCTGTTTTCTCTCAATGAGAAGGGTGAACTAGATGCCATGTCTCAAATTCCGGTCGTTTGTGAATATCAAGATGTCTTTCCAGAAGAGCTTCCAGGAATGCCTCCGCACCAGCCAGTTGAATTTGTCATCGATCTTGAGCCTGGCACGGAACCTGTTTGCAAACGTCCTTACAAGCATGGACCTGAAGAGTTGAAGGAGCTGAAGAAACAACTCGATATTCAAGAGCGAATGGGTCTCATCCGACCTAGTTCTTCTCCGTGGGGTTGTGGAGTTCTTTTTGTGAAGAAGAAGGATGGAATGGACTGACTTTGTGTTGACTACCGTCTATTGAACAAGAAGACTATAAAGAACAAGTACCAACTTCCCAACATCAACGAGCTGTTTGAACAACTCAAAGGTGCTCAAGTATTCTCCAGGCTTGATCTTCGTATGGGTTATCACTAGATTCGAATTCGTGAGCAAGATATCCCCAAGACGGCTTTCAGAACAAGCTATGGTTCATACGGATACACTGTCATGTCTTTTGGCCTCGTCAACGCTCCTCCGACATTCTCTCGCATGATGAACTTCATCTTCAACCCCTACACAAATGACTTCGTCTTGGTCTACCTCGATGACATTTTGGTCTTTTCAAAGAACAAGGAAGATCATGCCAAGCACTTGCGTTTGGTGCTGGATAAGCTCAGAGAACATCAGTTCTACGCCAAGTTTTCAAAGTGCGAGTTTTGGGTCGATGAGGTTCTCTATCTTGGGCATATCATCTCTACCAAGGGCATAGCGGTGAATCCTGAGAAGGTGTCTGCAATTGTGAATTGCGAACCACCTCAGAACGTGAAGCAACTCCGCAGCTTCCTTGGTATCGCAAGATATTGTCGAAGGTTCATTGAGAACTTTTCAAAGATTGTGAAGCCTCTTTCAAACCTTCTCCAGAAGAATGTCAAGTACGTTTGGTCTCCTGAATGTGACATCGCTTTCAACACCCTGAAAGAGAAATTAGTCACTGCTCCAGTTCTGACTCCTCCTGATGAATCCAAACCACTTGAGGTCTTCTGTGATGCCTCTCTTCAAGGTCTTGGTGCAGTGTTGATGCAAGAGAAGAAAGTTGTGGCCTATACTTCTCGCCAGTTCAAGCCCAATGAAAAGAACTACCCCACTCATGACCTCGAGTTGGCGGCAGTTGTGCATGCTCTTTTGACTTGGAGACATCTCTTATTGGGAAGAAAAGTGGACATTTTCACTGACCACAAGAGTCTCAAGTACATCTTCACTCAGCCTAATCTCAACCTCAGGCAGACTCATTGGGTCGAAATGATTCAAGAGTATAATCCGAGTATCGAATATACTCCAGGCAAGGCCAATGTAATTGCTGATGCATTGAGCAGGAAGGCTTACTGCAACTGTCTGATTCTCAAGCCTTACCAACCCGAGCTTTGTGAAGCCTTCCGCAAACTCAATCTGCAAGCTGTTCCTCAAGGTTTCCTCGCCAACCTTCAAGTCTCTCCTACTTTGGAAGATTAGATTCGCGAGGCTCAACTTCTTGATGCTATGGTGAAGAAGGTGAACATTGGGATTGCCAAGAGTCAACCCAAGTACAAGTGCTATCGCCTTGATGACAAGGATACTCTATTCTTCGAGGATCGCATTGTTGTGCCTAAAGGTGACCTTCGTAAAGTCATTATGAACGAGGCTCACAATTCACTCCTCTCTATCCACCCTGGGAGTACAAAAATGTACTAGGACCTCAAGCAGGCGTATTGGTGGACTCGAATGAAGCATGAGATTGCTCAGTTCGTGAATGAATGTGATGTCTGCAGAAGAGTGAAGGCAGAACACCAACGACCAGCTGGTCTCCTCCAACCTCTTGCCATTCCAGAATGGAAGTTTGACCACATTGAGATGGACTTCATGACTGGGTTTCCAAAGTCCAAGCATGGCAATGATGCTATATTCGTTGTCATTGACAAACTCACTAAAGTGGCTCACTTTCTGCCTATCAAAGAGTCTATCACAGCAGCTCAATTGGCGGAGCTTTATACCTCTCAGATTGTCTCTCTGCACGGCATTCCGCAGTTGATTTCTTTAGATCGTGGCATCATCTTCACCTCCAAGTTTTGGGATTCTTTTCAGAAGGCCATGGGCACCAACATCCGTTTTAGCACAACTTTTCATCCTCAAACTAGCGACCAAGTCGAGCGTGTCAATCAGATTCTTGAAGATATGCTTAGGGCTTGCGTTATCTCCTTCGGTATGAAGTGGGAAGATTGTCTTCCATATGCCGAGTTCTGCTACAACAACAGCTTTCAAGTGAGTTCGGGCAAGGCCCCATTTGAAATTCTCTATGGCAGGAAGTGTCGTACTCCTCTTAACTGGTCAGAGACTGGTGAACGTCAACTTCTTGGAAATGACTTGATCACAGAGGCAGAAGAGATGTGCAAAGTCATTCGTGATAACCTCAAAGCAGCGCAATCGCGTCAGAAGAGCTACTATGATAGTAAGCATCGTGATTTGGCTTTCGAGATCGGAGACCATGTTTACCTCCGCGTCTCTCCAATGAAAGGTACTCATCGCTTCGGTATCAAAGGGAAGCTTGCCCCTAGAGACGTGGGCCCTTTCAAGATCGTCAGCAAGAGAGGCGATCTCGCCTATCAACTCGAGCTTCCTTCCAACTTTGCAAACATGCACGACGTGTTCCATGTCTCTCAGCTCCGCAAGTGCTTCAAGACTCCTGACCGCACTGTCAACTTCGAAGACATTGATCTCCAAGAAGACCTTTCTTATCGTGAGCACCCAGTTGCTATTCTTGAAGAAACTGAGCGCAAGACTCGCAACAAGTCAATCAAATTTCTCAAAGTCAAGTGGTCACACCATTCCGACCGTGGAGCCACCTGGGAACGCGAGGATCACCTCCGTTCTGAGTACCCGGCGTTTTTCCAGTCCTAGATCTCGGGACAAGATCCTTTCATAGTGGTGGAGTGTTGTAACACCCCAGATGTAATTTACCTTATCGGTATTCCAACTCTTGCCGTTTCCGGCACTAAGTTATTTTATTTCCTCGTTGTCGGGTTTTGTCTCATGTGTGTTTTGTCTTTTTCATGCATCTCATATCATGTCATCATGTGCATTGCATTTGCATACGTGTTCGTCTCATGCATCTGAGCTTTTTCCCCGTTGTCCGTTTTGCAATCCGGCGCTTCTATGTCCTTCGGTGGTCCTTTCTACCTCTTTTCATGTGTGGGGGTTAAACATTTCTGGATTGGACGGAGACTTGTCATGCGGCCTTGGTTTAATACCGGTAGACCGCCTCTCAAGTTTCGCGCCATTTGGACTTCGTTTGATACTCCAACGGTTAACCGAGGGACCGAAAAGGCCTCGTGTGTGTTGCAGCCCAACACCCTTCCAATTTGGCCCAAAACCCACCAAAACCTCTCCCATCGTCTAGAGCGTTCGATCACGATCGCGTGGCCGCAAACCGCACCTCATTCTGAGCTTCCTAGCTCCTCCTACCCCTATTTATAGGTCTCCCCTTGAAATTTCTGGGTCTCTTCCCCCTAACCCTAGTCCTTTCTCCATCCGCGCGCCGGACACATCTCCACCGCCGCCTACAGCCAACCGGGGGCCGCCACGTGGCGCGCCGCCACCCACAGCCACGCCGGCCCGCTCGGCCTGCTGCGAGCCCCCGGAGCCCATCGGACCTCCCCGCCGCCTGGGAGCTCCTGACGACACGGCGCCGCCCGTCTTCACTTCGCTGTGCCGCCCGTCTGCCTCCCTCACCGACCGCGGCCCCACGCCGGCGAGTGCCGCCGCACCTAGCCAGTGCCGCCCCGCCACCAACCGAGGCCTCCGCCGCCCTCCACCGCTTTCCTCTCCGGTCGGCGAGCCGCTTCGGCGAGCTCCCCTCCGTTCCCGGCGAACAGTACTCCGGCGACCTCTTCTTCCCCGATGAACCTCGGATCGCGTGCAAATCTCAGATCTGGAATTTCGGTTGACTTTTTCAACCCTAAACCCTAGCATTTTTGCTACCTTTGACATGCCATAACTCTGCATCCGTAGCTCCGATTTGTGCGTGTAGCATATCAAAATGTTCGTCTCGGCGAGTACATCATTTCATCTCATTGCATCATTTTCATTTGAGCTCATCTTGATGCTCTAAATGCTGTTGGAAGAGGGTTGTGTGATGAATTTGTCCGATCTGTTTCAGCAAATGGCATTTTGTCATTTTTGCCATGATTAATGTGTGCATGCTATGATCCTGAGCTCTACATGTGTTTTGTCAAATGCCATGCCATCTTTACAGGGGTGCTTGCCATGTATTTTTGTGATATTTGTGGTGACTAGCAAAAGCTTGCAAAGTAGCGTAATCGGTAATGCTAATTTCAGGGACTTAGTTTTTCACTAAGTCCTTGTTCTGTTTTTGTTGTTATGCCATATGTTCATGTTGTTTCCTAGTGATCCGTGCCTCTTTTGAGGATGATCAGTAAGGATGTTTTGTTAATATTGTGGTGCTCTATCCATCCATGTTCTTTTTTCATTTATGGAGCACCCTAGCTTAAGTCAGTCGAGCTCTACTTTTGCTATAAATTGATCCTGGCAGATTGTTGACATGTTTAGCGATTTTGCGGAGGATGTTGCTATTGATCCGTGCATGCTATGTTGTTGTTCTTGCCATTTCTAGCTTCTATGCCAGTATTCTTGATGGGTGTATGCTTAGTTTGTCATGACATGCTCTATAATGAGTGCATCGAGCTCGTAAACATGCCTACTCGTTGACTGATTTGCATGCTCCGGTTTTTCACTAAGTCTGAATCTGTTTATGTTTTTGCCATGTTCACATGCTTGCAATTGTATTTTCTGATCCCTTTTGGCTCAAGGTCACTAAGGGACTTTTGTTAAGTGTTTTGAGTAGCTTCATGCCATGCCTTGCTTTGCCATGTTAAGTTCCTGTAGCATGTAGTGTTCATGCTCTAAAGTGTGCTTCCTGATGATAAATTCCAGACTTGTGTTAATTTCACTAAGTCTGAAACCTGTTATCATTTGCTCTTTTGCCATGCTTGTTTGAACCTATTAATGGATGAATTAGCCATAGCTAAGTTTTCATCTTTTGTAAAGCATCATGAGTGGATCCCTTCCATGTATTTTGTTTTCCATGTTTGAGTGCTGTAGCATATTTATCTTGATGCATTTAGTTGGTCACTTGCTGATTATCGCAGACCGGTGCCATATTTGTTTTGCTTGCCATTTCCAAACCGTGCATCCGATTCCAGTGATATTTATATTGATTTCAACCGAAATCACCTCACCTTTCTAGTGGCACTCTTGGATTTCCCTATTGAGGCCAGGTTCAATCATTGATTGTCAAATCTTGCATATGCATCACATATCGCATCCCGCATAGCATACCATGTTTGCATCATGTTGCTTGAGCATTGCACGTGGTTGATTGTGTTCCTTTTGCTTGTTGTCTTGTTTGGGTAGAGCCAGGAGACGAGTTCGTGAACAAGGAGCCCGTTGAGTTCGCTTTCGAGGATCAAGTCAACTCTGACAACTTTGCAGGCAAGATGACCATACCCTCGAAATCACTTCTATCTTTGCTTGCTAGATGCTCGCTCTTTTGCTATGCCTATGCTACGATACCTACCACTTGCTTATCATGCCTCCCAAAATTCCATGTCAAACCTCTAACCCACCATGTCCTAGCAAACCGTTGTTTGGCTATGTTACCGCTTTGCTCAGCCCCTCTTATAGCATTGCTAGTTGCAGGTGAAGATTAGAGATCGTTCCTTATTGGAACATTGTTTATTGTTGGGATATCACCATATTATATTGTTTATATTAATGCATCTATATACTTGGTAAAGGGTGGAAGGCTCGGCCTTATGCCTAGTGTTTTGTTCCACTCTTGCCGCCCTAGTTTCCGTCATATCGGTGTTATGTTCCCTGATTTTGCGTTCCTTACACGGTTGGGTTATAATGGGAACCCCTTGACAGTTCGCCTTGAATAAAACTCTTCCAGCAATGCCCAACATTGGTTTTACCATTCGCCACCTAGCCTTTTTCCCTTGGGTTTCGCGGACTCAAGGGTCGTCTTTATTTTAACCCCTCCCCCCGGGCTAGTGCTTCTCTAAGTGTTGGTCCAACTGAGCGATGTCCGGGGCTACCAGGGGCAACTCTGGGCTGGCCTACCCGACTTCTTGCTCATCCGTGTGTCCTGAGAATGAGATATGTGCAGCTCCTATCGGGATTTGTCAGCACATCTGGGTGGTGTTGCTGGTTTAGTTTTACCATTGTTGAGGATGTCTTGTAACCGGGATGCCGAGCCTGATCGGATTGTTTTGGGAGAAGGAATATCCTTCGTTGACCGTGAGAGCTTGTGATGGGCTAAGTTGGGACTCCCCTGCAGGGTTTTGAACTTTCGAAAGTCGTGCCTGCGGTTATGGGCAGATGGGAATTTGTTAATGTCCGGTTGTAGATAACCTGAAACTTAACTTAATTAAAATGAACCAACCGCGTGTGTAACCGCGATGGTCTCTTCTCGGCGGAGTCCGGTAAGTGAACACGGTGTTGAGCAAATGCTTGACGTAGGTTGTTCTAGGATCACTTCTGGATCATAGTTGTTCGACCGTGCTTTTGCCTTCTCTTCTCGCTCTCTTTTGCGTATAGGTTAGCCACCATATATGCTAGTCGCTTGCTGCAGCTCCACATCATACCTTGTCTAACCTATAAGCTTAAATAGTCTTGATCGCGAGGGTGCGAGATTGCTGAGTCCCTGTGACTCACAGATTACTTCCAAACCAGATGCAGGGACCGATGGTACCGCTCCAGACGATGCGCTTGAGCTCAAGTGCGAGTTCAATGAAGACTCTCGCCATTACTACGTGTCTTTCCCAGATGATCAGTAGTGGTGCCCAGTTGGGGCGATCGGGGACTTTGTCGCAATGTGGGGGTTGATCTTTATTTTGGTACCGTAGTCAGACCATGAGTGTATTGGATGATTGTATTGTTATTCATGTATTTGTGTGACGTGGCGAGTGTAAGCCAACTATGTATATTTTCCCCGTTTAATTATTTACATGGGTTGTTGTGAAGATTACCTTACTTGCGACATTGCTTGCAATGCGGTTATGCCTCCAAGTCGTGCTTTGACACGTAGGAGGTATAGCCGCATCGAGGGCGTTACATTAAGCTAAGATTCGAATACAATCATATAGCCCCCAGTGGCTTTGGCGTTGCGCCGATCAAGAGGGTACCGACAGCTATGTTCTCTTTGGTTCGAATACGAACTATGTTTGAACAGGAAAGGTTTTTAACAACCTGATTCGAATACAATCCAAGTCGGACCCAAAAGGGGTGAAGCTATGATTCGGATACGATTAGGAAGCCTCCTAGTGAGTTTGGCTTTGCGCCGATCAAGAGGGTTACGACAGCTATGTTCTCTTTGGTTTGAATACGACCTATGTTTGAACAGGAAGCACCCAAGTGACCATGAGGTTTATGGCTAGATTCGAATACGATCATGAGCCGGACCAAAAAGGTTAAACTAGATTCGGATACCATCAGCCCCCTAATGGTCGTTATAAATAATGAGAATAATAAAGATATATGATCATTGAAAGGGAAAAGGACAGAGGTCCCGCTTCATTACTTATCATAATATATACGACGTCAAAGTATGTACATGATGAGAGCCGGTGGCTTAAGTATAGTATGGCCGAAGTTGAGCAACGTTCCACGGTCGGCGGGTCTCCTCCTCCGACTTACGTGAGTCTTTGTGCTCTCGAACGTCAATGAGGTAATATGATCCCTTGTTTAAGCTCTTGCTGACCACAAAGGGTCCTTCCCAAGGCGGGGATAGCTTGTGTGCATCAGATAGATCCTGGATGAGCCGGAGCACCAGGTCACCTTCTTGAAAGGTTCTGGACTTAACCAGGCGGCTGTGATAATGGTGCAGGTCCTATTGATAGATTGCGGATCGAGCCGCTGCCAAATCTCTCTACTCATCTAACAAGTCAAGTGCATCCTGTCGGGCTTGTTCATTATCAGCTTCAACATAAGCTGCCACGCGAGGCGAGTCATGACGGATGTCACTAGGCGGAACTGCTTCTGCTCTGTAAACCATGAAGAAAGGTGTATAACCTGTAGACCTGTTAGGAGTGGTATTGATACTCCATAGCACCGAGGGTAATTCCTCTACCAAACAACCCGACGTCCATTGTAAAGGAACCATAAGGCGGGGTTTGAGACCTTTTAGGATTTCCTGATTTGCTCTCTTAGCTTGACCATTGGATTGGGCGTGAGCTACTGACGAAACACCAAGCCAGATATGCTGACGTTGACAAAACTCCTCCATAGCACCTTTGGACAGATTAGTGCCATTGTCAGTTATAATGCTGTGTGGAAAACCAAAGCGAAAGATCACCTTTTTCACACTTGCTCACCGGCTCTGCCTCAACCCATTTCGTGAATTTGTCAACTGCTACCAAAAGATGTGTCTTTTTATCCTTGGATCTTTTAAAATGTCCAACCATATCAAGCCCCCAAACCGCAAATGGCCAAGTGATAGGAATTATCCACAATTCTTGAGCCGGTACGTGTGCTCGTCGTGCGAACTTTTGACATCCATCGCACCTACTGACCAGATCCTCCGCATCAGCATGAGCCGTTAGCCAGTAAAAGCCATGACGAAAAGCTTTAGCCACAAGAGACTTTGATCCGGCATGATGGCTACAATCTCCTTCATGGATCTCATGAAGTATCTCTTGACCTTCTTCAGGGGAGACACATCGTTGAAATGCTCCAGTAACAATGCGATGATATAACTCACCATTGGAAATTGTCATTGACTTAGACCGCCGGGTTATCTGTCTCGCCAAGGTCTCATCCTCTGGCAACTCGCCCCGGGTCATGTAAACCAAATATGGCACTGTCCAATCTGGAATGACATGAAGAGCCGCCACCAACTGTGGCTCCGGGTCAGGAACAGCCAAGTCTTCCTCTGTAGGCAACTTGATAGAAGGGTTATGTAAAACATCTAAAAAGGTATTAGGTGGCACCAGATTACGCTGAGATCCCAACCGGCTTAAGGCATCTGCCGCTTCATTCTTTCTGCGATCAATGTGTTCCACCTGATACCCCTTGAAGTGCCCAGCCACAGCGTCCACCTCTCGATGATAAGCCACAATGAGAGGGTCCTTGGAATCCCACTTGTCTGACACCTCCTGAGCCACCAAATCTGAGTCGCCAAGGCATCGTACCCAACTTATACTCATCTCTTTAGCCATTCGAAGACCATGGAGCAAGGCCTCATATTCTGCTGCGTTGTTAGTACAAGGAAACATCAATGCAACACATAACAAAACTTGTCACCTCGAGGAGAAATTAAAATAACACCAGCCCCCGAGCCTTCCAACTGTCTGGACCCATCAAAATGAATCGTCCAATATGTGTTGTCTTGCTTTTTTCAGGTGTCTGCAACTCCGTCCAATCGTTAATGAAATCGACCAGCGCTTGAGATTTGATCACAGTACGTGGCACATACTTTAATCCATGAGACCCAAGTTCAATGGCCCACTTGGTGACTCGTCCTGTGGCTTCTCTATTTCGAATAATATCTCCTAACGGAGCAGAGCTAACCATAGTGATAGGGTGATCCTGAAAGTAATGCTTGAGCTTTCGGCTTGCCATGAACACCCCATAAACAAGCTTCTACCAATGTGGATACCTTTGCTTAGATTCAATGAGCACCTCACTGACGTAGTAAACCGGCCATTGAACTAGATGTTCCTTGCCAACCTCCTTGCGCTCCACAACAATGGCCACACTGACAGCACATGAGTTAGTAGCCACATATAACAACAATGGTTCCTTCTCAACGGGAGCAGCAAGAATCGGCGGCTCCGCGAGTTGTCTCTTCAGATCTTCAAAAGCAGAGTTAGTACTGTCACTCCAAACAAAGTCATCTACCTTTTTCATCATTTGATACAATGGCATAGCCTTCTCGCCCAGCCGGCTTATAAAACGGCTTAAAGCTGCGACACGCCCCGCCAGCCGCTGAACGTCATTGATGCATGCTGGTTTAGCCAAAGATGTAATTGCCTTTATTTTCTCCGGGTTAGCCTCAATGCCTCTATTAGACACCAAAAAACCCAAGAGCTTGCTAGCCGGGACTCCAAGAAAACACTTGGTTGGGTTAAGCATCATCTTGTAGACCCGGAGGTTATCAAAGGTTTCCTTCAGATCATCTACCAAGGTTTCCTTCTCTCTAGATTTCACCACTATATCATCCACATAAGCATGAACATTACACCCAATCTTTTTTATGAAGGCAATTTTGTACACACCGCTAATAAGTCACCTGGGCACTCTTAAGCCCAAAAGGCATAGACACATAGCAGAAGGCTCCAAATGGAGTGATGAAAATTGTCTTCTCCTGGTCCTTAACTGCCATCTTGATCTGATGATAACCAGAATAAGCATCCAAAAAACTCAAATGCTCACAACCCGCCATAGCATCAATGATTTGATCAATACGAGGGAGAGCAAAAGGGTCAGCCGGACAAGCCTTGTTTAAATCTGTGTAATCCACACACATGCACCAGGTGTCGTTCTTTTTAAGCACAAGCACTGGGTTAGCCAACCACTCTAGGTGAAAAACTTCAACAATGAACCCGGCTGCCAAGAGCCGGGCCACCTCTTCTCCGATAGCCTTGCGCCTTTCCTCGTTAAACCGCCAAAGAAATTGACAGACCAGCTTAAACTTTGGATTAATATTGAGAGTGTGCTTAGTGAGTTCTCTCGGTACACCCGGCATGTCAGAAGGCTTCCATGCAAAGATGTCCCAGTTCTCACGGATGAACTCGATGAGCGCGCTTTCCTATTTTGGATCCAAATTAGCACTAATAATGAACTCTTTGGATGAGTCGCCAGGCACGAAATCAATCATCTTGGTGTCATCAGCTGACTTGAATTTCAGCACCGGCTCATGCTCCGTAGTTGGCTTCTTCAAAGATGTCATGTCTGCCGGGACAACATTATCCTTATAAAACTTCAATTCCTCTCTTGCACAAACAGACTCGGCATAAGCGACATCACCTTCTTCACATACCAAGGCTATTTTCCGGCTTCCATGTACTATGATAGTGCCTTTATAACCCGGCATTTTGAGCTGCCGATACACATAACGCTACCGAGCCATGAACTTAGCATAAGCTAGCCGTCCAAACAAAGCGTGATATGGGCTTTTGATCTTAACCACGTCGAAAGTTAACTTCTCAGCCCTAGAATCATACTCATCCCCAAAGGCTACTTCCAGCTCAATCTTACCAACTGGGTACGCTGACTTACCAGGCACTACCCCATGAAAAACAGTGTTGGATGTTTTAAGACTCTTATCAGTTAACCCCATGCGACGGAACGTCTCATAATAGAGGATGTTGATGCTACTGCCTCCCTCCATGAGCACTTTAGTGAACTTATATCCACCAACCTGAGGCGCCACCACCAAAGCCAGATGACCCAGATTATCAACCCAGGGAGGGTGATCCTCCCTACTCCACACAATAGGCTGTTCAGACCATCTCAAATAACGTGGAACGCTGGCTCAACAGCATTTACAGCCCTCTTATGAAGCTTCTGATCCCTCTTTCACAAACTGGTGGTAAACACGTGGTACTGCCCACTGTTCAGCTGTTTTGGGTTACTCTGATACCCAGACTGTTGTTGTTGTTGCTCATTGCCCTGGCCGCATTGCTGATTATAGCCGCCTTGACTACCCGGATGGCCCTGGCCCTGAAAACCGCCACATCTTGAGTCGGCGCCCGAGCCATGAAAGCCGCCACCACCTGAGCCGCCGCTAGGTCCGTGGTTACCATCGAATATGTTAGAATTCTTAAAAGCCTTCATGATCATACAGTCTTTCCACAGATGGGTGGCTGGCTTCTCCCGGGTGTCGTGTCTTGGACAAGGTTTGTTTAGCAGCTGCTCAAGGGTGGGACCAGACCTGCCAGACCGAGGAGGTGGCCTCCCCTTGCGTCGTTGATTGTTGCCATGTGCGCTAGCGTTAGCCACAAACTCTAGACTACCGTCAGCCTTACGTTTATTACCTCCTTGATTCACCGGGTTGTGCTAGTGACCTTTGCCATTGTCGTTCTTCTCCCCCTTCCTTGTCTTCTCTCCATCAGACGCGGGATCCTTGGTACTATCAGAATCAACGTACTTGGTGAGAGCCGCCATCGGCTGGCCCCTGTCATTACAGTCACGCTTGAGCCGCCCTAGTTTCTGTTTCAGAGGTTCAAAACGGCAATTTTTCTCCAACATTAAGACCGCGGAGCCGGCATCCATCTTATCAGATTAATGTACTATTTCCTTGACCCGGCGCACCCAATGGGCCATGGATTCGCCTTCCTCTTGCTTGCAGTTTGTCAGGTCCACAATCGATATGGGCTGTTTACAGGTATCATTAAAGCTCTGAATGAACCGGGCCTTTAACTCCACCCATGAGCCGATGGAGTTGGGCGGCAACCCCTTTAACAAAGTACGAGTTGTTCCATCCAACATCATGGTGAAGTATTTGGCCATTGCTGCATTACTGACCTCTAATAATTCGATGGCCATCTCGTAACTTTCAATCCATGCTCCGGGCTGCAGGTCGGCTGTGTAATTGGGCACCTTACGAGGCCCCTTGAAGTCCTTTGGCAAACGCTCATTACGCAGAGAGGCACAAGACAAGGGACTCCTTCTGTCCTTGTGGCCACCCCTGCTTCAACAAAGGTCACTGGATAAACTAGAAAAGCTTGGTGAGCCGCCTGCTCAGCCGCCTATTGAACCGCCCATTCAGCCTCTTGACGGATCATCTCCTGATCCACCAAGTTTAAGGCTCCGCCCGGGGCCGGGTCACACCCACATGGTTGGTTACGGCACTGGGCGTTGCTTGACATGGCCGTTGAGTCCATATGCCTGCTATAGCTTGGGCTCCGGCTTGGGCGAGGGGTTGAATGGATTCTATCTCGACTATAGGAGTATGCATCCTGCTGTGCCAGAGCTGTCTAAAGAAGCTCTCTGATCCTACGTGTTTCGATCCCCGTCGGAGAGTCACCTTCCATCGGGAGAGCCGCCAAACGAGCCAACGCAGCAATTAAATTCTCCAAAGGGTTAGAGAAGTGACCCGGTGGTATTGGTGTGTAGTGAGGCGGAGCAGTATTCACACGTGGTGGTTCCATGGCCCGCTGTTGAACCGGCGCCCCAGTCCCAGGTGTTGTGATCCGGTTTGCCTCCGGCGGGTTACTGGGACCAGCCCCGGGTGTATGAAAAAGGTTCCTAGGATTGTAAGTTAGAGGCATACATGATTGAGGCTTCTAGTGCCTTCTCCTCATGACCTCGTTCGACGCATTGAGATCCACCGAGAGCGGGAAAGTATCCTCTTGAAGTTGCTGAGCACGTGCATCCAGAGCCGCCCGTTCCGCGGCCATCCTGACATCTTACGCCGCTAAATTTTCCTTGGCTTGCGCTACCTATCCGCGTAGCCGTGGTACCTTAGCGTCATGCTGATCCTTATCCACCGGCTCAACCACAGCAGTCAACAGGGCCGTCATCCTATCCATGAGGTCCATTAGCACCTGAGCCGGTGGGCGCGCGGGGTCTCCTGATCTGGCCGCTGCTGACTCGGTGGTTATTGCCGCCGCAGCTGTAGAATTCTGACCAGGTTGAGTGCCAGCCATGAAGACTCTGACTCGATTTGGCGGCTCAAAGGGGTCCAGAATACTGTTACCATCGGAACAGCCCCCAAGCACGCCATCTTGTAGTTGATACAAAGACTCTATCTCGCCTGTGGACGACTCGTCATCAGAGCAAACAACCATCTCACCGCCAGTCACCGATCCTTCAGAAAATTCCCCTCCATGGATGCAACCCACGAAGGCTAGCCTCACGGCAGGTTGAGCCCGGGCGGGTCTCGCTCGCTGAGCCGTCTCAATGAGGTCGGTGCAGATGTCCGGCTCAGGGCCTGGCTCGCCGATCCGGCCGATCAAGACGTGGATTCTGCCGAAGGGGACCCGGTACCCGTACTCGATTGAGCCGGCATCAGGGCCCCAGCCTTCGTCGTCGATGTAGAGCTTGCTGCGACGACTCTCGGTCATCTGAACCATAGCGTATCCCTTGAGCCCTTCGAAGTTGCCCTTCAAGAACTCAAATCCACCGTGCGCTGGCCCCACGGTGGGCGCCAACTGTCGTGGAATTGTCACGGCAGATGTCCTAGTGGAAGGACTTAGTCGTGGAGCCATCGCAACTAGGAAGCTTAAAGGGGTTAATCGGGACAAAGGACACGAGAGGTTTATACTAGTCCGGCCCCTTACGGTGAAGGTAAAGCCCAGTCCGGTTGATGTGGTATTGCTAGATTTTGATGACCAGGGAGCGAATACGCTATGCCTGGCTCTCGATTTTATGATACTTGCCCTAAGCCGCCGCCGGGCTATCCCCTTATATACACAGGTAGACGCCTGGCGGCCTACAGAGTCCCGGCCGGCTCATACAACATGTCTGGCTCGGTGACTTCTTTTACATGCCTTTCTTTACAAGTCTTAACTATACATGGCGGTTTACAATTACAGGCCTTAAGCCGCCTTTGGGCCTGGGCCAACTACAAGTTTTATAATAACCCATCGCCTTATATATTCGCTGGGCTTCTTTTAATAACCTGCCATGAAGATTGACCCGGCCCCTCTTGGGCGGGTCATACCTGGTAGTCATATTCCCAACAGGTTTTGTTTGGCCAACTTGATCTATTTATCTTGCAATGGGAAGAGGTGCTTTGTAGTGGATTCGATCTTACGGTGCTTGATCCCAGTGACAGAAAGGGAAACGATATGTATGTATCGTTGCTACTAAGGATAAAACGATGGGGTCTATATCTACATAGATAGATCTTGTCTACATCATGTCATCATTCTTATTGCATTACTCCATTTTTCCATGAACTTAATACACTAGATGCATGCTGGATAGCGGTCGATGTGTGGAGTAATAGTAGTAGATGCAGGCAGGAGTCAGACTACTAATCTTGGACGTGATGCCTATATAATGATCATTGCCTGGATATCGTCATGATTATTTGAAGTTCTATCAGTTGCCCAACAGTAATTTGTTTACCCACCATTTGCTATTTTTCTCGAGAGAAGCCACTAGTGAAACCTACGGCCCCCAGGTCTTCTTTCTCATATATTTGCCTTTGCGATCTACCTTTTTCATGCATTTATTTTCAGATCTACTAAACCAAAAATACAAAAATATCTTGCTGCATTTTATTTCTATTTATTTTATTTAGCATTCGGTCTATCAATCTATTACAACTTTTTCCCGTCAACACACCATTAGGGCACCGTTACCCGAAAGGGATTGACAACCCCTTTAACACGTTGGGTTGCGAGTGGTTGTTATTTGTGTGCAGGAGTTGTTTACGTTGTGTTGCTTGGTTCTCCTACTGGTTTGATAACCTTGGTTTCATATCTGAGGGAAATACCTACCGCCGCTGTGTTGCTTCATCCCTTCCTCTTTGGGGAAGTACCGACGTAGCTGCAAGCGACATCAAAAGGAATTTTTTGGTGCTGTTACCGGGGAGGATCTTCAACATATACCAGGTTCCCAATCACAAATCTCATCTCCTCGGAATTTACATTATTTGCCATTTGCCTCTCGTTTTCCTCTCCCCCACTTCACAAAAAAATGCCGTTTTATTCGCCTCTCTTTTTCCGTTCGCCGTTTTCTTGTTAGATCTATCCTTTACTTGCAATCATGAGTGATTTCGGTATGGCACCAACAGATGATGGCCTAACTCCTAAAATTGGATGTACATGCAATCTGGATGGTAAAACTTTTATCTTGGGGTAAGGGAACATTATGGGAAAAGAACGTATCCAAGAATTTTTCAACTATGTTGGAAATTTAAGTCTTGATGATGCTCCTATACTTATGCGGATGCTATTTCAGCACTAGTTCTGAAGCTCGAAAGTAAATTTATTCGTACTCATCCTACTTTGCAAAGATTGTTAGCTTCCCGAAATAGAGAATCCTAGAGCCAAAAAGTTGACCACTCTCATTCTGATGAATGAGTTTGACTACATAATTCGAGAAGCTAGGGAAATATTTGAATTTTATGGTATGAATCGTGAAAAACCCGTGATAGATGAAATTCTTTATAATAGTGACTATGCACTAAGGCATTTGCTTGGGGGTAATAAGATATTTGATGAGAATCTTAAAAAGGAGGTCCCAGTTCTAGATATAATCCAACAAGTTTTTAATAATGTTTATCAACACTAATCTTGGATTGTTGCGGGAAATCAAAGGGGTTATGATGAAAACCAACTAAGGAATGCTAAAGTTTCCATGGATAATATGTTTTATGTTGTGTTTACAAAACCCCATGATGAAAACTCCTCTAAGAAAATTAAGAAGGAGAAGGATGACAAAACTTAGATCCTTGCTTTATGCCTAGGTAAGGGCGTAAAACTATAGCACTTGTTGGGGGTATGACTATTAGATATGACCTGCCCAGGAGGGGCCGGGTCATCTTTATGGCGCTTCATCTAAATGAAGCCCATGAGTATATTAAAGATGGTGATTCGTACACAGGCTTGTTAAAAGGGCCAAACCAGAAGGCGTCTTAAGGCCCATAAGTGTAAACTGCCATGCATACGTAAACTTGTAATGTAAGGCATGTAAGATACGTCACCGAGAGAAACACGTTGTATTGGCCGGCCGGGACTCTGTAGGCCGCAGGGCGTCAACCCATGTATATAAGGGGACGACCCGGCAGCGGCTTAGGGAAAGAGATAATAACTCGAGAGCCAGGAAAAGCGTGTTTGCTCCCTGGTAATTGAAACCCTAGCAATACCACCTCAAACTAGACTAGGCCTTTACCTTCACCGTAACGGGCCAAACCAGTATAAACTCCTTGTGTCTTTTGTCCCGTTTAACCCCTTTGAGCTAACATCGTCGCAATGGTTCCACAACTAAGTCCTTCCATGAGGACATCTGCCGTGACACTTCCACGACAGTTGGCGCCCACCATGGGGCCAGTGCACTATGGTTTTGAGTTCTTGAAGGGCAGCTTTGAAGGGATCAAGGGATACGCTGTGGGCCGGATGACCAAGAGTCATTGGGGAAAGCTCTACATCGACGATGCAGGCTAGGGCCCCGAGGTCGGCTCAATTGATTACGGGTACCGGGTCCCCTTCGGCGGAATCCACGTCTTCATCGGCAAGATCAGCGAATTGGGCCCTGAGTCGGACATCTGCACCGACATCATCGAGACGGCTCAGCGTGCACGACCCGCCCGGGTTAGACCCGCCGTGAAGCATGCCTTTGTTGGATGTATCCATGGGGCTGAGTTTGAAGGCTCTGTGTCTGGCGGTGAGATGGCCATCTACTCCGATGGTGACTCGTCCACAGGCAAAGCCAATTCGATGTATCAATTGCAAGATGGACGGCTTGGGGGCTGTTCCAAGGGCGATAGTATTCTAGACCCCCACGAGCCGCCGGACAGAGTGGCAATTTTCATGGCTGGCACACAACCGTTTCTTGGTTCAACAGCCGCTGCGGCCATGACTTCCAGTGCAGCGGCAGTAACAACGGCCGGTGCTGGGGGGTCAGCTCGCCTGCCGGCTCAAGTTTTAACAGATCTGTTGGATGATTTGGCGACTCTTATGGGAGTGGAAGTAACCGCAGACAACTAGGAACATCATAAGGCAGATGCGGCTAAGTTGCGTGATGAGATAGCCCAAGCTAAAGCGGAATTGGCAGCGGAAAATACCAGGATGGTTGCAGAACGGGCTGTTTTGAATGCTCAAGCGCAGCGGATTCAAGCAGATTCGTACCGGCCTATAGTGGATCAGAACGCTTCAAACAAAGTCTTGAGGGGAAAATGCCAGAGTTGTCTGCCCCCGATTTATGAGTCAAGGAACCTCTTCAACACACCCAGAGCGGGGGCTAGTAACCCGCTGGTGATAAACCAGACACTTGAGGCACTAGTGGGTGGGGCGACGGGTCAGCCGCGCATAGTGATACGTCTCCAACGTATCTATAATTTTTTATTGCTCCATGCTATATTATCTACTATTTTGGACATTATTGGGCTTTATTATCCACTTTTATATTATTTTTGGGACTAGCCTATTAACCGGAGGCCCAGCCCAGAATTGCTGTTTTTTTGCCTGTTTTAGGGTTTCGAAGAAAAGGAATATCAAACGGAGTCCAAACGGAATGAAACCTTTAGGAACGTGATTTTATCATCGAATACAACTCAGGAGACTTGGACCCTACGTCAAGCCACGTAACAGGAGCCCACGAGGTAGGGGGCGCGCCTACCCCCCCCCCCCAAGCACGCTGGGCCCCTGTTGCTCCACCGACGTACTTCTTCCTCCTATATATACCCACGTACCCCCAAACGATCAGAGAAGGAGCCAAAACCCTAATTCCACCGCTGTAATTTTTGTATCCACGAGATCCCATCTTGGGGCCTGTTCCGGAGCTCTGCCGGAGGGGGCATCGATCACGAAGGGCTTGTACATCAACACCATAGCCTCAACGATGAAGTGTGAGTAGTTTACTTCAGACCTACGGGTCCATAGTTAGTAGCTACATGGCTTCTTCTCTATTTTTGGATCTCAATACAATGTTCTCCCCCTCTCCTGTGGAGATCTATTGGACGTAATCTTCTTTTTTCGGTGTGTTTGTTGAGACCGATGAATTGTGGGTTTATGATCAAGTCTATCTATGAATAATATTTGAATCTTCTCTGAATTGTTTTATGTATGATTGGTTATCTTTGCAAGTCTCTTCGAATTAAGAGTTTGGTTTGGCCTACTAGATTGATGTTTCTTGCAACGGGAGAAGTGCTTAGCTTTGGGTTCAATCTTGCGGTGTCCTTTCCCGGTGACAGTAAGGGTAGCAAGGCACGTATTGTATTGTTGCCATCGAGGATAACAAGATGGGGTTTTATTCATATTGCATGAGTCTATCCCTCTACATCATGTCAACTTGCTTAAGGCGTTACTCTGTTTTTAACTTAATACTCTAGATGCATGCTGGATAGCGGTCGATGAGTGGAGTAATGGTAGTAGATGCAGGCAGGAGTCGATCTACTTGTCTCGGACGTGATGCCTATATACATGACCATACCTAGATATTCTCATAACTATGCTCAATTCTTTCAATTGCTCAACAGTAGTTTGTTCACCCACCGTAGAATACTTATGCTCTCGAGAGAAGCCACTAGTGAAACCTATGGCCCCCGAGTCTATCTTTATCATATCAATCTCCTACTACTTAGTTATTTACTTTGCTATTTACTTTGCCTTTATTTTACTTTGCATCGTTATCCTAAAAATACCTAAAATATTATCTTTATCATATCTATCAGATCTCACTCTCGTAAGTGGCCCCATAGGGATTGACAGCCCCTATTTGCGTTGGTTGCGAGGATTTATTTGTTTGTGCAGGTACGAGGGACTTGCATGTAGCCTCCTACTGGATTGATACCTTGGTTCTCAAAAACTGAGGGAAATACTTACGCTACTTTGTTGCATCATCCCTTCCTCTTCGGGGAAAACCAACGCAGTGCTAAAAGAGGTAGCAAGAAGGATTTCTGGCACCGTTGCCGGGGAGGTCTACGCAAAAGTCAACATACCAAGTACCCATCACATACCCTTATCTCCCGCATTACATTATTCACCATTTGCCTCTCGTTTTCCTCTCCCCCCAATTCACCCTTGCTATTTTATTCGCCCTCTCTCTCTATCCTCCCTCTCTATTTTCCCATTTTGTCCGCTTGCTTTTTGTTTGCTTGTGTGTTAGTTTGCTTGTTTGTCGCGATGGCTCAAGATAATACTAAATTGTGTGACTTCACCAATACCAAGAACAATGATTTTATTAGCACTCTGATTGCTCCTCTTACCGATGTTGAATCTTGTGAAATTAATACTGCTTTGTTGAATCTTGTCATGAAAGATCCGTTCTTCGGCCTTCCTAGTGAAGATGTCGCTACCAATCTAAATAGCTTCGTTTATTTGTGTGACATGCAAAATAATAAAGATGTGGATAATGATATTGTTAAATTGAAGTTATTTCCATTTTCGCTTAGATATCGTGCTAAAGCTTGGTTTTCGTATTTGCCTAAAAATAGTATTGATTCATGGAACAAGTGCAAAGATGCTTTTATCTCTAAGTATTTTCCTCCCGCTAAGATCATCTCTCTTAGAAAGGATATTATGAACTTTAAGCAACTTAATCATGAACATGTTGCACAAGCTTGGGAGAGAATGAAATTAATGATACGTAATTGCCCTACTCATGGTTTAAATTTGTGGATGATTATACAAAAAAATTATGCCGGATTGAATTTTGCTTCCAGAAATCTTTTAGATTCGGCCGCAGGAGGCACTTTTATGGAAATCACTTTAGGAGAAGCTACTAAACTCCTAGATAATATTATGGTTAATTATTCTCAATGGCACATTGAAAGATCTACTAATAAAAAGGTGCATGCGATAGAAGAAATTAATGTTTTAAGTGGAAAGATGGATGAACTTATGAAATTATTTGCTAATAAGAGTGTTTGTTCTGATCCTAATGATATGCCCTTGTCTACTTTGATTGAGAATAATAATGAATCTATGGATGTGAATTTTGTTGGTAGGAACAATTTTGGTAACAACACGTATAGAGGAAATTTCAATCCTAGGCCTTATCCTAGTAATCCCTCTAATAATTATGGTAATTACTACAACAATTCTTATGGAAATTATAATAAGATGCCCTCTGATTTTGATTCTAATATTAAAGAATTTATTACTTCGCAAAAGAATTTTAATGCTATGATTGAAGAAAAATTGCTTAAGATTGATGATTTGGCTAGGAACGTTGATAGAATTGCTCTTGATGTTGATTCTTTGAAACTTAGATCTATTCCACCTAAGCATGATATCAATGAGTCTCTCAAAGCCATGAGAATTTCCATTGACGAGTGCAAAGAAAGAACCGCTAGGATGCGTGCTAAGAAAGATGCCTTTATAAAAGCATGTTCTTCTAGTTCCTATGAAAATAATGATGAAGATATAAACATTATTGATGTGTCCCCTATTAAATCTTTGTTTTGCAATATGAATCTTGATAATGATGGGACTGAATATGATCCACCTTTACCTAGAAGGCGTTCTAAGAATTCTGAATCTTTTGTTCTTGATACTAAATTTTATAAAAGTGGGATTGAAGAAATTAAAACCCTAGATGTTGCTAAACACACCATTATGGATTTCAAGGAATTTAACTATGAAAATTGCTCTTTGATTGATTGTATTTCCTTGTTGCAATCCGTGCTAAATTCTCCTCATGCTTATAATCAAAATAAATCGTTTACTAAACATATGGTTGATGCCTTGATGCAATCTTATGAAGAAAAACTTGAATTGGAAGTTTCTATCCCTAGAAAACTTATGATGAGTGGGAACCAACTATTAAAATTAAAATTAAAGATCATGAATGCTATGCTTTATGTGATTTGGGTGCTAGTGTTTCCACGATTCCAAAGACTTTGTGTGATTTGTTAGGTTTCCATGATTTTGATGATTGCTCTCTAAACTTGCACCTTGCAGATTCCACTATTAAGAAACCTATGGGAAGAATTAATGATGTTATTATTGTTGCAAATAGGAATTATGTGCCCGTATATTTTATTGTTCTTGACATAGATTGCAATCCTTCATGTCCTATTATTCTTGGTAGACCTTTCCTTAGAACGATTGGTGCAATTATTGATATGAAGGACGGAAATATTAGATTCCAATTACTGTTAAGGAAAGGCGTGGAACACTTTCCTAGAAAGAAAATTAAATTACCTTATAAATCTATTATGAGATCCACTTATGGATTGCCTACCAAAGATGGCAATACCTAGATCTATTCTTGCTTGTTATGCCTAGCTAGGGGCGTTAAACGATAGCGCTTGTTGGGAGGCAACCCAATTTTATTTTTATTCCTTGCTTTTTGCTCCTGTTTACTAATAAATAAATTATTTAGATTCTGTTTTGGTTGTGTTTTTTGTGTTTAATTAGTGTTTGTGCCAAGTAGAACCGTTGTGAAGACTTAGGGAAAGTCTTGTTGAACTTGCTGTAAAAAACAGAAACTTTAGCACCCACGAGAACTGCTGCCATTTTTATTTGGAGAGCGATATTTAGTTAATTATTTTTGAAGATGATTAATAGATAAATTTATCACGTCCAGAAATTTATTTTAGAATTTTTGGGGTTCCAGATCTTGCGCTAGCTACAGATTACTACAGACTGTTCTGTTTTTGACAGATTCTGTTTTTGTGTGTGTTGTTTGATTATTTTGATGAATCTGTGGCTAGTAAATTAGTTTATAAACCATAGAGAAGTTGGAATACATTAGGTATAACACCCATATAAATAAATAATGAGTTCATTACAGTACCTTGAAGTGGTCTTTTTTTCTTTCGCTAACGGAGCTCACGAGATTTTCTACTTTAAGTTTTGTGTTGTGAAGTTTTCAAGTTTTGGGTAAAGATTTGATGGATTATGGAACAAGGAGTGGCAAGAGCCTAAGCTTGGGGATTCCCATGGCACCCCCAAGATAATCTAAGGACACCTAAAAGCCAAAGCTTGGGGATGCCCCGGAAGGCATCCCCTCTTTCGTCTACTTCTATCGGTAACTTTACTTGAAGCTATATTTTTATTTACCACATGATATGTGTTTTGCTTGGAGCGTCTTGCATGATTTGAGTCTTTGCTTATTAGTTTACCACAATCATCCTTACTGTACACACCTTTTGAGAGAGCCATATATGATTTGGAATTTGTTAGAATACTCTATGTGCTTTGCTTATATCTTTTGAGCTATATAGTTTTACTCTAGTGCTTCACTTATATCTTTTAAAGCACAGTGGTGGATTTGTTTTATAGAAACTATTGATCTCTCATGCTTCACTTAGATTATTTTGAGAGTCTTAAATATCATGGTAATTTTCTTTAAATCCTAATATGCTTGGTATGCAAGATTAATAATAAAACTTTCTTATGAGTGTGTTGAATACTAAGAGAAGTTTGATGCTTGTTGATTGTTTTGAGACATGGAGGTAATAATATCAAAGCCGTGCTAGTTGAGTAGTTGTGAAATTGAGAAATACTTGTTTTGAGGTTTGCAAGTCCCATAGCATGCACGTATGGTAAACGTTATGCAATAAATTTGAAACATGAGGTGTTATTTGATTGTCTTCCTTATGAGTGGCGGTCGGGGAAGAGCGATGGTCTTTTCCTACCAATCTATCCCCCTAGGAGCATGGGCGTAGTACCGAGGTTTTTGATGACTTATAGATTTTTGCAATAAGTATGTGAGTTCTTTATGACTAATGTTGAGTCCATGGATTATATGCACTCTCACCCTTCCATCCTTGCTAGCCTCTTCGGTATTATGCATTGCCCTTTCTCACATTGAGAGTTGGCGCAAACTTCGCCGGTGCATCCAAACCCTGTGATATGATACGCTCTTTCACACATAAACCTCGTTATATCTTCCTCAAAACAGCCACCATACCTACCTATTATGGCATTTCCATAGCCATTCCGAGATATATTACCATGCAACTTTCCATCATTCCGTTCATCATGACACATTCATCATTGTCATATTGCTTAGCATGATCATGTAGTTGACATAGTATTTGTGGCAAAGCCACCATTCATAATTCTTTCATACATGTCACTCTTGGTCCATTGCATATCCCGGTACACCGCCGGAGGCATTCATATAGAGTCATATTTGTTCTAGTATCGAGTTGTAATCATTGAGTTGTAAATAAATAGAAGTGTGATGATCATCATTTTCTAGATCATTGTCCCAATTGAGGAATATAAAAAAAGGCCATAAAAAGGGAAAAGGCCAAAGAAAAAAAAGAAAAAAAAGAGAGAGAAAGAGAGAAGGGACAATGTTACTATCCTTTGCCACACTTGTGCTTCAAAGTAGCACCATGATATTCATAGTAGAGAGTCTCTCATGTTATCACTTTCATATACTAGTGGGAATTTTTCATTATATAACTTGGCTTGTATATTCCAACAATAGGCCTCCTCAAGTGCCCTAGGTCTTCGTGAGCAAGCAAGTTGGATGCACACCCACTAGTTTCTTTTGTTGAGCTTTCATACATTTATAGCTCTAGTGCATCCGTTGCATGGCAATCCCTACTCCTTGCATTAACATCAATCGGTGGGCATCTCCATAGCCCATTGATTACCTCGTTGATGTGAGACTTTCTCCTTTTTTATCTTCTCCACATAACCCCCCTCATTATATTCTATTCCACCTATAGTGCTATGTCCATGGCTCGCGCTCATATATTCCGTGAAAGTTTATAGGTTTGAGATTACTAAAGTATGAAACAATTGCTTGGCTTGTCATCGGGGTTGTGCATGATGATAGCATTCTTGTGTGACGAAAATGAAACATGACTAAACCATATGATTTTGTAGGGATGAACTTTCTTTGGCCATGTTATTTTGAGAAGACATAATTTCTTAGTTAGTATGCTTGAAGTATTATCAGTTTTATGTCAATATGAACTTTTTCTTGAATCTTTCGGATCTAAATATTCATACCACAATTAAGAATAATTACATTAAAATTATGCCAAGTAGCACTCCGCATCAAAAATTCTGTTTTTATCATTTACCTACTCGAGGGCGAGCAGGAATTAAGCTTGGGGATGCTTGATACGTCTCCAACGTATCTATAATTTTTGATTGCTCCATGCTATATTATCTACTGTTTTGGACATTATTGGGCTTTATTATCCACTTTTATATTATTTTTGGGACTAACCTATTAACCAGAGGCCCAGCCCAGAATTGCTATTTTTGCCTGTTTTAGGGTTTCAAAGAAAAGGAATATCAAATGGAGTCCAAATGGAATGAAACCTTCGAGAACGTGATTTTCTCATCGAATACAACTCAGGAGACATGGACCCTACGTCAAGCCACGTAACAGGAGCCCACGAGGTAGGGCAGCGCGCCTATCCCCCAGGCGCGCCCTCCACCCTCGTGGGGCCCTTGTTGCTCCACTAACGTACTTCTTCCTCCTATATATACCCACGTACCCCCAAACGATCAGAGAAGGAGCCAAAACCCTAATTCCACCGCCGTAACTTTCTGTATCCACGAGATCCCATCTTGGGGCCTATTCCGGAGCTCCACCGGAGGGGGCATCGATCACGGACGGCTTCTACATCAACACCCTAGCCTCTCCGATGAAGTGTGAGTAGTTTACTTCAGACCTACGGGTCCATAGTTAGTAGCTAGATGGCTTCTTCTCTCTTTTTGGATCTCAATACAATGTTCTCCCCCTCTCTTGTGGAGATCTATTCGATGTAATCTTCTTTTTGCGGTGTGTTTGTTGATACCAATGAATTGTGGGTTTATGATCAAGTCTATCTATGAATAATATTTGAATCTTCTCTAAATTCTTTTATGTATGATTGGTTATCTTTGCAAGTCTCTTCGAATGATCAGTTTGGTTTGGACTACTTGATTGATCTTTCTTGCAATGGGAGAAGTGCTTAGCTTTGGGTTCAATCTTGCGGTGTCCTTTCCCGGTGACAGTAAGGGCAGCAAGGCACATATTGTATTGTTGCCATCGAGGATAAAAAGATGGGGTTTTATTCATATTGCATGAGTCTATCCCTCTACATCATGTCATCTTGCTTAAGGCGTTACTCTGCTTTTAACTTAATACTCTAGATGCATGCTGGATAGCGGTCGATGAGTGGAGTAATAGTAGTAGATGCTGGCAGGAGTCGGTCTACTTGTCTCGGACGTGATGCCTATATACATGATCGTACCTAGATATTCTCATAACTATGCTCAATTCTGTCAATTGCTCAAAAGTAATTTGTTCACCCACCGTAGAATACTTATGCTCTCGAGAGAAGCCACTAGTGAAACCTATGGCCCCCGGGTCTATCTTTATCTTATCAATCTCCTACTACTTAGTTATTTACTTTGCTATTTAATTTGCCTTTATTTTACTTTGCATCTTTATCATAAAAATACCAAAAATATTATCTTTATCATATCTATCAGATCTCACTCTCGTAAGTGGCCCTATAGGGATTGACAACCCCTATTTGCGTTGGTTGCGAGGATTTATTTGTTTGTGCAGGTACGAGGGACTTGCGTGTAGCCTCCTACTGGATTGATACTTTGGCTCTCAAAAACTGAGGGAAATACTTACGCTACATTGCTGCATCATCCCTTCCTCTTCGGGGAAAACCAACGCAGTGCTAAAAGACGTAGCACATAGAAGGTTCTCCGCACCTGAATAACACCCCGTCTCAGCATGTTGTGACACCACCGGGTCATTACTCCACCCCTCTAGACAACATGATTGCGGCAGCAACATGGTTGGTGGCTCTGCCGGTTGAGGGTGACTCACCGACGGCGATTGAAACCCGAAGGGCTGGGGAGCTCCTTCAAACGGCTTTGGTACAGCAGCAGGCTTATTCCTATAGTCGTGATCGGATTCATTCGACCCCTTGTCCAAGCCAGAGCTACATTAGGCACATTGACTCGCCAGCAGTCTCGAGTACTGAGGAGCACCGTAATCAGCCTCATGGACATAACCCGGCATGCAATGGGGCCAATGCATAGGATTTGGTGGACCAAGGCAGAACGCGCCGGGAGGCCGAGCTGGCGGCTCACCAGCACGCGCCGGTTTACCCGACGGCTTTAGTTGAGGCGGGTGTAACTTCTAGAGCTTTCGGTGTGTCGTGTCTAACAGCGGCTCTATGGAACAAGTGTTTACCCAAGGACTTCAAAGGCCCTCGCAAGGTGCCCAATTACACAGCAGATCAGCCACCAGAGGCTTGGGTGGAGAGTTATGAGATCGCTATGGAGATGCTGGATGTTAGCGAAGCTGCATATGCTAAGTACTTCACCATGATGCTGGAAGGGACGGCTCGTACCTGATTGAAGGGGCTGCAGGCTAACTCCATCGGGTCATGGGCAGAGCTGAAAGCCCGATTTATCTAAAATTTCAAAGATACATGCAAGCAGCCTATGTCGATCGTGGATTTGGTTTCTTGTGTTCAAGCTGAGGGCGAATAAACCACCAGCTGGGTGCGCAGGGTCTCGACTATTATACATTCTTTAGATAACATCAACATCGGCTCAGCGGTTCTAATGTTGGAGAGAAAATGTCGTTTTGTTCCACTCAAGCAGAAGCTTGGGCGGCTTAAGCGTCATTGCAAAGACATGGGGGAGCTTATGGCGGCTCTTGTTAAGTATGCCGACTCTGATGGCACTACTAGGAAAAGGCCTACTAATGGCGCACTGGTTTTGCCTACTAATGGCGCATTACCAGTGCGCCATTAGTAGCACGCCACTAGTATATCTTACTAATGGCGCACCACAGGTGCGCCATTAGTATCTGGTATACTAATGGCGCACCAACTAGTGCGCCATTAGTATGTAACACCATGCGCCATTAGTGTGCCTCCCGAGGGGCCATACGTAAGCATTTGTCATACTAATGGCGCATTCTCTGTTAATGCGCCATTAGTATCCTTTGGCATACTAATGGCGCACCTGGTGGTGATGCGCCATTAGTATGAATATTTGGTTTTTTTCCTTTTCTGATTTTTGCGCAGGTTACAAAATATATTATTAGATAGAATATAAAATATATTATTAGACAGAATATAGACAGCAGCACACAGCAACATCAGATTCATCGAATACAATAGAAGATTAGTCTCCGAATACAATTCATCATATGAGTCTCCGAATTCAAAAGACCGAACAAAGATAAAACATTTCAAGTCTCAAGACCGCGAGTATCGAGTTTGTCGGAAGTAATACTAATCCTAACAAGTCCTACTAATCATCATCATACAACTTCTACTCGTTATTCATAACAAGTCATACGATCATCATCTTGATAGTCATCGAACCAACCCTACTTGATTGTTCTTAGCACATGATCATCAGTATTAGGCAGGACCTAAATACCCTATTTAAGCTAAAATAGCATAAAACAATATAGACCCTGACTCTCCATTATGGAGAATGGAGAACATCCTGTCTCCAATTCTTGCGCTTCGCTTCCTTTTGCTTCCAAGAAGCTCCTTACGACTGTCCATACATTTTTCCATCCTTTGATTTTCATGTCTCCACTTCTTTTAGAAATCTCGTATGGACAGTTGAGATTCGCAGGACGACCTGGCTGTATGTTCAAAACATTAACACTACCTTTATGATACATCATATGAGGCACACAATTCTCTGGGATTATCTGTTGAAAAACATAGTAATAACTTCATAGTTAGCAATGATGTACTAGTTTTAGAAGTATGCAAAAGATGCACGGATGTCGTAATAGTAAAAATCTTACCAGGGTATCTCCATGGTAGTTACCGTAGTTGAACACATGCACTAGTGGCACGTATTTACCATAATGTTGAGGAGTTTGTTTGTGGATAATGTAATTCTCAATGTCAGTATAAAATCCGACCAGATGATTTTTCTCCTTGTAAGTTGTTAATTCGGAGCCATCGGTGTAGTGGGTTTTGTCTACCATCTCCCGCATATTCTTTGAACAATAAAATAAGTTGTCAATGGAAATAAGCTATCAACTATTTTGAAATAAACAATATAAATTAGCTAATAACTATGTTTTAGAAACTCACATAGCGGTAGAACTGGAGGCGTATCAACAAGGACCCAAATGTCCATATTGTCTTGGTTGATGTCAGGATTACCAAGATCCATGGTGATAAGCATACCCTCATCAAAACCATACATCTTGCAAAATGCTTCCCAATTTTTGCAACCAAAATGGGTTACGCTCTCGGAATTATATAGATTTACTTCAAAGTCCACATCGTGATGAGTCCTTAGGTGAATTTTCTTTGTTTCAGAAATTTCATGGTCTTCAAAATCCATCCTCTCCAAGACATAGCGTCTTGCATGGCATGGGATAAGCTATACTCGAATTGTAAAAGATGAAAATTACACGTTGAAATAGTTGAAGTCATGCTTAATTATGAAAATAACACTTGTCGTCGTTGTGTACCATTTCAACTTCGAAGGTCTCCTTGAGCTTAATGCTGAAGCGCCGATCATCGTCCAGGTGAGGCATGTCGCACAGACCTCGATCGTCGTGGCACCAGTCGCACTCCGCCAGGAGACTTTCATCGTCCGATGATGATGACGACATATCCTACGTTCATAATTCAAAACTACATCATTTAGGGTTTATCGACACCGAGGCATCCTAAAAGCTAAGCTTTTATCATTTAGGGTTTGTCGACGCTGAGGCACCCTAAAAGCCTAAGCTTTCATCATTTAGGTTCTTATCAACACCGAGGCACCCTAAAGCCAAGGTTTTATCATTTAGGGTTTGTCAACGTCGAGGCATCCTAAAAGCCTAAGCTTTCATCATTTAGGTTTTGTCGACGCCGAGGCACCCTAAAAGCCTAAGCGTACATCATTTAGGTTCTCATCGACACCGAGGCACCCTATAGAAGCGAAGTTAAGTTTTCATCATTTAGGGTTTATCGATGCCGAGGCACCCTAGGTTGGGCCTAATCACTTAGCACTAATCACTTGGCTCTATTGCCACCTATGTTGGGTTTATCATCTAGGGTTTATCGATGCTAATGAGAATTCTAAGTTGGGCCTAATCACTTGGCTCTATTGCCACCTATGGTTTAATGCAGCAAGAATGGCAGGGCAGTTGATCCTACTTAACTAAGTACTAAGATACCCCGGCCCATGCATTAGTCGCAAGTACCCCATATGTCCTATTTTTAGCAAAGTCATGCTAAAATTCACAGAAAATTTCAGCATGACCTTTGCTGAAAATAGGACATATGGAGTACCCGAATTTGCCGGAACGGAAGTTAATCGACATTCCGGCAAACTCAAGGGCCTCTCGGGGTACCTGCAAATTCATTACCCCACCCCCACCCAGCTGCAACCCCACAACACCCCACAATATCATCACGACACGATGGTCGGAGACAAAACCCCCCAATATCATCAAAATACTCCAGTTATGAAGTAAAATTCCTGAAGTGTTCCAGGAGTAGAACCTGAAGTGTAGTCAGTGGCTTCGCCTATGTGCATAAAAATCATAAAAATTCAAAATCATTTGAAACCTGATCACTAGTCATAAAAATTCAAAATCAAAATCTACTAATTAGTTCTTGTGCTCATCCAGTAGCAACATCTTTCATACATGATCAGTAGTCATGTACCAAATTTTTATTTAAACTGAATTGGCAAATCAACAAGTGCTCTACTAGTTTCAGACTAGATTTACACTAAATACACTAGAGTATTTGACCAGTAGTCATGTGAACTCTTTGAATTTGTAAACACTTCAGACTTGAGCATTGAGAGTTCACAATTGCAAAAAATGTCCCTTGTTCCTAAACTTGTATTGTACTCCATTCATTCAAGCAGAAAGAAACAATTATTGTTGATACTCATGTGCTTCTTTCCAAATAATTTTATTTATTCAGAGTTTGAGAAATTTTGAACAAAAAAAGAACGCAAGATACAGACTGAATTTGATGTTCAAAAATAACTGATAGTAGCATGCTATTGTACAGATAAAGTTGGGTCATAGTAACACACAGTAACATTTTTGGAATCCAAATTGAAACAATAAATCACAGCTAGCTAGCAACTGAAAATCAAATTGGCACTTTCTCCAAACTCATACATGTCTTCTCTTTTTGTAGCATCAGTGCTCACCTCGATGGATTAACTGAATTTTCTACAAACACCAAGTACTAGGGCACACAAAAGTTCTGAAATTTGTGTGCCTAACTGAATTAACTAAATTTTCAGTAACCGAATAAACTGAATTTTCAAAACTGACAAATATTAATAGGTTGACTATAGCAAATCCAATTTGCATGCTTTAGTACATATAATTTACAATAATCCGAGGGGACAAATACAGCACTGGAAAAGTCAATTCAGGTTTATCTGAATTGGCAGCTACAGTGATGCCATTTAAAGCTAGCTAGAGGGAAACGCCATTTAAAAAAATCCTCTCATCTCATATGAGGAGTGTTAATCCTAAGACTAATAGTTTGTTGTGCAGTACAGCTACAGTGATGCCCTGTCCATTTTGTCCCTCCCCGACTAGATACTAGAGTAGCACTGTTGATGCCCTGTTCTTGCTGAACTTTATGACAGTATATACAACAACTTATCCTCTTAAGCCAAAACAACTTTCTAAAAGCCAGATGCAACATGTTGAGCTAATTTTGAGCAGAACTCCTTGAGGAACTAGCAGCAAGCTTGTGTTATTGCTTACTAAGGTACTGAACTAATCAGAACTTCAGAACAGTGAGCTTTACATACTAATTTCAGAGGGATTTGAACCTAATTTGACCTAAATTCGAGAGGGATTTGACCTTATTTTGCATCTACACTAGCCCTAATCCATGGCTAGAGCTAGTAGTAGGAACACATGGTAGAGTAATTAGGCAACCTTGAGGAACCCAACCAAATCCATGGCTGCTAGATCGAATGAAACAAGGAGGGGAGTTGGGGGCACCTTCACCTTGGGTGGCTGAACGAGGACGTCGTGGATTTAGAGGTCTAGGTGGAAGAAGCCCTTGATTGCGGCGACTTTGGTGGCTCGGTGCGCCCCTCCTGCTCCTCCTCCTCGAGCAGGACAAGGTCGGCGGCTACATAGTGAGGAGAAGGCCCTCCTCTCCTCTCCGGGCGTTGTCCTGGTCGCTTTCTGGCGCGGTCTACCTATAGAGACGAGACGAGAAGGGGTCAGGGGTTTGGAGTGGAGGGGGGCTTACGGGCGGAGGAGGAGGGGGGCTTACGGGCGGAGGAGGACAGGCGGCGGCGCAGTAGGGGCGCGGAGGGAGGCGCTGCTGGGCTCCTGTGCCGGCTGCAGGGCAGCGAAGGCTTCGGACGGCTGGGTGCACCGCGGCGTCGGGCTGGCAGTCGTGGCGGCAGGCGGGGGAGCCGGAGCGGGTGTGGAGCGGGCGTGGGGGTCGTTGGAGCGGGCCGGGGGTCGTCGGAGCGGGCGCGGAGGGGGAGGGAAGGGGGATCTGGCGAGGGAGAGGGAAGGGAGGATCGGACGAAGGGGTATCCAGCTAGACACTATAGCAAAGGCGCACCACACTCTGGTGTGCCATTAGTAGTTTTTTTCTAATAGCAATGGCGCACCCTCCTCTGGTGCGCCATTAGTAACTTTTTTTTCCTGACAGCAATGGCGCACCCTCCTCTAGTGCGTCATTAGTAACTTTTTTTCATTATTTCTTGTTGCATCTAATAATTTGTTTTTTATCAAATTTGTTATTTTCATGAGGACTAGAACAGAAGATATCATCAAATATCATCAATTTTTTTGAAAATATCATCAAATTTGTTTTTTATTTTAATTGAAAATATCATCAAATTTGTTATTTGAAGATATCATCAAATTTCTTATTTGAAAATATCATCAAATTTGTTATTTAAAAATATCTTCAAAAAGTGGGGGAGGGTGCGGGTGTCGGCGGCGGGGGTGGAG
>NC_041382.1:196208858-196281000 GCF_002162155.2 Triticum dicoccoides
GGAGGGTGCGGTGGGTCGTCGGCGGCGGTGGAGCTAGCGGGGGAGGGTGCGGGGGGGGATCGAGATGAAGGGGGATAGCGATTGAGATTTAAAAATATTCATCAAATTTGAAAAAATATTCATGAATTCGAAAAGTGCAACATGAAATTTAAAAATATTCATGAGTTCAAATTTGATATCGTACGCCTCATAGGTCATCAGGTTGTGCTCGGCGCCCTGTGACAAGGCGAATATGAGTTGTTCTTCCGCGGAAGAATCTTCATGTAAAGGGTAGGACAGAAGCTTCTACTTGAACCAACGCGTGAAACATGATTTGTGCTCTTTACTAGTTTAAACAACAAGTGAAACGCGTGAATCTTGAAGTAAAAAAAAATATATATACTAATGGCGCACCGGGTGATAGTGCGCCATTACTAGTTTAAACTAGTAATGGCGCACTGTGAAACAATGCGCCATTAGTAGTTTTGAAAAAAAAAAGAATAATTTTTTTTACAGTAATGGCGCACTGTCTGCTTGGTGCGCCATTACTACTTAGAACTAGTAATGGCGTACTTCGACATGATGCGCCATTAGTATGTATGGAAAAATGGAAAAAAATAATTTAATACTAGTGGCGCACCCTGTTTCTGGTGCGCCATTAGTGTCTTCCACACTAATGGCGCATCACCAACTGATGCGCCATTGGTATATAGTAGTGGCGCACTGCTTCCATGGTCCGCCATTAATATCAATCCGATCTATAGCCCCTTTCCTAGTAGTGTGGTACCAAGGACCCCGACTCTGAGGATGAAATATCGGGAAAGGGAAAGAAGAGTAGCGGCATGAAGGGACAGCAGTACAACCCTGCCAATTAGGGCGGCAATGGGAGGCATAAGGCTAATGATTTTGTGGCTAACACCGGCGCGCGCAATTATAACCAGCGTCATAAGGGACCGCTGGTTCAAGGGGCCAAGTTTGACCTTGATGCAGTGTTAAATCAGCCATGTCCAAAACACGGAACGGATCAGAAGCCGGCTACCCATACGTGGAGAGATTGCAGCATAATGAGAAGCTTTAGGGAGTCCATCCAACGCAACCACGGCCCGAACGGCGGTGCAGGGTCTGGCTCTCATGGTCCGGGTCAAGGAGCCGGCGGCTCAAATTCCGGGTTTCAAGGCCACGGTAATTAGGGAAATTAGCACCAGCTGCAATCTGGTTATCAGAGCAACCCGAAGAAGTTGAATAGTGGAAAGTACCACATCTTCACCACTAGCTTATGTAAGCAGGATCAGAAGCTTCATAAGAGGGCAGCCAGTGTTGTTGAGCCGGCGGTGCCACGTTACTTGCGGTGGTCAGAGCAGCCTATAGTGTGGAGTCGTGAGGATCACCCGCCCCGGGTTGATAATCCGGGCCAGCTGGCTCTTGTGGTGGCGCCTCAGGTTGGGGACTACAAATTCACTAAGGTACTCATGGATGGGGGTAGAAACATTAACATACTTTATTATGAGACCTTCCGTCGCATGGGACTCGCTGATAAAAATCTTAAGCCATCAAACACTATTTTCCATGGCATGGTGCCGGGTAAGTCAGCCTATCCAGTGGGTAGGATATCTTTGGAAGTGGCCTTTGGAGATGAGAATGACTCCAGGTCTGAGACTTTAACCTTTGAAGTGGTCAAGATCAAGAGCCCTTATCATGCTCTGTTTGGGCAGCCGGCTTATCCTAAGTTCATGGCAAGGCCTTGTTATGTTTACTTACAACTTAAGGTGCCTGGTTACAAGGGCACCATCACAGTGCACGGGAGTCGCAAGGTGGCCTTGGAGTGTGAAGAAGGTGATGTTTCCTATGCTGAATCAGTTTGTGCAGCGGTGGAGCTGAAATTTTACACGGATAATGTTAACCCAACAGACATGATGTCCTTGAAAAATCCAACCACAGAGCATGATCCTTCGCTCAAATTTAAGTCAGCGGACAACACTAAAATGATTGATTTTGTCCCTGGTGACTCATCTAAGCAGTTCAGCATCAGCGCTAATCTGGATCCAAAATACGAAAGCACGCTCATCGAGTTCATCCGTGAGAACCGAGACATCTTTGCATGGAAGCCTTTAGACATGTCGGGTGTGCCAAGGGAACTCGCTGAGCACACTCTTAATATTGATCCGAAGTTTAAGCCGGTCAAACAGTTTCTTCGTCGATTTAATGAGGAGAGGCAAAAGGCCATTGGTGAAGAGGTGGCCCGGGTTTTAGCGGTCGGGTTTATTGTTGAAGTTTTTCATCCTGAGTGGTTGGCTAACCCGGTGCTGGTGCTTAAGAAGAATGGCACTTGGCGCATGTGTGTGGATTAGACGGACTTAAATAAGGCTTATCAGGCTTATCCGTTTGCTCTCCCCCGTGTTGGTCAAATCATTGATGCTACGGCGGGTTGTGAACGTCTGAGTTTTTTGGATGCTTATTCTGGTTATCATCAGATCAAGATGGAAGTTAAGGACCAGGATAAGACGACTTTCATTACTTGGTTTGGAGCCTTCTGCTATGTATCTGTGGCTTTTGGGCTCAAGAGTGCCCAGGCGACTTACCAGCGGTGTGTGCAAAATTGCCTTCACAATCAGATTGGGCGCAATGTTCACGCTTATGTAGATGACATTGTGGTAAAGTCCAGGAACAATGAGACCTTGATTGATGATTTGAAGGAGATATTTGACAATCTCTGGGTCTACAAGATGATTCTTAACCCGGCCAAGTGTGTCTTTGGTGTGCCAGCAGGCAAGCTCTTGGGTTTCCTGGTTTCTAACAGAGGCACTGAAGCTAACCCAGAGAAGATCAAAGCTATTACCTCTTTGGCTAAGCTGGCATGTGTTAATGATGTTCAGCGCCCGACGGGTCATATTGCAGCTCTAAGTCGGTTCATAAGCCGGTTAGGCGAGAAGGCTATTCCTCTTTATCAGATGACGAAGAAGACAGATCATTTTGTTTGGAGTGACGCTGCTAATCAGGCATTTGAGGATCTGAAGAAACAGTTGGCTGAGCCGCCCGTGCTTGCTGCCCCTATTGATAAAGAGCCTGTGTTGTTATATGTGGCTGCTAATAGCCGGGCCGTCAGTGTAGCCATTGTGGTGGAAAGGAAAGAGGCGGGCAAGGAGTACCCAGTTCAATGAACAGTTTATTCTATTAGTGAGGTGCTTATCGAATCTAAGCAGAGATAGCCACACTGGCAGAAGCTTGTGTATGGGGTTTTCATGGCAAGACGGAAGCTCAAACAATATTTTCAGGGTCATCCCATTACCGTGGTTAGCTCTGCTCCTTTAGGAGACATAATTCAAAACAGGGAAGCCACATGCCGGGTTGCTAAATGGGCTATTGAGCTTGGACCTCACGGTTTAAAGTATGTGCCTCGTACAACCATCAAATCCCAAGCACTTGTGGATTTCATCAATGACCGGACAGAGTTGCAGGCGCCTGAGGAAAAGCCGGATAACACATATTGGACTACTCATTTCGATGGATCCAGGCAATTGGAGGGCTCGGTGGTTGGAGTTGTCTTGACTTCCCCATGAGGTGATAAATTTTCTTATGTTCTCCGGCTAATGTTCCCTTGTACTAACAATGCAGGTGAGTATGAGGCCTTGCTCCATGGTCTTCGGATGGCTAAAGAGATGAATTTAAGCCGGGTGAGATGCTTTGGCGATTCAGATCTAGTAGCTCAACAAGTCTCTAGCACCTGGGATTCTAAGGATACCCTCATGGCGGCTTATCGTCGAGAGGTTGATGCTATTGCGGGTCATTATAAGGGTTATCAAGTTGAGCATATTGATCGCAGGAAGAATGAGGCGGCTGATACTTAAGCCGGCTGGGGTCTCAGTGTAAGCCAGTGCCACCTAACACGTTCCTGGATATTTTTCTTAACCCCTCTGTCAAATTGCTTACAGAGGAGGATCTTACTGTCCCTGACCCAGAAGCACAATTGGTGGCAGCTCTTCATGCTATTCCTGATTGGACAGTTCTGTATTTGTCTTACATGACCCGGGGTGAGTTGCCAGAAGATGAAATTTTGGCCAGATAGATAACCCGGCGGTCTAAGTCAATGTCAATTGTCAATGGGGAGTTGCACCATCGCAGTGTCACAGGGGCGTTTCAGCGTTGCGTCTCTCCTAAAGGCGAGATTCTATGAGAGATCCATGAAGGAGATTGTGGTCATCATGCCGGCTCTAAATCTCTTGTATCCAAGGCTTTTCGTCATGGGTTCTATTGGTTGACGGCTCATGCTGATGCTAAGGATTTGGTAAGCAGATGCGACGGCTGTCAGAAATTTTCACGACGAGCCCATGTGCCGGCTCAAGAATTGAGGATGATTCCAATTACTTGTCCGTTTGCAACTTGGGGCCTTCGTATGGTTGGGCCTTTCAAGAGGTCCAAGGATAAGAAGACCCACCTTTTGGTGGCGGTTGACAAGTTCACTAAGTGGGTTGAAGCAGAGCCGGTCACTAAGTGTGATGCGGCAACGACGGTTCAATTCATCAAGAAGGTGATCTTTCGCTTTGGCTTTCCACACAACATTATAACAGATAATGGCACTAATCTTTCTAAAGGTGCTATGAGAGAATTCTGTCAACGAGAGCATATCCGGCTTGATGTTTCTTCTGTGGCTCACCCCCAGTCTAATGGTCAAGCGGAACGAGCTAATCAGGACATTCTGCAAGGTATCAAGCCCCGGCTTATGGTTCCTCTACAGAGAACGCCGGGTTGTTGGGTAGAGGACTTACCCTCAGTATTATGGAGTATCAATACAACCGCCAACAGATCAACGGGTTACCATAATTTCCGGAGATGACGTCATGGTGGGTTACAATATTTCACAAGATGAGGAAGGATTTTTTCTAGGTGTTAAAGATTGACATGAAAAAGTTCAAATCAACCTGGGGCCTAATGTTGGGGATATTACTATTAGATATGACCCGCCCAGGAGGGGCCGGGTCGTCTTTATGGCGGTTCATATAAATGAAGCCCATGAGTATATTAAAGATGGTGATTCATAGACAGGCTAGTTAAAAGGGTTAAACCCGAAGGCGGCTTAAGGCCCATAAGTGTAAACCGCCATGTATACGTAAACTTGTAATGTAAGGCATCTAAGATACGTCACCGAGCCGGACACGTTGTATGAGCCGGCGGAACTCTGTAGGCCGCAGGGCATCAACCCATGTATATAAGGGGACGAACCGACAGTGGCTTAGAGAAATAGACAACAACTCGAGAGCCAGGCAAAGCGTATTTTCTCCCTGGTAATCGAAACCCTAGCAATACCACCTCAAACTGGACTAGGCCTTTACCTTCACCTTTCTTCATGGTTTATAGAGCAGAGGCGGTTCTCCCTAGTGAGATCCGCCATGATTCACCCCGGGTGGTGGCTTACATTGAAGCCGACAATGAAAAGGCACGTCAAGAGGCGCTTGACCTGTTAGATGAGGAGCGTGACCTTGCGGCGGCTCGTTCAGTGATTTACCAGCAAGATCTATGTCTTTATCACAGCCGCCGGGTCAAAACCAGAACCTTTCAAGAAGGCAACTTAGTGCTCCGGCTCATCCAGGATCAAACAAACATGCATAAGCTCTCGCCGCCCTGGGAAGGACCTTTTGTGGTCAGCAAGAATCTGCATAACGGGTCATACTATCTTATCGACGTTCAAGAACACAAGGATTCACGTAAGTCGGGGGAGGAGACCCGTCGGCCGTGGAATATTGCTCATCTTCGGCCCTACTATACTTGAGCCACCGGCTCTCATGATGTACATAGTTACATGATGTATATATTATAAGCAGTATAATAAAGTCGGCATCCTTGATAATTCAGGGCCTCTGCCGTTTCACTTCCTCGAAGCTGAGTCTTTATCATCATATTCATTTAAGAGGCTTGACGCCCAAACTTCAGGGACCAAAGAGAGTTGGATGCACAACACATCTCAAACATAGGTCCCTGGTGAGCACGATTTGTTAGTATGTCACTTGGGGGCTTCCTGTTCAAACATAGGCGTATTCGACCAAAGAGAACATAGCGTTACTACCCTCTTGACCAGGTTTGTCCAAACATAGCCGTATTCGACCAAAGAGGACATAACCTTTCCGGGTCATCCTACCTGTAGCCACCTGCTTCAACTCCATCGGGTAATCTCAATTGACCCGTCGAACTCTTAACGATCAATCTTTATGGCGTATTCGACCAAGATCTGAGCTTGTTAAGATTCAAACGGCGGTTTGTCATGCGAGAGCACGGTTTACAGATAGTCAGGATAGATCCAGGCTTCATAAGCCGCCTTCCTTGAAACTTGGATTAATCGTCCCATGATGTATGTTGTTACTCTTACCCCGCGTATCCTGATAAGTCTTTGAGCAAGACCAGACTTTATCTAGGGTTCAAATGTCGATTGGGTACTGTGAGTCAGGCTCATGGAACGCACGAATAATCCAGTGGCTCAGGCTATGTTCATTGAAGAAGACACTTTGGCTTGGCAGCCTACAAAAGCCTTGAATTTATTTTTGATTTCTTCTTTGTATTCTATGATCTTTTCTTTGCCTTCTGGTTTTTTACAAGTCGGGCCCAGCTGCCCTACTTATGACTCATATTTGAAGCATCTTTTGGGTCTCTATAACCCGCCAGGATGGCAGACTCTAAGTCGCCGGAGTATCATACTCTTATGTTTAGAGTTACAGCTCTAACACCTCTAACTGCACGAAGCTGATAAACCGGCAGTTTAAGCATATACTACATGTATGACATCTTATTTAACAATTGTCCGACCAGCCCTGGTTATGGACTATTTGTCCCCAATGGCTTCAATTGGATATCATGACCCGCCCGGCGGTAAGCCGCTAGGTCACTTGTACTTTCTTTTGTGTGTAGGATAATAATCGTTCAAATCTGCATAAATCAAAGGCTATCATACCCATAATGGTTTTTTAAACCGGCGGATCAACAGTATTAAGAAAAAAGCATAAACGTGCACGATAGCACGACAAATTCAAGTTTTTACTACCCTATTACATGGCCCCATGAGCCGAATGAGATCAAGTGTTTTTTTAAAGATCAAGTATCTAAACCGCCCGGCGGTTCAATCTTCTTGGCCTTGCTGACCGGAGGCTTCTGCATCATCCTTTGTCGGTTCTTTGTCCTCGTCCGCCGTCTAAAAATTTGGTGATGACCAGTTGATGCCAGATAAAGCATGAAATTCAGCCTCATCTATAAGATCAGACGGTTCAACTTCAGGGACAAAAGTGTGCTTACGAATTGGGGCGATTAAGTGCATCACTCTATAAGCCGGGGTTGGCATCCTCTAGTTCTCTCTGTTATAAGCCGGATGGTATTTTGAAAGATTCGAGTCATTGGCAATCATAGTCGCCATGGGACGTATCTCTTTCACGCAAGCAGAGAAGTCCTTCTGATCAAAAGGCATACCATCTTCTTTCAAGCTTGGGTAACCAGTGGCTACCTCATATGGGTCAAGCTCTGGTGCCCATGCCTTGGCCCGACTCAAAGCTGTCACAGCACCGGCTCTTGTAGATGGCCGTTTCATCTCATCAATTCTTGCAGGTAGCACAGACAGTTTCTTCAACACATCTATCAACATAGTAGGCGCTTGACTTGCTAGAGAGATTCCGGCCAGCGCACGTTGAGCCACGGTGTACAGTTGTTCGACAAGTGTATAAACAGCTTTGAGCTTCACAAGCATGTCTTGATTAACGTTACTGCTCCTGGGACCTAGGTATGTTACAGATTGGTTAATGGCGGGTTATATTATCACAACAAGGATTAACTTTTGATGACTAGCAAGGCGACTCACCAAAGATAGCAGAAACCATCTGAGATACACGGTGTTTTAAGCCGGTGAGCTCAGTGGTCACCTCTTGAAGAGATGCTTCTGCTTTCTCAGCATGCTGCATTAAAGCAGTCTTTTCTTCATCCCAAGTCTTTTTCTCCACCTCAAAACTGGTCTTCAGCTTTTTCGACTCAGCCACGCTAAACTGGAACTTTGACTTAGCCTTCCGGACCTCGGTTTCCTGAGTCGCCAGCCGGGTCTTTGCTTCATTTAATTGAGACTCCAGTTCAGCAGTAGCAGCCTGCATGAAGTACAAAGTTATCAACACATTTATATCAGGGTTACATGTTTATAAGTCCAAGTCTTTTGCAAGCAACAACACTTGGCACTTGGGGGCTAATGTCTGTCAAAGAAATTTTTCAAGGAAACGGCTCTATGAATAAAGTCCGAAGCACTTTGCAAGCAAAACCACATGGCACTTGGGGGCTAATGCATATTGCTTGTCTCTTCTTAATGATGAGCCGGATGTACTGTAAACAGTCCCAACCGACTCATGGGGGCTACGCAGTTAAACTCTCCTTTCTTACACAATGGTAAATCGGACCGGGTCATTCATGCTGATTAAGCCGGCCCTTGGGGACTACGGATGCAAAGTTACACTGCTTAAATCAGGCTTGGAGGGATTCTATAACAGAAGCTTATGGATTCCTCTAAAGTCTACAGCCTATTCAATCTTATCATAACCAGTAGACTTGGGGGCTGCCAGGATGTACATAACTTATTTAAAAGACAGAAGTCATACCTCGTATTTCTGGTGCATCCATTTCACCATATCAATCTCAAGGTCGCGCCTGGAATGAACTTGGTTAAGATAACCAGAGAATACTTCATTGACGGACAATTGAGAGTAATAAGCAATGTCAAATTTCATTTTTCGCCTCTCGATGAACTCGTATTTCGTGGAGTGCTTGGCTAAAACGGTTGGATGTCCCGGTTCTCTGAAGCTGGTGCCAATAATGATAACATCTTCACCATGTTCTTGTGGCGGCTTAAATGGATTGGATGACTCAGTAAGCACAGGATTGGCATCTGTGTGATCATGAGAGAGGTCAAGAATCACAGGAGGAGTGCCAATGGCAGGTCCTTCTGGCTGTTTGTTAGAAGCTTCAAGTACAGGGATTTGCTGCTCCGGCTCAGCTATTTCAGGTGCCTCAGTTGGCTTGGTCACCTTCGCCTTCTTGTTAGGTTTTGCTTGACCACTGCATAGGTTATGACAAGTCAATATAAATATAAGAGTGTAAAGAGTTACAGAGTAAAATTAATTGCCATTACCCAGGGGCAGTTTTAAAAGCCGGCAACACGGTTTGCAACGAGTCGCCAGAGGAAGAACGGGCAAGTTCCTGGTCAATTGAATCAACAGAATTAGGAGGTAGACAGATAAGACCCGCCAGTGGGTTAAAGGAGTAAGTTAAAAAGAACCTTGTTTCGCCTTTTTCGAGGAGCAGGAGTGTTTGGTAAGCCGGAGGACAACTCTTCACCGCCGCTCGTCCGGGTCTGACATCGATTCTCATGTTGTTGTTGCTTCAGAAGAAAGTGAGGATCTAAATAAGCCAAGGGGTGTGAAAACCTTACTTTTCGGGTTACTTGATGAAGTTCCTGTCTTGGCAAAGGTTCTGAGCCGGAGGAAATAATAGTTACATCTTCTTCAGCTACTTGGCTGGCTCCCGTGTCAGCCTGATAATAGTCAGTGTCAATAAGATGATTGAAGAATGAGCCAAGAGAGTCAAGGGCTACCTCTGACTTACAAGTGTCATCCAGATTAAGCAGTTCAGAGGCGCTTGGTTTCTTCTTTCTCTTGGTGGTCTTCTTGGCGGTTTTCATGGCGGCTTTCTTGGCAGCTCTGGCCTTCTTAGCAGCTTGATGATCATACTTTGTTTTCCAAAATTCAGACTTAGCCTGCAAAGGTCACTAAAAGTTGAGTTAATAAGGTATTTGAATGATGAGGTAAAGGTAAATAAATTTCGGAGACTCACATCTAGTGGCGGGTTAAGCTTGCAGAAAGGGGCCAGTCCCACTTTAACACAGTCCTCCGGATCTTCATTTGGAAGGGACTTAACCATTTCATGAATTGCTTCGTCAGTTAATGGTGTGGAACTATGGTGCAGTGGTTCTTTTGCACCACCAGTGTAAGTACACATTAAGCCGGTGCGGCGGCTCAAGGGTATAATCCGCCAAGAAACCCAGCACCTGACCAAATCAATGCCAGTTAAACCATTTCCTAGCAGGGCCTTCACCATTGCAATGGTAGGAGCAATTTTTGCCCGTTTAGCAGTGGTAAGCTTCTCAGGAAGATTGTGCTTTGGGTCCAGGCGCTCGGTACGGTAACCCGGCGGCGGATTCTTGTCAGCCGGAGAGGTATCTTTGCAATAAAACCATGTCTGGTTCCAATCCTTGGGGTGACTCGGCAGACATGCATCAGGGAAGATGGCATCTCTTCTACGTTGAATCGAGATTCCACCAAGTTCCAAGCTAGGGCCATTCGTGAATTCAGTTTGGCAGTTTAAATAAAAATATTCCCTAAAGAGGTCGATGCTGGGCTCCTCTTGAAGGTATACTTCGGAGAAAACTTGGAAGTTACAGATATTTGACACGGAGTTGGGTCCAGTGTCTTGAGGATGGAGTTGGAAGAAATGCAGAATGTCTCGGAAAAACTTAGAGCCTGGTGGTGAGAAACTGTGGCACACCGGCTTAGAGAAACCGGAACGCCCCGTATTTCAGCCCAGAGATCAAGGAGAAGTCTTCTGGAATACGGCACTGCTTAGCATAGAACAAATCAGCTTTCTATTATTACACGAATATGAATACAAGGTCTCCGATATTACAATGAATAACATCGGCACGGCGACACTACGCCATCCTCAGTTGCTCTATGCAAACAACAGAACAACTCGAAGCAGCGGAAAAACTTCTAGCAGCGGAACAATGATGGCGGTGGTGAACTCCACTCCACAGGGACTCTCGCTAGAACGCTTATCCTAGCTCGCACGAATGGAAACCAATACAAGCAAGCAATCAAATCCGGCATGACCTGCAAACTGGCATGACACGCCAAGTTAGTACATTGAATGTACTTGCAAGCTCACAATTACCAGAAGCATTCAAGACATACAACAACATGGCAATTATAGGTTAAGCAGGAATTAACATGAGATCATCAGGATAACATGGCATGAAAAACATGAGCATAATACCGCTAGAACAATATGAGCATGGCATGGACATATAAATCTGACGATACTAGCATGCAACATGATGACACTATATGCACCACTAGTTCTGCTTGAGTTACCTCATAACCATCACATGCATTACTTACCAACCTCGGACATCATCACGATCATCTCAGGATCAAATCAAGCTTGGTATAAACAACACCGTAGTAATCATTAAATGACCACAAGGAGCTTGATATTTACCCACGGTTATTGCACAATATCACGAATATCCAACAACTCGGTATCCTCGATACCACGGTGATCATTTCGGCGATCACAACCATGACCAACACTTGGTCTCAAACGGTGATCATTCCGGCGAACACAACCAACTTCTCTCCTCATTGAATTGGGGTTGTTATTAATCAAGTTATTATTAATACTGTTGACTCACAGTGTGACCGACACGAACTTGGCCCTTATCCGCGGGCGCGGCCATCGATAGATTTAGTATACACTCTGCAGAGGTTAGTACACTGTACCCACACCACAGAACCCATGGCCTCGCACTCCCATTCGGGTGGACCAACGGCGTTCCAACAAAACGGTTCTACTGCCATGACACCCTCACGGCCACTCCGACTCACTCCCCACTGGGCTAGTCCTGGGTGGCCCCGTATCTACCAAACACACAACGACCACCGTCGTGGCCAAAACATAAACGGTCCCGAATGGGGACCCGAATCCATAACAACAACAACGGGCACACAAGGCTTATGTCCGCCTACCTAATCAGGGTAGCGCGCGCCCATAACCTTCCCTCGTTGGAGGCACCGGCGAGAGGCACGACAATAGACCCAGTTAGGACCTTCCCATAAAGGTAAGCATGGTTGCACTAGTCAGTTCGATATGGTGGCACCATGACTCAGCCAACAGTTGTTCAAGTTCAGTTTAATCCGATTAAACTTGAATGCAATATGCTGAGCCATGATAAACTTAACATGATGCAATTACAAAGCATGAGCATGATATCAACATAAGCATGGGGGCGCAACATAACTATCCACCATGTAAACAATGAATCATATCCAACTGAGCATATCACAAGTACACACTACTCATAGCATAACATGAACATCAACAATAAATACCATGCAATAACACATCAATCATATTACCGAGTAAACACTTAATCAGCTAATAGCAAAGGAACAAAGCATAATAACGATACTCGGTAACTAACGTTATTCACGCACCGAAGAATATGACCAACCCAACATGCACTATTATCAAGCATGGCAATATGAAAGTAATACTAGCGAGTAGAACATGCTAACAGAGTGCAAGAAAACATAGCATGACAGTAACCACCGATCCATAAGCATAACCAAAATAACGACAGCAGTAGCAAAACAAGCATACAGTTATTAAAGATTCAAGTTAAAAACCAAAGCTACTGCATGGCTATCATGCAAATGGTGGTTGTGGCTTGCGTGGGGTGGAAGAAATCACTGGGAAGAAGTGCGGTGAAGCCGCGAAAAGATTTGCCGGAAACAGTTCTCTCTCGGAGGGGCTGTTTTTGTGCAAGGGAAAAAAGGTCATTTTCAAAATTTTAAAACATGGTGAAAATGATTTCAACAGAACGGGCTCGATGAAACAAAGAAATGGGTGTTGGATTCACCTCATTTGGAGTTGGGAGTAAAGAGATATAGTTGTTTTTCTGCCAGGGACCCATCTATAAAGAAATATTTTTCAGCCTGGGCCTAAACAGAAAAACTGAAAGTGCCTACGGCCGAAATACGTTTTCTGCAACAAAAAGCGTATTCTGAACAGAAGTAGATTGAAAATGCATTTTTGAAATAGGAAAGTGTACCCGGGAGAAACCCGTCTCCACTTATCCACGTGTACCCGTGGCTGGGGCCACTTCCAGGCGGGGCCCAGGCGCAGGGGGAGGGGGCACGGGAGTTCGTCTCCTTCCTCCCGCTCCTGTGCTCCCGTGCAGGATAGAGGAGGAGCAGGGGAGGAAGCAGCAAGGGGGCCGGCCAGCTTCGGACATCTCTGGTCGAGCCGAGGGCACCGGCGGGACCGGGGCAGCGAGGGCGTCCCGTTCAGAGGGAGCACGGACGCCCGGGAGGAGAGGGGTGGAGGGGAGAGGTGGCGCCAGGAGGAGGACCGGGACGGGCAGGCGGTGGTGCTCCCCGGCGAAGCAGGCACTCCGACAAGGGGGCAAGTGGGTGGGGAGGATGAGTGGAACGAGGGGGACTTGGTCAGTGGCGTCGCTAGGATTTTGATGCTGGGTATTCATTGGCACAAAAAAATTACTCTAAATGTATTATAAAGACACCAGTACAACAATAGTAATTTTTGAATATAACATAAAGACACCAGTACCTTTTTATTGACAGATTGATGATATCACATCTTACAATATAACTTTGCGATCGCCTTTTTGGAAGAGATTGATGACATCCTCATCCTTTACTTGATTGAAGAATTCTCTCTCAACAAATGTAACCAAACAATTGTTCAAGTAATCATCACCCATTTTGCTCCTTAGCTTATTCTTCACATAGTTCATTGAAGAGAACACCCTTTCAACACTAGCAGTAGCTACTGGCAGAATTAATACCAACTTAAGAAGCTTGTAAACAATATAGTATTGTTCATGCTTGTTTGTCTCGACAAGCATAACTGAAAGCTCACACAGATTCTTCAAGTTTTGAAACCTTTCATCTCTATGCACATGAGTAACATACATGTTTAGTTGCCATGGAAGTCTTGCCAGTTCATCACTTGTGAAATCATTAGCATAAAACTTTGTAGCAAGCCTAACCAATTTCTCTTGATCATAAGCAGCAAATAGACGAAGTGGACAAAATGCTGCCATGCAAGAAAGTAGATCTGTGATTACCTCATCAAATCTGCCATTCAACTCACTAATTTGCCTATTAATGATACTCACATACATATCAACTTTGAAGCGATGGTAATTCGTTGCACCATTAAAGAAACCCCTTCTAGGCCGGCCAGTGGGAAAGTAAGGACCCTCCATATCAACAATTTTGATCTTATGCTTTGTACAAAAAGATGTGACCTTTTTGAGAAAATCATCCCATCCAGGATGAGTCCTCAAACCCTCCAAGTGATACTTTGTGATATCAACAAGCTCAATAGCATGAACAATATCTTGGTCTTGCTTTTGCAAAGCTCTACTCAACTCATCTGTGTATCCAAATATTTCTTGCATCAAGTGTGCCATGAAAACAAACTCAAATGATCGAAATGGTGTTAATATGGTTAGAGCCGCTTGCACCTCCGCACCATGGTACTCTTTTCCAATCTTGATGAGGACTCGTCGTATTGCACCATACATACAGATGACATGGTTCACGGTTTTGAAGTGAGAGCCCCAACGTGTATCACATGGCCTTCCCAAACCCATTTCCTGATTAAGCCCACTCCCCGTTTCTACTTCTTCCAATTCCAATGCATCAATGAGTTACTCAGCTTGAGCTATACGAAGCATTCTCATCTTTTTACAAGACATGCCAAGAGCATTTAACAAGTGTGCAAGTTGTTGAAAGAACCAAGTACAATCACCACTCTCTTTAGCAACAGCAACAAGAGTTAACTGTAGTTGATGGGCAAAACAATGAACATAGTAGGCAGAAGGAGACTCATCCATAATCAGTTTTTTGAGGCCATTAGCATTACCTTTCATGTTGCTAGCTCCATCATATCCTTGCCCACAAACCATTGCAAAGGTCAAATTGTACTTCATAAGCATTTGCTCAATTGCAGCTTTAACTGTCAAAGAGGTAGTATCTTGAACATGAGCAAGACCAAGAAATCTTACAACAGCCCTTCCTTTCTTATCAACATAACGCAAGAAAATTGCCAACTGTTCATTCTGATACACATCACTAGACTCATCTGCAAGTATTGCAAAGTGGCCACCATCAAGTTCTTCAATGACTAATTTTGTAGTCTCATGTGCACAACATTTTATTAACTCATGTTGTATATCATGGTGAGTCATCTTGCAGTTCTGTGGAGCATTTTGAGAACAACCCTATCAACCTCTTCAAAATTTCCAGCTAGACAATTTAAAAGCTCAAGAAAATTTCCTTTATTTAGTGAGTTTTCACTTTCATCATGTCCTCTAAATGCCAAGCCTTGGTGCAATAGAAATCTCAAACATTTGAGTGTACATGTCAAACGCTGCTTATACAAAGCCTTATATTGTGAGGTGTTTGAAGCAAAGACTCCCTAATTGATGCTTGAGGTGTAGTGAACATATCATACTTCTCTTGAGCTTCAGCATGAGCACTACTAACCTCACCTTCATGTTTCTCCAATCTCGATTTCATGTTCGAGTTCCTAAATCCATTCTTCACAAATGCATCTCCACCGGGATATTTTGTCTTATCCTTGAACAGATAGCAAACAAAGCAGAAAAGCACTATCTTTTGTCACACTATACTCAATCTATGGAAATTCTTTAAACCAAGCACGACAAAAGCGACGGTCAACTCCACTTTTATTTGTATACTCAAAGTTATGATTCTTTGGTTGACATGGCTTCATCTCAATATATCTTCTTCTTACTCTATCTTGGTCATTGATAGCATACATTGAGATGGGAATCCGCTTCCCAGGATCAGGTTTGAGTGCCTCCAAATCTGCTACCATTGGTTCATCATTTGCATCACTTGTTTCAGCATCTTTATCAATTGGGGTTGGGGTTGCTTCTCTGCTCTCCGGTTCACATTCCGCATCCGGTGCTTGCACTAACGCCAATTGCAAATTGCTCTCAAGCTGAACATGAGAGGTACAAGTACCCGATGCAGCTGCACTCTGATTCGGTTTAGACGTTTCATCAATCTTCTTTGCTTTTGAAGCTTTTTCCCACAATGCAAGAATCCTACTACCACCACCAGTCCCATTCTTCTTCATCATCTACATTACAACAAAACAAGGAAGAAATTAGCATCTACAAATTAACAAAACAAGGAAGAATTCTACTCCAGCTGCAAAATCGAATCAACTAAAAAACTAAAACTCTGTTTCTTTAATATTGTACCTGAACGCAGGGCACCGACGCAGGCGGGAGAAAGAAACTGCAGCTGGGCACTGGACCCTAGGCTGGGCGGTGCCGTGGCGGGCGATGGGCGGCTGGGGCAGGGCGGTCGACGAACGGCGAGCGCCGGGGCGGGGCGGCGTTGCAGCAATGCAATCCGAGGGGCGGTCGACGGACGACGCGCGCCGGGGCGGGGCGGCGTCACAGCGATGCAGTCTGAGGGGCGGAAGGTGGACGGCGAGCACCGGCGGTGCTGAGCGGCTGAGGGTGGAGCAGGGGCGGGGCGGCGGCCGGTGACTTAGTGAGCGGGAGTAGGGGTCGCTCGCGCTGGTCGCTAGGCCTGGGAGGCTAGGGCTCGAGCAGGGGAAGTGGGGATTGGGGAACGACCAAATGAGGCAACGAGCGAGAGAAGGGGGTGAGCGGTGGGCCGTGCGTTGCAGCTATGTATTAATTTTGTTTGCGCTCAATAATGGGTATTCATATGAATACACATGAATACCCTCAGCGCCGCCAGTGGACTTGGTGGACGTGGTGGGAGGAGGAGAGGAGGCTCGGGTTGGTTGGAACCAAGCCGAGACCGATGCGGCAATGGAGATCAGAGGCGAACTCCGGTGAGATGTGGCAATCCTTGTGACCAAATGAGGCGGGGAAGAGATGAGTGATGTGCGGAGGGGTTCGGGGGTCCTTATATAGGCGCGGGGGAGGGCTCTAGAGCTCACGAGCGAGCTCCCGACCAAGCTTTAATGGTGGATAGAGGCTGGGCATGGCACGGGCATGGCGTTTGTGACGCATTTAAGGCAAACGATGATGAAGCAGCAACGCAGGGCGAGGCAGTCGAGCACGGGCGAGCTCCAGGACATGAATGGAGGTCGAGATGAGGAGGGAGGAGACGAGCACAGTGGCCGGACTGAGCCAGAGCTTGCACTATATGTGACGCCAACGTGATCACCACATGCACTGGTGCAAACGGCACGTTCTGGCCGGGCCGACCATGCCCAGTAGATAGACCATCGTGTCCTTAGTCAAAATAAGGAAATAAATCGGTCCAGGGGCAAAGAAGAGATTTGCACTTAGCTCCAAAGTAAATCAACAGGGAGGTGCTTGTAACTTGCTGGGCTAAACCAGCTTGGTAACGTGGTAAATAGTTTGTGTGGCGATGATCAAACACGAAGGTGATTTTGATCACCAAAAATCAGACTAAGAGGAGGAGCTTAGATGAGGGTTGCTGTAGAAACCACTATAATGGACAAAATTAGAGATTTGGATGATGCACTCACATGAAGCATCAACTTGAGCTCAAATTTGGCAAGGCTTAGTCATTTGGTCATACTAAGATGCTGTAAAAATTTCATACCAATTGGATTCACCAAAATGGTGCTTCCTTCACAGCTATTCTCCCCGACCAAAAACTTGCAAGAATTCTAGAGAAATATTGGCTCATTGTGATGGTGCCAAATTTGGTGGATAGAAGTTATTTGGGTAGGAGAACGATCTTGTATTTTCTCAGAATTAATAAAGCAATATAAAATGCACTTGCTTCACAACCTGGAAATATTGCCAGAATCAAAGATTTGGTCCTGTGCTCACATAGATCAAGGGATGGAGCTTAAATTTGAAGTAGGCTAATTATATGGGCACATGAAGAGGCATGCAAAATTTCAACTCATTTGGGTAACCTAGCTAGTACTTCCTTCACAATGCCTTCTGTTTGACAGAAAGTTTGAAAAATTGCTGAGGAAGATTGGCTAGGCAAATAAAGTTGAATTTTGGCATGAGGCAATTATTTGGACATGAAAGAATACCCAACAAGTTTGGGAGCAAACAAGATTGGATAGGTGGCACTTCCTTCACAGAAAGGCACACTGGACAGAAATGAAGATTAATTATTGGGGGATTGTTCTTGGGCTAGGACAGGAAAGTTTGGGCATATTTTAGCAATATATGACCCAAAGGAATTATGAGAATTAATTTAGATTTTTGGGAGTGACAGAAATATAGGTTGCTTCACAACCTAGGGCAGACAGGGTTATTCCTTTAACAGAAAAATGAATATTCCTGAGAAAAATAAATTAGGGTTTGGTCAAGGAGTGGAGTGACATGGTCTTGGAAAGGTTTTGAGAACCATGAGTCACTTGGGAGAGGAAATGAAGATGATTTCCTAGGTGACAAGGCCACAGAACCACTCCAAAAAAAGAAAAACAGGGCAAAAACCAATTAAATCAAAAGAAAAAGAAAAGGGCCAAAATCCAGGCTGTTACAAAAACCCCGGTTCATGTGATCAGTGAAAACAATGGTTTCGCCCTCCTTTGGCTGAGGTCATTCTTCGCCCGGGTCAGGAGCACGGTAATGCATCACACTCTATGCGGGTAAATACCCGACTTTGACAAAGTCCTTAAATGTACCCTCGGTGACGCTGGAGGGGACCCAATTGCATGTATAGACTGTTTTTGGCGGCATGGTGAAGAGAGGAAGCCAAATGGAAAGGAAAAATTTTCTGGTTCAAGTAAGTTGGTGAAAACACAAGTTAAACAGCTATAGTGTATATTCAGCATGGCAGCTTAAGTGAGGACTAATGATATGTGAGTGATTATAAGCCGGTGAGGTAAGCCGCCATGACCAGCATGGATAGTCAAGATCTAACACGAGCAAGTTATATTAAGTATTGGGAAAAACAGGTTTCACGGGTTGAAGCTATAAGATTGGATCTGCAGCTATTCGGAAAAATGAAATAAATTCTAAGTGGAAAATATCGGTGGCCGAAAAAGGGGAACGTCTAAGTGAGATCTATTTGCAATGGGGATATATTCTCATATCAAAGAACAAGTGTTAAAACTGCTACCGCATAAGATTTATGTGGTTTTTTTGGATCTAACCAATGAATCTAAGCAAGAAGAAAGAAGGTCGGCGACGAACACCGATGAACAATGAAACCCTAATGACAGATCTATGGCGAGGAAAAGGAAGACTTACTGATCCTGATGAGACAGCGGAGAAGCGCCGCGGTGCTCTGGTCCATTCAGGGTGATGCAGCGGCCGGAGTCGAGGTCAGAGACGAAGGTTAATGGTGGCAGAGCTCGGGCGCATTGGAGCGTCACGGGGAGGAAGAAGAAGGCAAGAAGGAAAGGGGGAATGAAAGGGGAACCCGCGGCCCTATTTATAAGGGGAGAAGGATAAGTGGCATGCGCAAGAATCGAGGAGACAGGAGAATGGATGTGCGACAGCGCGGGCACCTCGATTTTCGGAGGGTCGGTAAAGGAAGAGATTTATTAAGATTTGGGTTCTGTGTAGTATTAATCACAGGTGACGTCACGAGGGTTACAACAATTTCCAGAGATGACGTCATGGCGGGTTACAATATTTCACAAGATGAGGAAGGATTTTTTCTAAGTGTTGAAGATTAACATGAACAAGTTCCAATCAACCTGGGGCCTAATGTTGGGGATATTACTATTAGATATGACCCGCCCAGGAGGGGCCAGTTCATATTTATGGCGGTTCATCTAAATGAAGCCCAAGAGTATATTAAAGATGGTGATTTGTAGACAGGCTTGTTAAAAGGGCCAAACCCGAAGGCGGCTTAAGGCCCATAAGGCCGTACACGTTGTATGAGCCGGCCGGGACTCTGTAGGCCGTAGGGCATAAACCCATGTATATAAGGGGACGACTCGGCAGCGGCTTAGGGAAAGAGACAACAACTCGAGAGCCTGGCAAAGCGTGTTTCTCCCTATAATCGAAACCCTAGCAATACCACCTCAAACTAGACTAGGCCTTTACCTTCACCGTAAGGGGCCGAACCAGTATAAACTCCTCATGTACTTTGTCCCGTTTGACCCCTTTGATCTAACCTCGTCGCAATGGTTCCAGAACTAAGTCCTTTCATGAGGACATCTGTCGTGACACTTCCACGACAACGCTTGTTGGGAGGCAACCCAATGAATAAATTTTAAATTGTGCTTTTTTCTTTGTGTTTTTGAGTGTTAGCACAATTATGCTACTATTGTGATTGTGTTTTTTGTGTTTTAATTAGTGTTTGTGCCAAGTATAACCAATAGGATCTTCTTGGGTGATAGTTGTTTGATCTTGCTGAAAAAGACAGAAACTTTATTCTCATGAAAATAATTGTTAGAAATCACCAGAACATGATAAAATGCCAATTCTTTTTGCAGAAGATTAATATACAAATTACCCAGGTCTTCCTAGTTTTTCAGAATGTTTGGAGTTCCAGAAGTATTCGAACAATCGGATTGCTACAGACTGTTCTGTTTTGACAGATTCTGTTTTCTTTGTGTTGTGTGCTTATTTTGATGGCTTTGTGGTGTTCTTTGATGAGTTTTTGCCATAGAAAAGTTGGAATATAGTAGATATAATACAAAAACAAAACATGAATTGGTTTTATACAGCACTTTTAGTAGTGATTTATTTTTCTTACACTAACGGATCTCACGAAGGTTTTGTTGAGTTTTTGTGATTGAAGTTTTCAAGTTTTGGGTTGTCTTACAATGGATGAAGGAAGGATATAAGAGCCTAAGCTTGGGGATGCCCCAGCATCCCAAGCTATTATCCAAAAATGAGCAACCAACTAAGCTTGGGGATGCCCCCGAGTGGCATCCCCGCTTTCCTCCAACAACTATCGGTATTTTAGTTGAAGCTATATTTTTATTCGTTACATGATATGTGTTTTGCTTGGAGCGTATTGTATCATATGAGTCTTTGCTTGTTTTATTTTGTGTTTTAAGTCATCAATCCTTGCTGGACACACTTATTTGGGAGAGCCAAAATTATGTCATGACTTGTCAGAATTGCTCTCTATGCTTCACTTAAATTTTTTATGAGCAATGGACTTGCTCTAGTGCTTCACTTTTATCTTTTTGAGCACAGTGTGCTTATTATTTTTGAAGAAATGTTCTCTTGATTCACTTAGATTTATTTGAGAGTTAGTAAAATTTTCAAGAAATCCTCTCTTGCTTCACTTAAATTATTTTGAGAGAAACAAAAAAGAATTATGCCCATGATCTTCACTTATATTTGTTTGAGCTTATGAAAAGCAACACATGAAAATTAGTGCCAAAGTGATAGATATCCAAGAAGGATATAATAAAAACTTTCATGAAGATCATTGGACAAAATAAACTTGATTATCGGTAATAGTTTTGAGATATGATGATGTGATATGTGAGTTATGTTGATGAGTAATTATGCTCTAGTAAGAATATTGGTGTTAAGGTTTGTGATTCCCTATGCAAGTATGAAAGTCAATAGTCATGCAATGAAATTATATCCAACTTATGGTGCATTATTCGGTGTTATTTATGCTTAATGCTTGCTTATGATATTATCCGTTTCTTAGTTGGTCGCTTCCCAATCTTTTGCTAGCCTTCATTTTGCACCAAGTATGATCTCTACTTGTGCATCCCAAATCCTTTAAACCAGTTTTGCCACAAGAGTCCACTGTATCTACCTATATGTGGTATTCTTTTGCGGTTCTAAGAAAATTTGCATGTGCCATCTCTAATTTTCAAAATAAACTTCTCTTTTGTGTGTTTGTTTCGCCCCCGGAGCGGTGAGGGGTGGCTAATATTTTCCATGCTGGATGTGTTATTCTCACGATGAGTGTTTATTCACTTGTCATTGCACGAGAGTAAGGCAAAGGTTTTAGGGATGCTCGGTCCCGAAATGCAAAAATGAATTTACTTTATGTTGTCAAATAATAAATTCCTTGGAAAGTGTTGGTATGGAGGGCACCTGTGGATACGGTTAGCCATGGAAAGTGAAAGTATGGTGGAAAAAGGAATACAATTTATTTTCTGTTTGGGAACTACCTATGGAATATCTAGCATGGAAAGTGTTGGGAACTCTAAGTCGTTTTCGTTGGTTGGATGGATACACCTCTCAAAATGTTTTTATTTCTATTTTTTTTGCTTTGAGCTCTGGCACCTCTACAAATCACTACTTCCCTCTGTGAAGGGCCTTTCCTTTTATTTTATGCAATTTTTATTTTTGAATTTGAGTCTCCATCTTCTCTCATAAAAAGCACCAACTAGGAGGCAATATGATTGTACTTAAGTATTGGGTGTAGCTAATATTCGAGTGTGTTTCATGAATGGATCAATGGTTGAGCATGATGGGCAAGGAGTAACTTATTTTAGTGTTGATATTTTGAAAGACATGGTTGCTTGTTGATATGCTTGAGTATCTAAATTATTATGTCAAAACTAGACTATTGTTTTGTATCACATAAAAGTCCAATTGTCCATGCTATAGAGAAAAGAATATGATATGACATGATAGGTAGCATTGCACATCAAAAATTCTATTTTTATCACTTACCTACTCGAGGACGAGTAGGAGTTAAGCTAGGGGATGCTAATACGTCTCCAACGTATCTATAATTTTTGATTGTTCCATGCTATTATATTATCAATCTTGGATGTGTTATAATCATTTTATAGTCTTTTATATCATTTTTTGGTTCTAACCTATTGACATAGTGCCAAGTGCCAGTTGTTGTTTTTTCATGTTTTTTACATCACAGGAAATCAATATCAGACGGAGTCCAAATGCCACGAAACTCCACGATGAATTTTTATGGGCCAGAAGGAACACAACGGGCCTGGCAGCGCCTGGGGGGTGCCCCGAGGGGGGCACAATCCACCAGGGCACGCCGGGAGGACCAGGCGCTCCTTGTTGGGTTGTGGCCACCTCGGGTCCCCCCAGACCACCTCTTTGCTCTATAAATACCCCAATATTCTAGAAACCCTAGGCACATCAACGAAATATTCATCTAGCCGCCGCAGAGTCCAGAACCACCAGATCCAATCTAGACACCATCTCGGATGGGGTTCACCACCTCCATTGGTGCCTCTCCGATGATGCGTGAGTAGCTCTTTGTAGACCTTCGGGTCCGTAGTTAGTAGCTAGATTGCTTTCTCTCTCTCGCTGAATTCTCGATACAATGGTCTCTTGGAGATCCATATGATGTAACTCTTTTGCGATGTGTTTGTTGGGATCTGATGAACTTCGAGTTTATGATCAGTTATATTTTTTTATATCCATGAAAGTCATTTGAGTTTCTTTGATATCTTATATGCATGATCTCTTATAGCCTCATATTTCTTCTCCGATATTTGGGTTTTGTTTGGCCAACATGATCTATTTATCTTGCAATGGGAAGAGGTGCTTTGTAGTGGGTTCGATCTTACGGTGATTGATCCTAGTTACAGAAAGGGAAACGATATGTATGTATCGTTGCTACTAAGGATAAAATGATGGGGTCTATCTCTACATAGATAGATATTGTCTACATCATGTCTTCGTTCTTATTGCATTACCCCGTTTTTCCATGAACTTAATACACTAGATGCATGCTGGATAGCGGTCAATGTGTGGAGTAATAGTAGTAGATGCAGGCAGGAGTCGGTCTACTAATCTTGGATGTGATGCCTATATAATGATCATTTCTTGGATATCGTCATGATTATTTGAAGTTCTATCAATTTCCCAACAGTAAATTTTTTACCCACCGTTTACTATTTTTCTCAAGAGAAGCCACTAGTGAAACCTACGGCCCCGGGGTCTTCTTTCTCATATATTTGCTTTTACGATCTACCTTTTTCTTGCATTTATTTTCAGATCTACTAAACCAAAAATACAAAAATACCTCACTGCATTTTATTTCTATTTATTTTATTTGGCGTTTGATCTATCAATCTATTACAACTTTTTCCTGTCCATGCATCATCTTGGGAGCCGTTACCCGAAAGGGATTGACAACCCCTTTAACACGTCGGGTTGCTAGTGGTTGTTATTTGTGTGCAGGGGATGTTTACGTTGTGTTTCCTGGTTCTCCTACTGGTTCGATAACCTTGGTTTCATATATGAGGGAAATACCTACCGCCATTGTGCTGCATCATCCCTTCCTCTTTGGGGAAATACCGACATAGCTTCAAGTGACATCAGGGTGCTTTGAGGGGAGCACAACCCACCAGGGCGTGCCTATAGGCCCAGGCACGCCCTGGTGGGTTGTGCCCACCTCGGTTGCCTCCCGAACCGTCTCTTTACTCTATAAATACCCCAATATTCTGGAAACCCTAGGGGAGCCAATGAAAAACAATTCCAGCCGCCGCAAGTTCCAGAACCACCAGATCCAATCTAGACACCATAACGGAGGGGTTCATCATGTACATTGGTGCCTCTCCGATGATGCGTGAGTAGTTATTTGTAGACCTACGGGTCCGTAGTTAGTAGCTAGATGGCTTCCTCTCTCTCGTTTTATTCTCAATACTATGGTCTCTTGGAGATCCATATGATGTAACTCTTTTTGCGGTGTGTTTGTTGGGATCCGATGAACTTTGAGTTTATGATCAGATCTATCTTTTTATACATGAAAGTTATTTGAGTCTTCTTTGATCTCTTATATGCATGATTGCTTATAGCCTCCTATTTCTTATCCGATATTTGGGTTTTGTTTGGCAAACTTGATCTATTGATTTTGCAATGGGAAGAGGTGCTTTTTGATGTGTTCGATCTTATGGTGCTTGATCCCAGTTACACAAGGGGAACCGACACATCTATATCGTTTGCATTAAGGATAACAAGATTTGGTCTATTTCTGCATAGATAGATCTTTTCTATATCATGTCATCGTTCTTATTTCATTACTCTGTTTTTTCTTGAACTTAATACACTAGATGCATGCTCGATAGCGGTCGATGTGTGGAGTAATAGTAGTAGATGCAGGCAGGAGTCGGTCTACTAATCTTGGACGTGATGCCTATATAATGATCATTGCCTGGATATTGTCATGATTATTTGAAGTTCTATCAATTACCCAATAGTAATTTGTTCCCCCACCATTTGCTATTTTTCTCGAGAGAAGCCACTAGTGAAACCTACGGCCCCCGGGTCTCTTCTTTATTATATTTGCCGTTGTGCTCTATTTTCCTTTGCTTTTATTTTTAGATCTATTAAACTAAAAATACAAAAATACCTTGCTGCACTTTATTTTATTGGTGTTCTATCTATCAATTCATTACAACTTTCTCACATTCGTTTGCCAATTTCTGGCACCGTTACCCAAAAGGGATTGACAACCCCTTCAGTACATCGGGTTGCGAGTATTTGTTATTTGTGCGCAGGTGCCATTCACGTAGTGTTGCATGGTTCTCCTACTAGTTCGATAACCTTGATCTCATCATTGAGGGAAATATCTACCGTTGCTGTACTACATCATCCCTTCCTCTTTGGGGAAATACCAATGTAATTCTAGCAGACATCGCCTACCTATATGCGGTATTTACCTACCGTTCCAAGTAAATTTGCATGTGCCAAACTCTAAACCTTCAAATAATAATCTATTTTGTATGCCCGAATCGCTCATGTAGCGACTGGGGCTGTCAGTATCTTCCATGCTAGGTGGGTTGTTCTCACGGTGAGTGTTGATTCACTTGTCATGCATAAGAAAGTGGCTGGTATTCAGGATGCCCAGTTCCATGCTCAAATCAAATCAAAATATAATTTCAAACAAAACTCCCCCAGGAGTGTTGTTGGTATGGACGGTACCCATTGTTTCGGACTAGCCGTGGAGTGTGCTTGTTGGTGGAAGGGGAGTAAGAACTATACTATTCTGTTTGGGAACCGCCTATAATGTATCTAGCATGGAAGGTACCGAGATCTCTTGCTTGTTATGTTGACAATGAAAGCATACCGCTCAAAATTATATTCACCTCTATTTCAAAAAGCTCGAGCTCTGGCACCTCTGCAAATCTGTGCTTCCCTCTGCGAAGGGCCTATCTATTTACTTTTACTATTGTGTCATCATCCTCTTATAAAAAGCACCAGCTGGAGAGCACCACTGTCATTTGTATGCTTTTCTATTAGTTGGTATTGAGTATGACTGGATCTCTTTTACCATGAATTACAATGTCTAGTAAGTCCTTGATCTTCAGGGGTGTTCTGCATTTATGTTTTGTGGTCTCAGAAAGGGCTAGCGAGAAACCATTTTGTTATATCATATCATGATTGTTTCAAAAAAGTGTTGTCATCCGAGATTTATTATTATTACTCGCTTGTTGATTATGCCATTGATATGAGTAAATCTGAGACCTAAATGTTATTGTGAATATGGTTAGTTTATAATCTTTGCTGAAAACTTGAATGTTGGCTACACATATTTGCAACAATAAGATCAAACAGAGTTTGTAAAAGTTTTTCTTTATCACTTTCAGTTTGTCAACTGAATTGCTTGAGGACAAGCAATGGGTTAAGCTTGGGGGAGTTAATACGCCTCCATCGTATCTACTTTTCCAAACTCTTTTGCTCTTGTTTTGGACTCTAATTTGCATGATTTGAATGGAACTAACTCGGAATGACGCTGTTTTCAGCAGAATTGCCTTGGTATTTATTTTGTGCAGAAATAAAAGTTCTCCGAATGACATGAAAATTTACGGAGCATATTTTTGGAATAAATAAAAATACCAGCGAAAGAATCAACCAGAGGGGACCCAGCAGGTGAACACAAGGTTGGAGGGCGTGCCCTACCCCCTGGGTGCGCCCCTGCCTTGTGGGTCCCTGGACCTCCTCTGGCCCAAACTCCAACTCTATATATTCACATCTACGGAGAAAAAAATCAGATAGAAGGATTCATCATGTTTTACGATATGGAGCCACCACCACCTCCTGTTCTTCATCGGTAGGGCAGATCTGGAGTCCGTTTGGGGCTCCGGAGAGGGGGATTCGTCACGATCATCATCACCAACCTTCCTCCATCACCAATTTCATGATGCTCACCGCCGTGCGTGAGTAATTCCATCATAGGCTTGCTGGAGGGTGATGGGTGGGATGAGATTTCTCATGTAATCGAGTTAGTTTTGTTAGGGTTTGATCCCTAGTATCCACTATGTTCTGAGGTTGATGTTGCTATGACTTTGCTATGCTTAATGCTTGTCACTAGGGCCCGAGTGCCATGATTTCAGATCTGAACCTATTATGTTTTCATGAATATATTTGTGTTCTTGATCCTATCTTGCAAGTTGTAGACACCTATTACGAGTTATAATCCGCATAACCCAAGGTGACAATAATTGGGATTCTTTCCGGTGATTACCGTAGTTTGAGGAGTTCATGTATTCTATGAGTGCTAATTCCTTGGTCTGGTTCTCTATTAAAAGGAGGCCTTAATATCCCTTAGTTTCCATTAGGACCCCGCTGCCACGGGAGGGTAGGACAAAAGATGTCAGGTTAGTTCTTTTCCATAAGCACGTATGACTATATTTGGAATACATGGTGCTACTTCTTGAGCTTGCGTTGGTTTTCCCTTGAAGAGGAAAGGGTGATGCAGCAAAGTGGAGTAAGTATTTCCCTCAGTTTTGAGAACTAAGGTATCAATCCAGTAGGACAATGCACAAGTCACCGAATACCTGCACAAACAAACACCAACTTGCACCCAACGCGATAAAGGGGTTGTCAATCCCTTCACGGTTATTTGCAAAGTGGGATCTGATAGAGATGGATAAATGGTAAAGTATTATTTTTGGTATTTTTGGTTTATGGAATGGAAAGTAAAAGATTGCAAAGGAAGTAAATAGGAAACTAATATTGTAGACCAGAAACTTATATGATGGAAAGTAGACCCGGGGGCCATAGGTTTCACTAGAGGCTTCTCTCAAGATAGAAAATATTACGGTGGGTGAACAAATTACTGCTAAGCAGTTGATAGAAAAGCGCAAAGTTATGACGATATCTGAGGCAATGATCATGAATATAGGCATCACGTTCGTATCAAGTAGAACGACTCCTGCCTGCATCTACTACTATTACTCCACTGATCGACCGACCCATGCCTACATCTGGAGTATGAAGTTCATGAAGAACAGAGTAACACATTAAGTAAGATGACATGATGTAGCGGGATAAACTCAAGCAATATGATGAAAACCCCCATCTTGTTATCCTCGATGGCAATAATACAATACGTGCCTTGTTGCCCCTACTGTCACTAGGAAAGGACACCGCAAGATTGAACCCAAAGCTAAGCACTTCTCCCATTGCAAGAAAAACCAATCTAGTTGGCCAAACCAAATCGATAGTCTGAAGAGACTTGCAAAGATATCAAATCATGCATATAAGAATTCAGAGGAGATTAAAATAATATTCATAGATAAGCTGATCATAAATCCACAATTCATCGGATCACGGCAAACACACCGCAAAAAGGTACTACATCGAATAGATCTCCAAGAACATCGAGGAGAACATGGTATTCATAATCAAAGAGTGAGAAGAGGCCATCTAGCTACTAGCTATGGACCCATAGGTCTGTGGTAAACTACTCACGCTTCATCGGAGAGGCAATGGTGTTGATGTAGAAGCCCTTCGTGATCGAATCTCCCTCCGGCAGGATGCCGAAAAAGGCCCCTAGATGGGATCTCATGGGTACAGAAGGTTGTGACGGTGGAAAAGTGTTTTCGTGGCTCTCCTGGTTGGTTTGGGAATATTTGAGAATATATAGGCAGAAGAAATAGGTCGGTGGAGTCACGAGGGCCCCACAAGGTTGGGGGCACGCCCTACCCCCTGGGTGCGCCCTCCGTCCTTGTGGCCGCCTCGTGGCTTCCCTGGCATGTACTCCAAGTCCTCTGGATGTCTTCTGGTCCAAGAAAAATCATCGTGAAAGTTTCATTCCCTTTGGACTCTGTTTGATATTCATTTTCTGCGAAACTCTAAAACAAGGAAAAAACAGGAACTCGCACTGGGCTCTAGGTTAGTAGGTTAGTCCCAAAAATAATATAAAATTGCATAATAATGCATATAAAACATCCAAAACAGATAATATAATAGCATGGAACAATAAAAAATTATAGATACGTTGGAGACATATCAAGCATCCCTAAGCTTAATTTTTGCTCGTCCTCGAGGAGGTAAATGATAAAAATAGAATTTTTGATGTGGAATGCTACCTAACATATTTATCCATGTAATTTTCTTTATTGTGGCATGAATGTTCAGATCCGTATGATTCAAAACAAAAGTTTAATATTGACATAAAAAATAATACTTCAAGCATACTAACAAGATAATTACGACTTCTCAAAATAACATGGCCAAAGAAAGCTTATCCCTACAAAATCATATAGTCTGGCTATGCTCCATCTTCATCACACAAAATATTTAAATCATGCACAACCCCGATGACAAGCCAAGCAATTGTTTCATATTTTTTATGTCCTCAAACCTTTTCAACTTTCACGCAATACATGAGCGTGAGCCATGGACATAGCACTATTGGTGGAGTAGAAGGTGGTTGCGGAGAAGACAAAAAAAGAGGGAGATAGTCTCACATCAACTAGGCATATCAATGGGCTATGGAGATGCCCATCAATATATATCAATGTGAGTGAGTAGGGATTGCCATGCAATAGATGCACTAGAGCTATAAGTTTATGAAAGCTCAAAAAGAAAACTAAGTGGGTGTGCATCCAACTTACTTACTCACAAAGACCTAGGGTAATTTGAGGAAGCCCATCATTGGAATATACAAGCCAAGTTCTATAACGAAAATTCCCACTAGTATATGAAAGTGACAACATAGGAGACTCTCTATCATGAAGATCCTGGTGCTACTTTGAATCACAAGTATGGAAAAGGACAGTAACATTGCCCCTTCTCTCTTTTTATCTCATTTCTTCTTTTCTTTTTTCTCTCTTTTTTCTTTTTTTTTCCTCTTTTTTCTTTTTTTTTCCTTTCTCTCTTTTTTCTTTCTTTTTCTCTTTTTTCTTCTTCTTTCTTTTATTTCGTCACATGGGACAATGTTCTAAAAAGGAAGATCATCATACTTCTATTTACTTACAACTCAAAAATTACTACTCGACACTAGAACAAGATATGACTCTATATGAATGCCTCCGGCGGTGTACCAGGATGTGCAACGAATCAAGAGTGACATGTATAAAAAATGATGAATGGTGGCTTTGCCACAAATACGATATCAGTTACATGATCATGCAAGCAATATTACAATGATGATGCATGTCGTAATAAACAAAATGGTGGAAAGTAATTACATGGAAATATATGTCAGAATGGCTATGGAAATGCCATAATAGGTAGGTATGGTGGCTGCTTTGAGGAAGGTATATGGTGGGTTTATGGTACCGGCGAAAGTTGCGCGGCACTAGAGAGGCTAGCAACGATGGAAGGATGAGAATGCGTATAATCCATGGACTCAACATTAATCATAAAGAACTCATATACTTATTGCAAAAATCTATTAGTTATCAAAACAAAGTACTACGTGCATGCTCCTAGAGGGATAGATTGGTAGGAAAATACCATCACTCGTCCCCGACCGCCACTCATAACGAAGACAATCAAAAAATATCTCATGCTCCAACTTTGTTATATAACGGTTCACCATACATGCATGCTACGTGAATCACAAACTTTAACATAAGTATTTCTCAAATTCACAATTACTCACTGGAATGACTCTAATATTACCATCTTCATATCTCAAAACAATCATAAGGAATCAAACTTCTCATAGTATTCAATGCACTTTATGTGAAAGTTTTTATCATATCCCTCTTAGATGCCTATCATATTAGGACTAAATTTATAACCAAAGAAAATTACCATGCTGTTTAGAGTCTCTCAAAATAATATAAGTGAAGCACGAGAGTTCATAAATTTCTATAAAATAAAACCACCTCCGTGCTCTAAAAAGATATAAGTGAAGTACTAGAGCAAAATTGCCTAGCTCAAAAGATATAAGTGAAGCACATAGAGTATTCTAATAAATCACGATTCATGCGTGTCTCTCTCAAAATGTGTGCATAGGAAGGATGATTGTGGCAAAGTAAAAATCAAAGACTCAAATCATACAATACGCTCCAAGCAAAACACATATCATGTGGTGAATAAAAATATATAGCCTCAAGTAAAGTTACCGATAGAAGAAGACGAAAGAGGGGATGCCTTCCGGGGCATCCCCAAGCTTAGGCTCTTGGTTTTACCTGAATATTACCTTGGGGTGCCTTGGGCATCTCCAAGCTTAGGCTCTTGCCACTCCTTATTCCATAGTCCGTCAAATCCTTACCCAAAACTTGAAAACTTCACAACACAAAACTCAATAGAAAATTTCATAAGCTCCGTTAGTATAAGAAACTAAATCACCACTTATGGTACTGTTGTGAACTCATTCTTTATTTATATTGGTGTAATATCTACTGTATTCCAACTTTTCCATGGTTCATACCCCCCGATACTAGCCACAGTTTCATCAAAATAAGCAAATAGCACATAGAAAACAAAATGTGTCAAAAACAGAATAGTCTGTAGCAATATGGATATTTTGAATACTGCTGTAACTCCAAAAATTCTAAAAAAATAGGAAGACCTAAGAACTTTGTTTATTAGTCATCTGCAAAAAGAATTAGTATTTTATCACACTTCTGCTAAAAATGAGAAAAAAAATTCTCAGCGCAAAAGTTTCTGTTTTTCAGCAAGATCAAATCAACTATCACCGTAAGCTATCCCAAAGTTCTTACTTGGCACAAACACTAATTAAAACATAAAACCACATCTAACCAGATGCTAGATGAAGTATTTATTGCAAAACATAACCTAAAAAGTAAAAACAAAAACAAAATTGGGTTGCCTCCGAGCAAGCGCTAATGTTTAACGCCCTTAGCTAGGCATAAAACACGAATATATCTATGTATTACCATGTTTGGCATGCAATCCATGTTGGGGAACATAGTAATTTCAAAAAAAATCCTACGCACACGCAAGATCATGGTGATGCATAGCAACGAGAGGGGAGAGTGGTGTCCGTGTACCCTCGTAGACCGTAAGCGGAAGCGTTATGACAAAGCGGTTGATGTAGTCGTACGTCTTCACGATCGACCGATCCTAGTACCGAACGTACGGCACCTCCGCGATCTGCACACGTTCAACTCGGTGATGTCCCACGAACTCACGATCCAGCAGAGCTTCGAGAGAGAGTTCCATCAGCACGATGGCGTGATGGCGGTGATGATGAAGCTACCGTCGTAGGGCTTCGCCTAAGCACCGCTACGATATGACCGAGGTGGAATATGGTGGCGGGGGGCAACGCACATGGCTTGGAACAATCAACTTGTGTCCTAGGGTGCCCCCCACCCCCCGCCCCCGTATATAAAGGATCAAGGGGGGAGGTCGTCCGGCCTTGGTGCGCCCCAAGGAGAGGACGAATCCTCCTCCTAGTAGGAGTAGGATTCATCCTTTCCTAGTACAACTAGGAAGGGGAAGGGGCCGGGAAGGAAGGAGAGGGAGAAGAAGAGGGAAAGAGGGGTCGTGCCCCCCTCCCCTAGTTCATTTAGGAATCCTCATGTGAGGGGGCGTGCCACCTCCTGGGCTGCTGCCCTCTCTCTCCCCTAAGGCCCAATACTTCCCCCAGGGGTTCCGGTAACCCCTCTGGCACTCCAGTTTTCTCCGAAACCACCTGTAACACTTCCGGTGTCTGAATATAGCCGTTCAATATATGAATCTTTATGTCTCGACCATCTCGAGACTCCTCGTCATGTTCGTGATCAAATCCGGTACTTCAAACTATCTTCGATACATCAAAACACATAAACTCATAATACCGATCGTCACTGAACGTTAAGCGTGCGGACCCTACGGGTTCGAGAACTATGTAGGCATGACCTAGACTCATCTCTGGTCAATAACCAATAGAGGAACCTGGATGCTCATATTGGTTCCTACATATTCTACAAAGATCTTTATCGGCCAAACCGCATAACAACATACGTTGTTCCCTTTGTCATCGGTATGTTAGTTGCCCGAGATTCGATCGTCGGTATCTCAATACCTAGTTCAATCTCGTTACCACAAGTCTCTTTACTCGTTCCGTAATGCATCATCCCGCAACTAACTCATTAATCACATTGCTTGCAAGGCTTATAGTGATGTGCATTACCGAGAGGGCCCAGAGATACCTCTCCGACAATCGGAGTGACAAACCCTAATATTGATCTATACCAACTAAACAAGTACCATCGGAGACACCTGTAGAGCACCTTTATAATCACCCAGTTACGTTGTGACGTTTGGTAGCACACAAAGTGTTCCTCCGGTCTCCAGGAGTTGCATAATCTCATAGTCATAGGAACATGTATAAGTCATGAAGAAAGCAATAGCAATATACAAAATTATCAAGTGCTAAGCTAACGGAATGGGTTAAGTCAATCACATCATTCTCTAATGATGAGATCTCGTTAATCAAATGACAACTCATGTCTATGGCTAGGAAACTTAACCATCTTTGATTCAACGAGCTAGTCAAGTAGAGGCTTACTAGTGACACTCGGTTTGTCTATGTATCCACACATGTACTAAGTTTCCGGTTAATACAATTCTAGCATGAATAATAAACATTTATCATGAAATAAGGAAATAAATAATAACTTTATTATTGCCTCTAGGGCATATTTCTTCAGTCTCCCACTTGCACTAGAGTCAATAATCTAGTTCACATGGCCATGTGATTTAACACCAATAGTTCACATCACCATGTGATTAACACCCATAGTTCACATCGCCATGTGACCAACACTCAAATGGTTTACTAGAGTCAGTAATGTTAGGTCACATCGTCATGTGATTAACACCCAAAGAGTACTAAGGTGTGAACAAGTTTTGCTTGTGCGAGAAGTTTAGTCAACGGGTCTGCCATATTCAGATCCGTATGTATTTTGCAAATTTCTATGTCAACAATGCTCTGCACCGAGCTACTCTAGCTAATTGCTCCCACTTTCAATATGTATCCATACTAATACTTAGAGTCATCTGGATCAGTGTCAAAAATTGCATCGACGTAACCCTTTACGACGAACCTTTTGTCACCTCCATAATCGAGAAACATATCCTTATTCCACTAAGGATAATTTTTACCGTTGTCCAGTGATCTACTCCTAGATTACTATTGTACTCCCTTGCCAAACTCAGTGTAAGGTATACAATAGATCTGGTACATAGCATGGCATACTTTATAGAACCTATGGCTGAGGCATAGGGAATGATATTCATTCTCTTTCTATCTTCTGTCGTGGTCGGGCTTTGAGTATTACTCAATTTCACACCTTGTAACACATGCAAGAACTCTTTATTTAACTGTTCCATTTTGAATTACTTCAAAATCTTGTCAAGGTATGTACTCATTGAAAAAACTTATCAAGCATCTTGATCTATCTCTATAGATCTTGATGCTCAATATGTAAGCAGCTTCACCGAGGTCTTTCTTTGAAAAACTCCTTTCAAATACTCCTTTATGCATTCCAGAAAATTCTACATTATTTCCGATCAACAATATGTCATTCACATATACTTATCAGAAATGTTGTAGTGCTCCCACTCACTTTCTTGTAAATACAGGCTTCACCACAAGTCTGCATAAAACTATATGCTTTGATCAACTCATCAAAGCGTATATTCCAACTCCGAGATGCTTGCACCAGTCCATAGATGGATCGCTGGAGCTTGCACATTTTGTTAGCACCTTTAGGATCAACAAAACCTTTTGGTTGCATCATATACAACTCTTCTTTAAGAAATCCATTAAGGAATGTAGTTTTGACATCCATTTGCCAGATTTCATAAAATGTGGCAATTTGCTAACATGATTCGGACAGACTTAAGCATCGCTACGAGTGAGAAAATCTCATCGTAGTCGACACCTTGAACTTTGTCAAAAAAAACCATTTTCAACAAGTCTAGCTTTGTAGATAGTAACACTACTATCAGCGTCCGTCTTCCTCTTGAAAATCCATTTATTTTCTATGGCTTGCCGATCATTGGGTAAGTCAACCAAAGTCCACACTTTGTTCTCATACATGGATCCCATCTCAGATTTCATGGCCTCAAGCCATTTTGCGGAATCTGGGCTCATCATCGCTTCCTCATAGTTTGTAGGTTCATCATGGTCAAGTAACATGACCTCCAGAACAGGATTACCGTACCACTCTGGTGCGGATCTCACTCTGGTTGACCTACGAGGTTCGGTAGTAACTTGATCTGAAGTTACATGATCATCATCATTAGCTTCCTCACTAATTGGTGTAGGAGTCACAGGAACAGATTTCTGTGATGAACTACTTTCCAATAAGGGAGCAGGTACAGTTACCTCGTCAAGTTCTACTTTTCTCTCACTCACTTCTTTCAAGAGAAACTCCTTCTCTAGAAATGATCCATTCTTAGCAACGAATGTATTGCCTTCGGATCTATGATAGAAGGTGTACCCAACTACCTCCTTTGGGTATCCTATGAATACACATTTCTCTGATTTGGGTTTGAGCTTATCAGGATGAAAGTTTTTCACATAAGCATCGCAACGCCAAACTTTAAGAAACGACAACTTTGGTTTCTTGCCAAACCACAATTCATATGGTGTTGTCTCAACAGATTTAGATGGTGCCCTATTTAACATGAATGCAGCTGTCTCTAATGCATAACCCCAAAACGACAGTGGTAAATCAGTAAGAGACATCATAGATTGCACCATATCTAATAAAGTACGGTTACGATGTTCGGGCACACCATTACGATGTGGTGTTCCAGGTGGCATGAGTTGCGAAACTATTCCACATTATTTCAAATGAAGACCAAACTCGTAACTCAAATATTCTCCTCCACGATCAGATCATAGAAACTTTATTTTCTTGTTATGATGATTTTTCCACTTCACTCTGAAATTATTTGAACTTTTCAAATGTTTCAGATTTATGTTTCATCAAGTAGATATACCCATATCTACTCAAATCATCTGTGAAGGTTAGAGAATAATGATACCTGCCATGAGCCTCAACTCATCGGACTGCATACATCAGTATGTATTATTTCCAACAAGTCTGTTGCTCGCTCCATTGTTCCGGAGAACAGACTCTTAGTCATCTTTCCCATGAAGCATGGTTCGCAAGCATCAACTGATTCATAATCAAGTGATTCCAAAATCCCAACAACATGGATTTTCTTCATGCGCTTTACACCAATATGACCAATGGCAGTGCCACAAATAAGTTGCACTATCATTATTAACTTTGCATCTTTTGGCTTCAATATTATGAATATGTGTATCACTACGATCAAGATTCAATAAACCATTCACCTTGGGCGTATGACCATTGAAGGTTTTATTCATGTAAACAGAACAACAATTATTCTCGGACTTTAAATGAATAACCGTATTGCAATAAACATGATCAAATCATATTCATGCTTAATGCAAACACCAAATAACATTTATTTAGGTTCAACACTAATCCTGAAAGTATAGGGAGTGTGCGATGATGATCATATCAATCTTGGAACCACTTCCAACAAACATCGTCACTTCACCCTTAACTAGTCTGTGTTCATTCTGCAACTCTCGTTTCGAGTTACTAATCTTAGTAACTGGACTAGTATCAAATACTGAGGGGTTGGTATAAACACTAGTAAAGTACACATCAATAACATGTATATCAAATATACCTTTGTTCACTTTGCCATCCTTCTTATGCGCCAAATACTTGGGGCAGTTCTGCTTTCAGTGACCAGTCCCTTTGCAGTAGAAGCACTTAGTCTCAGGTTTAGGTCCAGACTTGGGCTTCTTCACTTGAGCAGCAACTTGCTTGCCGTTCTTATTGAAGTTCCCCTTCTTCCCTTTGCCATTTCTTGAAACTAGTGGTCTTTTCAACCATCAACACTTGATGCTTTTCTTGATTTCTACCTTCGTCGATTTCAGCATCACGAAGAGCTTGGGAATTGTTTTCGTTATCCCTTGCATATTGTAGTTCATCACAAAGTTCTAGTAACATGGTGATAGTGACTAGAGAACTCTGCCAATCACTATCTTATCTGGAAGATTAACTCCCACTTGATTCAAGCAATTGTAGTACTCAGACATTCTGAGCACATGCTCACTAGCTGAGCAATTCTCCTCCATCTTGTAGGAAAATTGCTTGTCAAAGGTCTCATACCTTTCGACATGGGCATGAGTCTGAAATACTAATTTCAACTCTTGGAACATCTCATATGCTCCGTGGCGTTCAAAACATCTTTCAAGCCCCGATTCTAAGCCGTAAAGCATGGTGCACTAAACTATCAAGTAGTCATCATATCGAGCTTGCCAAACATTCATAACGTCTGCATCTCCTCCTGCAATCGGTCTATCACCTAGCGGTGCATCGAGGACATAATTCTTCTGTGCAGCAATGAGGATAATCCTCAGATCATGGATCCAATCCGCATCATTGCTACTAACATCTTTCAACTTAGTTTTCTCTATGGAACATATCAAAAATAAAACAGGGGAGCTAAATGTGAGCTATTGATCTACTACATAGATATGCTAATCCTACCAAGACTAAGTTCATGATAAATGAAAGTTCAATTAATCAAATTACTTAAGAAATCCCACTTAGATAGACATCCCTCTAATCATCTAAGTGATCACGTGATCCAAATCAAGTAAACCATGTCCGATCATCACGTGAGATGGAGTAGTTTTCAATGGTGAACATCACTATGTTGATCATATCTACTATATGATTCACGCTCGACCTTTCGGTCTCAGTGTTCCAAGGCCATATCTGCATATGCTAGGCTCGTCAAGTTTAACCCGAGTATTCTGCATGTGCAAAACTGGCTTGCACCCATTGTATGTGAACGTAGAGCTTATCACACTCGATCATCATGTGGTGTCTCGGCACGACGAACTTTCGCAATGGTGCATACTCATGGAGAACACTTGTACCTTGAAATTTAGTGAGAGACCAACTTATAATGCTACCGCCGATCTAAGCAAAATAAGATGCATAAAAGATAAATATAACATGCAATCAATATAAGTGATATGATATGGCCATGATCATCTTGTGCCTTTGATCTCCATCTCCAAAGCACCGTCATGATCGCCATCGTCACCGGCGCGACACCTTGATCTCCATCGTAGCATCGTTGTCGTCTCACCAACTATTGCTTCTACGACTATCGCTGCCGCTTAGTGATAAAGTACATCAATTACATGGCGATTGCATTTCATACAATAAAGCGACAACCATATGGCTCCTGCCAGTTGCCGATAACTTCGTTACAAAACATGATCATCACATGCAATAAAATTTAGCATCATGTCTTGACCATATCACTTCACAACATGCCCTGCAAAAACAAGTTAGACGTTCTCTACTTTGTTGTTGCAAGTTTTACGTAGCTGCTATGGGTTGAGCAAGAACCGTTCTTACCTACGCATCAAAACCACAATGATATTTTGTCAAGTATGTGCTTTTTAACCTTCACAAGGACCGGGTGTAGCCACACTCGATTCAACTAAAGTTGGAGAAACTGACACCCGCCAGCCACCTGTGTGCGAAGCACGTCGGTAGAACCAGTCTCGCGTAAGCGTACGCGTAATGTCGGTACGGGCCACTTCATCCAACAATACCGCCGAATTAAAGTATGACATGCTGGTAAGCAGTATGACTAGTATCACCCACAACTCACTTGTGTTCTACTCGTGCATATAACATCTACGCATAAACCAGCTCGGATGCCACTGTTGGGGAACATAGTAATTTCAAAAAAATCCTACGCACACACAAGATCATGGTGATGCATAGCAACGAGAGGGGAGAGTGTTGTCCATGTACCATCGTAGACCGTAAGCGGAAGCATTACGACAACGCAGTTGATGTAGTCGTATGTCTTCACGATCGACCGATCCGAGTACCGAACGTACGGCACCTCCTTGATCTGCACGCGTTTAGCTCGGTGACGTCCCACGAACTCATGATCCAGTAGAGCTTCGAGGGATAGTTCCGTCAGCACAATGGTGTGATGACGGTTATGATGAAGCTACCGTCGCAGGGCTTCGCCTAAGCACCACTACGATATGACCGAGGTGGAATATGGTGGAGAGGGGCACCGCACACGGCTTGGAACAATCAACTTGTGTCCTAGGGTGCCCCCCGCCCCCGTATATAAAGGGTCAAGGGGGAGGCCGGCCGGCCTTGGTGCGCCCCAAGGAGAGGAGGAATCCTCCTCCTAGTAGGAGTAGGATTCATCCTTTCCTAGTCCTACTAGGAAGGGGGAAGGGGGAAGGAAGGAGAGGGAGAGGGAGAGGGAGAGGGAAAGAGGGGCCGCACCCCCTCCCCTAGTCCAATTCGGACTCCTCATGGGAGGGGGCGCGCCACCTCCTGGGCTTCTGCCCCTTCTCTCCCCTAAGGCCCACTAAGGCCCAATACTTCCCACGGGGGTTCCGGTAACCCCTCCGGCACTCCAGTTTTCTCCGAAACCACCTGTAACACTTCCGGTGTCCGAATATAGCCGTCCAATATATCAAACTTTATGTCTTGACCATTTCGAGACTCCTTGTCATGTCCGTGAGCATATCCGGTACTCCGAACTATCTTTGGTACATCAAAACACATAAACTCATAATACCGATCGTCACCAAACGTTAAGCGCTACTGGTTCGAGAATTTGTAGACATGACCGAGACTCATCTCCGGTCAATAACCAATAGCGGAACCTGGATGCTCATATTGTTTCCTACATATTCTATGAAGGTCTTTATCGGTCAAACCGCATAACAACATATGTTGTTCCCTTTGTCATCGGTACGTTACTTGCCCGAGATTCGATCGTCGGTATCTCAATACCTAGTTCAATCTCGTTACCGGCAAGTCTCTTTACTCGTTCCGTAATGCATCATCCCGCAACTAACTCATTAGTCACATTGGTTGCAAGGCTTATAGTGATGTGCATTACTGAGAGAGCCCGGAGATACCTCTCCGACAATCGGAGTGACAAATCCTAATATTGATCTACGCCGACTCAACAAGTACCATCGGAGACACCTGTAGAGCACCTTTATAATCACCCAGTTATGTTGTGATGTTTGGTAGCACACAAAGTGTTCCTCCGGTATCTGGGAGTTGCATAATCTCATAGTCATAGGAACATGTATAAGTCATGAAGAAAGCAATAGCAATATACTAAACGGCCAAGTGCTAAGCTAACAGAATGGGTCAAGTCAATCACATCATTCTCTAATGATGTGATCCCGTTAATCAAATGACAACTCATGTCTATGGCTAGGAAACTTAACCATCTTTGATTCAATGAGCTAGTCAAGTAGAGGCATACTAGTGACACTCTGTTTGTCTATGTATCCACACATGTACTAAGTTTCCGGTTAATACAATTCTAGCATGAATAATAAACATTTATCATGAAATAAGGAAATAAATAATAACTTTATTATTGCCTCTAGGGCATATTTCCTTCAATCCACAAGTGGTTCTCATAATAGATTCATAAGGCAATTTATTTTTTATCTTGGGAAGTGTTCCATGCCTTTACTTAACGGAAATTGAAATATAATATTTGCTTCTTTCATATTAATAATTGCACCAATCGTTCTAAGGAAAGGTGTACAAAGAATAATAGACATGTAGGATTGCAATCTATACGAAGAACAATGAAATCTATGGGCACATAATTCCTATTTGCAACAATAAGAACATCATTAATCCTTCACATATGTTTCTTAATAGTGGAATCCGGAAGATGCAAATTTAAGGAACAATCATCAAATTCACAGAAACCTAACACATCACAAAGAGCTTTTGGAATCGTGGAAACACTAGCGCCCAAATTACACAAAGCATGACACTCATAATCTTTAATCTTAATCTTAATAGTAGGTTCCCACTCATCATAAAGTTTTATAGGGATAGAAACTTCCAATTCAAGCTTTTCTTCAAAGGATTGCATCATAGCATCAACGATATGTTTAGTAAAAGCTTTGTTTTGATTATAAGCATGAGGAGAATTCAACATGGATTGCAACAAGGAAATACAATCTATCGAAGAACAATTATCATAATTAAATTCCTTGAAATCCAAAAGAGTGGGTTCATCACTACCTAAAGTTTTGACCTCTCCTATCCCACTCTTATCAATTTTTGCATCAAGATCTAAAACCTCTGAATCATTGGGACGCCTTCTAACTAAAGTTGACTCATACCCAGTCCCATCTTTATCAAGATTTACATTGGAAAACAAAGATTCAATGGGAGTCACATCAATCACTTTAAGATCTTCATCATTATTTTCAGATTCTAGTTTAGCGGCCATCTTATTTACCAAGGTAGCTTGCTTATCAGAAATTTGGCCTAATAAATTTTCAAGGTGAGCAAACTGAGATCTTAGACCATAAAATTCCTTAGACATATCATCAAGCTCTTTATTCATGTATTCCATAAAACTTTTTTGCTCCTTGAGCTTGTTTCTAAAGAAATTAGTATGCTCAAAATGACAAAACATGAAGCTTCTAACATTATTTTCAATTTCGTCCAACCTCCTAAGGTGAGGGTCAATGATTTTTGGTGGAGCCATAGTGACAAAGCAAGAAATCCAACACACAAGCACACAAAAAGCAAGCGAAGAAGACGAACAAAAGAGGGGCGAAGAAAAGGAAAATCTTTTTGAAAATCATTTTAGAAGCGGGGGAGAGGAAAATGAGAGGCGAATGACAATAATGTAATGCAAGAGATGAAAGTTTATGATGGGTACTTGGTATGTCTTGACTTGGCATAGATCTCCCTAGCAACGGCGCCAGAAATTCTTCCTGCTACTTCTTGAGCTTGCATTGGTTTTTTACTTGAAGAGGAAAGGGTGATGCAGCAAAGTAGAGTAAGTATTTCCCTCAATTTTGAGAACCAAGGTAATAATCCATTAGGAGACAACGCACAAGTCACTGAATACCTGCACAAACAAACACCAACTTGCACCCAACGCGATAAACGGGTTGTCGATCCCTTCATGGTTATTTGCAAAGTGGGATCCGATAGAGATGGATAAACAGTAAAGTAATATTTTTGGTATTTTTGGTTTATAGAACGGAAAGTAAAAGATTGCAAAGGAAGTAAATAGGAAACTAATATTGTAGATCGGAAACTTATATGATGGAAAGTGGACCCGGGGGGCATAGGTTTCACTAGAGGCTTCTCTCAAGATAGAAAATATTATGGTGGGTGAACAAATTACTACCGAGCAATTAATAGAAAAGTGCAAAGTTATGATCATATCCAAGGCAATGATCATGAATATAGGCATCACATCCGTATCAAGTAGACTGGCTCCTGCCTGCATCTACTACTATTACTCCACACATCAATCGACTCCTGCCTGCCTCTAAAGTATTAAGTTCATGAAGAACAGAGTAACGCATTAAGTAAGATGATGTTGGGGAACGTAGTCTTTCAAAAAAAATCCTACGCACATGCAAGATCATGGTGATGCATAGCAACGAGAGGGGAGAGTGTCGTCCATGTACCCTCGTACACCGTAAGCGGAAGCGTTATGACAACACGGTTGATGTAGTCGTATGTCTTCACGATCGACCGATCCTAATACCGAACGTACGGCACCTCCGCGATCTGCACACGTCCAGCTCGGGGATGTCCCACGAAATCACGATCCACTAGAGCTTCGAGGGAGAGCTCCGTCGACACGATGGCATGATGACGGTGTTGATGAAGCTACCGACGCAGGGCTTCGCCTAAGCACTGCTATGATATGACCGAGGTGGATTATGGTGGAGGGGGGCACCGCATACGGATAAAAGATCAATGGTCAACTTGTGTGTCTATGGGGTGCCCCCTCCCCCGTATATAAAGGAGTGGAGGAGGGGGAGGGTCGGTTCTCTATGGCGCGCCCTGGAGGAGTGCTACTCCCACCGGGAGTAGGATTCCCCCCTTCCCTAGTTGGACTAGGAGAGAAGGAAGGAAAGGGGGGCGCCACCCCCCTCCTAGTCCAATTCGGAGCAGAGGGAGAGGGGCGCGTGGCCTGCCCTGGTCTCCTCTCTCTCCGCTATAGCCCAATAAGGCCCATACACTTACCGGGGGGTTCCGGTAACCTCCCGGTACTCCAGTAAAATCCTGATTTCACCTGGAACTATTCCGATGTTCAAATATAGGCTTCCAATATATCGATCTTTATGTCTCGACCATTTTGAGACTCCTCGTCATGTCCACGATCATATCCGGGACTCCGAACTACCTTAGGTTCATCAAAACACATAAACTCATATTACCGATCGTCACCGAGTATTAACCGTGCGGACCCTACGGGTTCGAGAACTATGTAGACATGACCGAGACACGTCTCTAGTCCATAACCAATAGCGTAACCTGGATGCTCATATTGGTTCCTACATATTATATGAAGATCTTTATCGGTCAAACCGTATAACAACATAAATTGTGCCCTTTGTCATTGGTATGTTACTTGCCCGAGATTCGATCGTTGGTATCTCAATACCTAGTTCAATCTCATTACCGGCAAGTCTCTTTACTCGTTTTGTAATGCATCATCCCGCACATAACTCATTAGTTACATTTCTTGCAAGGCTTATAGTGATGTGCATTACCGAGAGGGCCCAGAGATACCTCTTCGACAATCGGAGTGAAAAATCCTAATCTCGATATATGCCAATTTAACAAGTACCATCGGAGACACCTGTAAAGCACCTTTATAATTTATGCAAAGTGAGTACTAAAAGAAATATGGCCTATGTGCCTAACACTCGATGAGGTAGAGCTCTCTCAACGATGTCGAAGTCCCCGAGGCAACCGAGCCTATCGGTATGGCAATTTTGACCAACAGAGTGATCACGCAAGCTGATTTACGCCGATTGGGACGACGGCATCGGTTTGCAGAGGTGGCAGCATAGTGCACCACTATTAATTTTCCTACATACATAAGGCAGTGCAGGATGGGAAAATGAAAAATCCCTTTATGTAATTTATCTATGCAAAATAAGTAATTTAAGAAGTATAGCATGTTCGCCAAGGTTCACTTATCGGAGTGGCGACGCGACGGTGCTGGCGCAGCTCGGTCCAAATTCACAGGATGACGATGTCGCGTGATACGATCCGAATTTGCAGGGCGACAATATTGGCCTGATGCAATGGTGCTATGACGAATTTGATACGGATCATGCCGACGAGAATCCTGCCAGGTCGCGTGATTGGTGCATCATGACATCTTATGGCGAGGAGGCTGGCCTAGTTACGGACGCACTGTCCACCGTACTATGGACATAAAAACAGTCAAGTAGCCTACGAAGCACTTGAAAAGTAAAAAGCTGACACAGAGCTTTTATGTAGATTAGGACTCTGTATAGCTTAGCCAACATGTATTATCAAACGAATAGAGCACGCATGCTTTAACAAAAAATACTACTGAGTAGCCAACCGCCTAGATACTTCTAGTGTAAAGTAAAGAAGCGAGAGGATCTCCCTGGTGGATGACGCCGAGCAGGGATCTTCTTAGCTCTACGTGCGGTGCACTCGCGCGAGTACTTCGAGTAACAGACATCGACTGGGTTGGACGGCGTAGGAACACACTGGATCAGTACCTTGGGAAAGCCGCCATCAGTCAGCCTCGTGCGCTAGTTCCAACACACATCGGATCAGGACAATCATCCGTATATTGTCCAGATTCCGGCCATGATCTGCAAGTAAAATTTGAAAGACTGGCAGAAAATATGGTCGCACAAGTAATTTATATTGTACGAAATTATTAGGAAGGACTTGACCTTATGTAACAATAGCGGATGAAGTAGCTATTAGTCATCAGACTAGAATCAACACGGCATACAAGATCTAGCATCTCACGCCAATGGTAGCAAGTAGTCAAAGTAGTAGTGCTACTTCTCGGTAGGGTAAAATCAATCAATCTAATATGTGCAGTATGCACGGAAGACAGACCACTAACCGAAGGACTGCCATTAAACAATAGTATAAAGAGAAAAGGAAGGATGGAATCTCCTTGTGTACAGCCGCAGATCAGAATTCCTGTCGGCCAGCCCGCCTGCAGTACTCCGCGTGGGCAGGAGTTCTGGGCGATCTCCTCAGCTGTGTATAGCACGAGGCCTCCGCTCTCCTAACATGCGCATAATGCGTCTTGTACTGGTACTGGCCACCGCCACCACACTGTTCGCCATTGTGCAGATTAGTAGATATTCATCAGGTACCGACAAACAAACCCTCTTCGCCTGATCTTAGATCGAAACTAATCACGGACGAACTTGCGAAATAAAACAGCAATCTGACAGCCATAATTCTTAAAGAAATAAATTCATGCGGAACGGATCTGACTGAAAAAATAGCACCTCATCATTCCATCGATCCGCAATGAACACCCAGCAGGCTCTCAATGATAGCACCGATGTTGGTTCCATATCTGGTGTATCTCGTAGTAGGGGTCCTAATCTAGGCGCGTTGGAGCGATGGTAACATGAACACGGGATTTTACCCAGCTTCTAGCTCTCTCGAAGAGATAATACCCTACATGCTGCTTTTGATTGTATTCATATGGGGTGTAGTACAGAATACATGTATCTACCACGAGATTGTAGTAATGAATGTGAGATTGTCTATTGACTAGCCTGGCCTTGGTTTATATAACACACCAGAGGCCTAGGGTTTAGGAGAGTCCTCGTCTTGGGCGCCAAGTCATGTGGAATCTTCCTTGTATGCGGCATGGGCTGTCTGAAGTGGCCCATGATAGAACCGCCTTGGGGGTCCTCGGCCCGATCCACCAGGTCGGGAGACGACGTGGTGAGTACCCCTTAGTCCAGGACACCGTCAGCCGGCCCTGAAAGGCGTGCCCTGGAGGAGTCCTACTCCCACCGGAAGTAGGATCCCCCCCTTCCCTAGTTGGACTAGGAGAGAAGGAAGGGGAGATAGGGGGAAGGAAAGGGGGGCGCCGCCCCCCTCTAGTCCAATTCGGACCAGAGGGAGAGGGGGCACGCGGCCTGCCCTAGTCTCCTCTCTCTATCTCCACTATGGCCCAATAAGGCCCATACACTTACCGGGGGGTTCCGGTAACCTCCCAGTACTCCGGTAAAATCCCGATTTCACCTGGAATTATTATGATGTCCAAATATAGGCGCTCATTATATCGATCTTTACGTCTCAACCATTTTGAGACTCCTCGTCATGTCCATGATCATATCCAGGACTTCGAACTACCTTCGGTTCATCAAAACATATAAACTCATATTACCGATCGTTACCGAACGTTAAGCGTGCGGACCCTACGGGTTCAAGAACTATGTAGACATGACCGAGACATGTCTCCGGTCAATAACCAATAGCGGAACCTGGATGATCATATTGGTTCCTACATATTCTACGAAGATGTTTATCGGTCAAACCGCATAACAACATGTGTTGTTCCCTTTGTCATTGGTATGTTACTTGCCCGAGATTCGATCGTCGGTATCTCAATACCTAGTTCAATCTCGTTACCGGCAAGTCTCTTTACTCATTCCGTAATGGATCATCCTGCAACTAACTCATTAGCTACATTGCTTGCAAGGCTTATAGTGATGTGCATTACCGAGAGGGCCCAGAGATACCTCTCCAACAATCAGAGTGACAAATCCTAATCTCGATCTATGCCAACTCAACAAGTACCATTGGAGACACCTGTAGAGCACCTTTATAATCACCCAGTTATGTTGTGATGTTTGGTAGCACACAAAGTGTTCCTCCGGCATTCAGGAGTTGCATAATATCATAGTCATTGGAACATGTATAAGTCATGAATAAAGCAATAGCAATATACTAAACGATCAAATGCTAAGCTAACGGAATGGGTCAAGTCAATCACATCATTCTCTAATGATGTGATCCCATTAATCAAATGACAACTCATGTCTATGGTTAGGAAACTTAACCATCTTTGATTCAACGAGCTAGTCAAGTAGAGGCATACTAGTGACACTTTGTTTGTCTATGTATTCACACATGTACTAAGTTTCCGGTTAATACAATTCTAGCATGAATAATAAACAATTATCATGATATAAGGAAATATAAATAACAACTTTATTATTGCCTCTAGGGCATATTTCCTTCAGTCTCCCACTTGCACTAGAGTCAATAATCTAGATTACATAGTAATGATTCTAACACCCATGGAGTCTTGGTGATGATCATGTTTTGCTCGTGAGAGAGGCTTGGTTAACAGGTCTGCAACATTCAGATCCGTATGTATCTTGCAAATCTCTATGTCTCCCTCCTTGACTTGATCGCATATGGAATTGAGGGTCTCTTGATGTGCTTGGTTCTCCTGTGAAATTTGGATTCCTTTGCCAAGGCAATTGCACCATTATTGTCACAAAAGATTTTCTTTGGACCCGATGCACTAGATATGACACCTATATCGGATATGAACTCCTTCATCTAGACTCCTTCATTTGCTGCTTCTGAAGTAGCTATGTACTCCGCTTTGCACGTAGATTCCGCCATGATGCTTTGCTTACAACTGAACCAACTGACAGCTCCACCGTTCAATATAAACACGTATCTGGTTTGTGACTTAGAGTCATCCGGATCAGTGTCAAAGCTTGCATCAACGTAACCATTTACGATGAGCTCTTTGTCACCTCCATAAACGAGGAACATATCCTTAGTCCTTTTCAGGTATTTCAGGATGTTCTTGACCACTGTCCAGAGATCCACTCCTGGATTACTTTGGTACCTCCCTGCTAAACTAATAGCAAGGCACACATTAGGTCTTGTACACAGCATTGCATACATGATAGAGCCTATGGATGAAGCATAGGGAACACCTTTCATTTTCTCTCTATCTTCTACTATGGTTGGGCATTGAGTCTGACTCAACTTCACACCTTGTAACACAGGCAAGAACCCTTTCTTTGCTTGATCCATTTTGAACTTCTTCAAAACTTTATCAAGGTATGTGCTTTGTGAAAGTCCAATTAAGTGTCTTGATCTATATATATAGATCTTGACCAATATATAAGCAGCTTCACCGAGGTCTTTCATTGAAAAACTCTTATTCAAGTATCCTTTTATGCTATCTAGAAATTCTATATCATTTCCAATCAACAATATGTCATCCACATATAATATTAGGAATTCCACAGAGCTCCCACTCACTTTCTTGTAAATACATGCTTCTCCAAAAGTCTGTATAAAACCATATGCTTTGATCACACTATCAAAACATTTATTCCAACTTTGAGATGCTTGCACCAGTCCATAGATGGATCGCTGGAGCTTGCACACTTTGTTAGCATCCTTTGGATCGATAAAACCTTCAGGTTGCATGATATACAAATCTTCTTCCAGAAATCCATTCAGGAATGCAGTCTTTACATCCATTTTACCAAATTTCATAATCGTAAAATGCGGCAATTGCAAACATGATTCGGACGGACTTAAGCATCGCTACGGGTGAGAAAGTCTCATCATAGTCAACTCCTTGAAAGTGTCGAAAACCTTTCGCAACAAGTCGAGCTTTGTAGACAGTAACATTACCGTCAGCGTCTGTCTTCTTCTTGAAGATCCATTTATTCTCGATGGCTTGCCGATCATCGGCAAGTCATCCAAAGTCCACACTTTGTTCTCATAAATGGATCCCATCTCAGATTTCATGGCCTCAAGCCATTTCGCAGAATCTGGGCTCGTCATCTCTTCCTCATAGTTTGTAGGTTCGTCATGGTCAATTAGCATGACCTCCAAAACATGATTACCGTACCACTCTGGGGCGGATCTTACTCTGGTTGACCTACGAGGTTCGGTAGTAACTTGATCTGAAGTTACATGATCATCATCATTAGCTTCCTCACTAATTAGTGTAGGAGTCACAGGAACAGATTTCTATGATGAACTACTTTCCAACAAGGGAGTAGGTACAGTTACCTCATCAAGTTCTACTTTCCTCCCACTCAATTCTTTCGAGAGAAACTCCTTCTCTAGAAAGGATCCATTCTTAGCAATGAATGTCTTGCCTTCGGATATGTGATAGAAGGTCTACCAAACAATCTCCTTTGGGTATCCTACGAAGACACATTTCTCCGATTTGGGTTCGAGCTTATCAGGTTGAAGCTTTTTCACATAAGCATCGCAGCCCCAAACTTTTAGAAACGACAACTTTGGTTTCTTGCCAAACCATAGTTCATAAGGCGTCGTCTCAATGGATTTAGATAGTGCCCTATTTAACGTGAATCCAGCCGACTCTAAAGCCTAACCCCAAAACGATAGCGGTAAATCAGTAAGAGACGCCATAGATCACACCATATCTAGTAGAGTACGATTACGACTTTCGGACACACCATTAACCTGTGGTGTTCCGGGTGGCATGAGTTGCAAAACTATTCCGCATTGTTTCAAATCAAGACCAAACTCGTAACTCAAATATTCTCCTCCACGATCAGATCGTAGAAACTTTATTTTCTTGTTACGATGATTTTCCACTTCACTCTGAAATTCTTTGAACTTTTCAAATGTTTCAGACTTATGCTTCATCAAGTAGATATATCCATATCTACTTAAATCATCTGTGAAGGTGAGAAAATAATGATACCCGCCGCGAGCCTCAACATTCATCGGACCACATACATCAGTATGTATGATTCCAACAAATCTGTTGCTTGCTCCATTGTTCCGGAGAACAACATTTTAGTCATCTTGCCCATGAGGCATGGTTCGCAAGTACCAAGTGATTCATAATCAAGTGATTCCAAAAGTCCATCAGAATGGAGTTTCTTCATGCGCTTTACACCAATATGACCTAAACGGCAGTGCCACAAATAAGTTGCACTATCATTATCAACTCTGCATCTTTTGGCTTCAATATTATGAATATGTGTATCACTACTATCAAGATTCAATATAAATAGACCACTCTTCAAGGGTGCATGACCATAAAAGATATTACTCATATAAATAGAACAACCATTATTCTATGATTTAAATGAATAACCGTCTCGCATCAAATAAGATCCAGATATAATGTTCATGCTCAACGCTGGCACCAAATAACAATTATTCAGGTCTAAAACTAATCCTGAAGGTAGATGTAGAGGTAGTGTGCCGACCGCGATCACATCGACCTTTGGAACCATTTCCCACGCGCATCGTCACCTCGTCCTTAGCCAATCTTCGCTTAATCCATAGTCCCTGTTTGGAGTTGCAAATATTAGCAACAGAACCAGTCTCAAATACCCAGGTGCTACTGCGAGCATTAGTAAGGTACACATCAATAACATGTATATCACATATACCTTTGTGCACCTTGCCATCCTTCTTATCCGCCAAATACTTGGGGCAGTTCCGCTTCCAGTGACCAGTCCCTTTGCAGTAGAAGCACTTAGGCTTAGGTCCGGACTTGGGCTTCTTCACTTGAGCAACAACTTTCTTGCCGTTCTTCTTGAATTTCCCCTTCTTCCCTTTACCCTTTTTCTTGAAACTGATGGTCTTGTTGACCATCAACACTTGATGATCCTTCTTGATTTCTACCTTCGTAGCCTTTAGCATCGCGAAGAGCTCAAAAATTATCTTATCCATCCCTTGCATATTATAGTTCATCACGAAGCTGTTGTAGCTTGGTGGTAGTGATTGAAGAATTCTGTCAATGACACTATCATCCGGAATATTAACTCCCAGTTGAACCTAGTGATTGTTATACCCAGACATTTTGAGTATATGCTCACTGACAGAACTATTCTCCTCCATCTTGTAGCTGTAGAACTTATTGGAGACTTCATATCTCTCAATCCGGGCATTTGCTTGAAATATTAACTTCAACACCTGGAACATCTCATATGCTCCATGACATTCAAAACGTCATTGAAGTCCCGGTTCTAAGCCGTAAAGCATGGCACACTGAACTATCGAGTAGTCATCAACACGTGACTGCCAGGCATTCACAATGTTCGCAGTTGCCGGCGCGGGTGGTACACCTAGCGGTGCTTCCAGGACGCAATTCTTCTATGCAACAATGAGGATAATCCTCAAATTACAAACCCAGTCCATGTAATTGCTACCATCATCTTCCAACTTTGCTTTCTCAAGCAACGCAGTAAAATTCAACAGAACAACAGCGCGGGCCATCTATCTACGACAACATAGACATGGAAAATACTATCAGGTACTAAGTTCATGATAAATTAAAGTTCAAATAATCAAATTACTTGAGAACTCCCACTTAGATAGACATCCCTCTAATCATCTAAGTGATCACGTGATCCATATCAACTAAACAATGTCCGATCATCACGTGAGATGGAGTAGTTTTCAATGGTGAACATCAGTATGTTGATCATATCTACTATATGATTCACGCTCGACCTTTCGGTCTCAGTGTTCCGAGTCTATATCTGCATATGCTAGGCTCGTCAAGTTTAACCTGAGTATTCTGCATGTGCAAAACTGGCTTGCACCCGTTGTATGTGAACACAGAGCTTATCACACTCGATCATCACGTGGTGTCTCGGCACGACGAACTTTCGCAACGGTGCATACTCAGGGAGAACACTTATACCTTGAAATTTAGTGAGAGATCATCTTACAATGCTACTGTCGATCTAAGCAAAATAAGATGCATAAAAGATAAACATCACATGCAATTAATATAAGTGATATGATATGGCCATGATCATCTTGTGCCTTTGATCTCCATCTCCAAAGCACCGTCATGATCACCATTGTCACCGGCGCGACACCTTGATCTCCATCGTAGCATCGTTGTTGTCTTGCCAACTATTGCTTCTACAACTATCGCTACCGCTTAGTGATAAAGTAAAGCAATTACATGGCGATTGCATTTCATACAATAAAGCGACAACCATATGGCTCCTTCCATTTGCCGATAACTCTGTTACAAAACATGATAATCTCATACAATAAAATTTAGCATCATCTCTTGACCATATCACATCACAACATGCCCTGCAAAAACAAGTTAGATGTCCTCTACTTTGTTGTTGCAAGTTTTACGTGGCTGCTACGTGCCGAGCAAGAACCGTTCTTACCTACGCATCAAAACCACAACGATATTTCATCAAGTATGTGTTGTTTTAACCTTCACAAGGATCGGGCGTAGCCACACTCGACTCAACTAAAGTTGGAGAAACTGACACCAGCCAGCCACCTGTGTGCGAAGCACGTCGGTAGAACCAGTCTCGCGTAAGCATACGTGTAATGTCGGTCCGGGCCGCTTCATCCAACAATACCGCCGAATCAAAGTATGACATGCTGGTAAGCAGTATCACTTGTATCGCCCACAACTCACTTGTGTTCTACTCGTGCATATAACATCTACGCATAAACCTGGCTCGGATACCAGAGTTGGGGAACATAGTAATTTCAAAAAAATTCCTACGCACACGCAAGATCATGGTGAGGCATAGCAACGAGAGGGGAGAGTGTCGTCCACGTACCCTCGTAGACCGTAAGACAAAGCGTTATGACAGCACGGTTGATGTAGTCGTACGTCTTCACGATCGACCGATCCTAGTACCGAACGTACGGCACCTCCGCGATCTACACACGTTCAGCTCGGTGAAGTCCCACGAACTCACGATCCAGTAGAGCTTCGAGGGAGAGTTCCGTCAGCACGACGGCGTGATGACGGTGTTGATGAAGCTACCGACGCAGGGCTTCGCCTAAGCACCGCTATGATATGAGCGAGGTGGATTATGGTGGAGGGGCGCACCACACATGGCTGGAAAATCAATGATCAACTTGTGTGTCTATGGGGTGCCCCCCTCCCTCGTATATAAAGGAGGGGGGAGGGCAGGTGTCAGTTCCATATCTGGCGTATCTCATAGTTGGGGTCCTAAGCTAGGCATCTTGGAGAGATGGTAACATGAACACGGGATTTTACCCGGCTTCGGGCTCTCTCGAAGGGATAATACCCTACATGCTGCTTTTGATTGTATTCATGTGGGGTGTAGTACAGAATACATGTATGCTGTATCTACCACGAGATTGTAGTAATGATTGTGAGATTGTCTATTAACTAGCCTGACCTTGGTTTATATAACACACCAGAGGCCTAGGGTTTAGGAGAGTCCTCGTCTTGGGCGGCAAGTCATGTGGAATCTTCCTTGTATGCGGCATGGGCTGTCCGAAGTGGCCCATCATAGAATCGCCTTGATGGTCCTCGGCCCGATCCACCTGGTCGGGAGACGACGTGGTGAGTACCCCTTACACTACAAAAAAAGACACATCCGTGACATTTTGGGCTGAACGAATTTTTTTTGTCATACTTATGACAACAATTATGACAAAACATGGTATCATCATAGATGTGGTGGGGTCCTACTTCTATGACAAAAAATCATGACAGAAAATGGGCTTTTCGTCCTGGGCGGTCCGGAGACGCAGCTGCATGACATTCTTTGGGTCGTCCATGACGGAAAAAACCATGGTAGAAGCGAGGGCGAGGAAAATATCGGGGTGTTCCCGGTTACGATGGGTGGTCGGGGCTGAGCGATGCGCGTTTCTCTCGTACACGCACGCGCGTGGGTGCGAGTCGTTGGGCTCTAACTGAACCCGAGCGAGGCGTTGGGCTCTAACTGAACCCGAGCGATTGCGCTGCAGGCTACATGTTACTGAACCCGAGCGATCGATCACTGGCTGTTAACTGAACCCGATCGAGCGATTCCTTCGCTACTGCTGCTAACTGAAGCCGATCAATGCTGCCTCTAGATGAACAGTGAGTGTTGCTGGGGGGTTTAGATGAACAGTTCCCAGTGGGGGTGGATGAACAGGACCCTGTGGCGTTGCCTCTGGATAAGAAGTGAGCGTTGCTGGGGGGTTTGGATGAACAATTCCCGGTGGGGGTGGATGAACGGGACCCCGATCGTTCGAGCTGGTTGGGGTTGGATGAACAGGACCCCGTGGAGGGCAGGATGAACAAGACCATCCCGTGGAGGGCAGGATGAACAGTAGACAGTGGAGGGCTGGATGAACATAGCCCGTGGAGGGGTGGTTGAACAGGAGCCCGTGGAGAGGGCTGGTTGAACAGTAGCCGGTGGAGTAGCGGGCGGTGGAGGCTGGATGAACAGGAGCCCGTGGATGAACAGTCGCAGGTGGAGGCTGGAGGAGGTCGACGATGGATGAACAGTAGCCCGTGGAGGCTGGAGGGGGTCGACGGTGGAGATGAACAGTATCCCGTGGAGTCCCGTTTCGTGGTACGCCACACCCCTCCCGATGAACAGGACCCCCGTTTCGACCGTAGCGCTCCAACACAAGTCTGTTTCCTCCATTTTGCGGTACGCCACACCCCTCCCGACCCCCGTTTTGACCGTAGGAGGTCCGTTTCCTCTGTTTTGCGGTACGCCAGACCCCTCCCGATGAACATGATCCCATTTCGAACGTGGCCGGTTGAACACAAGGCTGTTTCCTCCGTTCTGTTGTATGCCAGGCCTCGTTTCCATCGGATGTTCCGTCCAAGCCCTCCCGATGAACACGACAACGCATTCCGTTCCGACCCAGCCGGTTGGCTCCCCATGAACACGAGGACGATGTTGTTTCTCTGTTCCGACTCAGCCATGTACATGAGCCCTGGTCATACGTATGCGCGAGTAGGCATTCGAGACCCTGCCCGTATGTACGTACATGGCCCTATTTTCTTTCTTGCACACTGGCCGCTGTACGTACATGTACATGCTACGTGCGCGCCTCTACTACGACACCTACACGCCTCTACATCGACCAGTATGTATGTACACATTCGCGACCAGAATGACAACGCGACGTACGCTTCGACCAGGTGGGTCCCGACTATCAGGCACTTCCTTGCGTGCGAAGATGTAGCTGGTGGGTCCCAGCAGTCAGGGGGGCGAATCGTTTTTTTTGCCCGGACGCACTTCCTTGCGTGCGAAGATGTAGCTGGTGGGTCCCAGTAGTTAGGGGGAAACATTTTTTTTCGCGAAATACGGTGGCCTGTCCGGTGGGTTCCTGCTGTCAGGTGGAGGAATAATTATTTTGCGCGTAATAAGGAGGCACTTCCTTGCAGCTGTCATGGTCCCAGTTGTCAGCCTCTCCACGACAGTACTCTTTCGATGGAAGTCGTTCCTTGACCACGTTGACCACACCGCACCGAGAGCACCAGGGCGATGGACGACGGTGAGGCCTAGGAAGGGGACGACGCGGAGCCGGGGAAGATGCGGCAGTGGATGCCCACGCGGAGAGGACTACGAGGGTTCACTGGTTCGGCTGCGGTGTGAGGCTGCCGTCGCTGCAGAATAACAGGGGGTGTGGGTGAGTAGAGGGATGCCCTGGCCAGCGATGGGAGTAGTAGGGGCGGTGAGGCCTGCACGGGAGGCGGGACCAAGCAGTCCCGCCGGCGCTGGAATTGGCGGCTGGAGCAAGAAGATCAGAGATTGAAGAAACAGGACGGCTGTTGGATTGACATCCGACGGTTACGTCTGCTAGAATCGTTTGTTGACGTATATAATAACTAAAAAAATCTTGCATGCGCGTCAACTTAATAGGCCCATAAGTCAGACCATTCTCTCTTTTTTTAATAATTTATATATAGCTCATTGCGACTTCTTATGCAATTGATTGCTGTCCGTTTTTTTGTTGGCCAGGGCCAATTTCGCATATTTCTGTGGGTTCCAAACAATTTTTAATACCGAAACGTCGAGCCAGATTTAAAGAACTTTGAAGATATATTTAAATTAGGTTAATGCCCAGTGAAATAGGAATTTGAAAATGTGAAAAAATTTAGAAATTATAAAGTAATTGCCAATTTGTCATCTGTTTTTATATTTACAACCCATTTCATATTACTTTCAAGATTTGCAGGCGTCTTGAAAGAGTTGCAGCCCATCAGGGTGTAGAAAAATAAGTAGGCCTGGATTGGGTATTCTTCAGAAAAAAAAACTGGGCTCATTTTCATAAAGAAAAACTAGCTAGGCTGGTCACATGGTGAACATAAAATATAAACATGGGCTAGACGGGCCACAACCCAGTTCAAACCCTGCTCCATCTCAACAATAACAAAAAAATACTGCTCGAGCTGCTACGTCCCAGGTGTCAGCCGATCTTGTGTTGTTCTCTTGTCTATTGACTATATACGCTCACAATGTCGTGGGTCCCAGATGTTAGGAAAACACTACAAGGAAGCATTTTATTTTTCCATACGCTGACATGGTGGGCCCTAATGTCATCCTCTCCACGTACTTCTTTCGATTCCTGTTGTTTGTTGACCATGTTGACAATGCAAGAGGGCGGCGCCGCGGCGAGCGCACCAAAGCGCGCGGAGGACGACGACGATGCCTCGGACGTCGGCGTTAACGATTTAGGAGACGGTGGGGCGGCGATGCGTGCGCTGAGGCACAACCAGCCGTGGGAGGCGGAAGCAGGCGGCCCCGCCGGCGCTGGTTTGGTTTTGGCGGCTGGAGGAAGACAGGACTGAAGAAACATCACAGACTGTAAAAGTAGTAGGAGTACTTAACAACCTTAACTAAAACCAGCAGGGGCACTTAACAACCATAGCTGAAAGCAGTATGAGTACTTATACAGGTTGAACCATACAAAGAACGCCTCGAACAATGCTACTTTGCCTACAGTTAACCAAGTGTGAGGCTGCCAAGCCCCAGGACAAGGCTCAGGCGCCACCCCGCGCATCCACAACCTTCTGAAAGCGGCTTCATCTCGCAATGTGGTCAATAAACATGATATTCGCTTTAGATCCATGGAAAAGCAGGAACATAATCTTTTGTCCTATTCTCCAAGATGGACGGGCCTTCATTATTTGAGACCACCCATGAATAAGTATCTTTTCACCTCCAAGGGGCATGGAGTAGGTCGACATAAACATCATGTTGTGACCAAGCGCAAGTCTGACCAGACCATGGTCAGGCATCTGTATAGGAACAATAGAACTGGGTTTCTATTTCAAGAAGATCACAGCTATAAAACTGTGTATAAGCAATAGTTTATGAACAACATATATAACAGAAAATAGCTCGTACCATAAGTTTCTCGACACAGTTGGACCTGTTCAACGAGTGCAGCTGTGGCACACATATCCCACGTGGCCTTCCACCATTGAAACACCCCACAAGGACCTCAAGACGATCAATAAAGTGTAGGAACTTGTGAATGTCGTCCCAGTCAACTTCAGTGCCATCAGTAACAACCGAGTTGTTACAGAATAACGAACGAGCAGCCTGCTTAACTCTGAAAAACCTACACGTGCCACCAATTATAAGAAAATATTAGTTAGAAGTAGCATCTTTGTGAGAGATTCGTTGCTCCTTCTAAAGTTAAATTGTGATCAGTTAGACAGAATAGGTGTATTAAGAAGTAATCGAGGCAACAAGCAAGAACCAGATACAAAACTAACATGGATGAACAATTGGAACGACATCGGGGGTGGAAGATCACACTGAAGATGAGACCAGGTTCTGCTATTTCCATCAACATTCGTGCGCCAACTTTCAGTCCGTAACACTTGAGAAAGTTTATCCAAGTTCGGCCATAAAAAAAGCAGCAATCTTCTTGGTTCATGAACCCAACTCGAAACTTATATGCATGGCTTGTCTTCACTGTTACCATTAAACTGGTGTATTCAGTTATGGCAAGGCCGAGCATCTTGAGTACATGTGTTCTGGTAGAGCAAGGAATGCACTGCAGGAAAAATAATATGAGAACACAATGTACTCCCTATATCCAAATATAGAAATACTTTCCTCCTTCACGTCAGTGTTGACCATGGTACTAGTACCTTTTATCCAAATATTGCAATCCAAATTTCCAAATTAGTCGACATCATGTTCAAAAAAACCCACCCTCCCGGATAGAAAAGAGGATTCTAGGAACATACTGTGCGCGTTTTAAAATCCCGTGTTAGGATGAGAAGGAACAAGTGTGGCATCCCGCCGAGGGCGAAGAAACCTGTAGGGTCCTCGCACTTTGGGCACTGCAAATGAAACACACTAGATTCAGTAGGAAGAAAAATGCATCAACGGCGGTGGCTGCCATCCTAGGAGTACCCGCGGCCAAGGGACTTGGATTTATCGGGGATGGATGAAGAATTCGTACCAGGTTCTCCATGAGAAAACCCTATGCAATCGCCGAGCGGGGGTTTTCTCTGAACAAGCAGACAAGGGAGAAGGGATTCAGGCTGAGTGAAATATTGCCGCTTCGTCCGTCCAGCTTACTGCTAAAGCTGGAAAGGTGGGGGTTTTGTGATTTGATGGCTCATTGGGTATTAATGCGGCGCTACGACCGGGGTGTGTCTACCGTGCAGTTGTGCACTCTAATTTTGTGCATATGGCATGTGGACCTCGTTGTCGGATGTCCCACATATCAGCGCAAGGAAGTAGAAATACAGGAGTAACTAGTTATTACACATAAATATATTTTTGACAGAGAGATATTCCCTCTGTAAAGATATATAAAGATCTTTTATATCACAACTTTATACATAAGAAAAATCAAGGGGAATATATATAACATATATAATTATAAAAACAGAGTTTTTTAACACGGTATAGACGAGTTGGTGATGATGGTGTGCCTGTCATCCTGCAATATAGGCCGTCCGATTTATTTCTGACGGATAGGAAGGAAACTATGGCAATTTTGCAAAAAGGTACCCACACACCTCTCCGCATTTGCAAATAAGGCCTTCCCTCGTTCATCCTTTTCTCTCACAAGATAAAATACTCATACAAATGCATCTTGATCTTACGTGCAATGCACGGGCATTATGGGGGTTCAGCTGAGAAATACTCAGACAGGCTCATGGTTCTGGACTTTGGGCCATAGGCCGGTGGGCCTGCATGTTTGGGGGCCCATGTGTTCTACCTTAGTGCTTTTCATATTGCAAGCGGTCGGTACGGCGCTGGTTTTAGATGTTGTCGCAAGGCGAATACACAAAATTGAATAAAGCACAATAGCTGTTGGAATGAAATCAAACGACAGTTCGTAACCAGCAATCAGAGTTGCAATTCTATCAATGATACTGTCGTACTACTTATACACACAGGACACTTGTTTCACCATGCCAGAGTATTACATCAAAATCTCTCGGTGGATAGATCAGTTCGGCAGTACTGAAGTATTTCAAAATTGATTTGGACCAGCTCTCCTTGCCGAGAAAGTTCGATTTTGACATCATCCCCTACCGCAATATATGATTTAGATTTGAACCTTGACAAAACTTTAGCATCAATCATCATGCGACCATCCTTTGTACTTACGCTATATTGAGTAGGTTCATTCACACCAAGGCTGCGCATGGTAAGAGAAACCTGGCTGCTGTCGCCCGGATTGTTGAACGACTCCCTCGTTGCTCTAGGAATTCTCTGTTTGCAAACAAGAAGACATACCCAAACAGTTAGATCAACACAGTGAATCATGAGAAACAACATGGAAATAAAAAAGAACGAAACACTTGTACGGCCAATGCTTACCAAGAAGGTGGACATGTCAATTTTTGTAAGGACTTTGGTATATGAAGTGCGAACTGCAGCCCAGTCTGTTGCCAGTGCAACTACTTGTTCGGTTGCCGCTGCATGGGCCGGAGCAGATGCAAGTGCAAGTGTTGGTGCAGGTGCCGAAGCCGCTGCTGATGCCGGAGATGGTGCTCCTTGTAGAGCTGGTGCCGGTGTCAGAGCAGGTGCCGATGTAACTGCTCGTTCGGTTGCCGTTGCACGGGCCGGAGCAGATGCAAGTGCAAGTGTTGGTGCAAGTGCCAAAGCCGCCGCTGCTGCCGGAGATGGTGCTCCTTGTGGAGGTGGTGCCAGTGTCGGAGCAGGTGCCGGTGTCGATGCCCGATCCTCTGGTAGATCAGCCTGATCCGCTGACGCGGTCGTTGCCTGTCGGTGTCAAAACCGGCGGATCTCGGGTAGGGGATCCCGAACTGTGCGTCTAAGGCGGATGGTAACAGGAGGCAGGGGACACGATGTTTACCCAGGTTCGGGCCCTCTTGATGGAGGTAATACCCTATGTCCTGCTTGATTGATCTTGATGATATGAGTATTACAAGAGTTGATCTACCACGAGATCGTAGAGTCTAAACCCTAGAAGCTAGCCTATGGTATGATTGTTCTTGTCCTACAGACTAAACCCTCCGGTTTATATAGACACCGGAGGGGCCTAGGGTTACACAGAGTCGGTTACAAGGGAGGAGATCTACATATCCGTATTGCCAAACTTGCCTTCCACGCCAAGGAGAGTCCTAACCGGACACGGGATGAAGTCTTCAATCTTGTATCTTCATAGTCCAATAGTCCGACCAAAGGATATAGTCCGGCTGTCCGGAGACACCCTAATCCAGGACTCCCTCAGTAGCCCCTGAACCAGGCTTCAATGACGACGAGTCTGGCGCGTAGATTTGTCTTCGGCATTGCAAGGCGGGTTCTTCCTCCGAATACTCCATAGAAGATTTTGAACATAAGGATAGTGTCTGGCTCTATAAAACAAGTTCCACATACTACCGTAGAGAGAATAATATTTCCAAAAATCTAATCTGCAGACACATTTAGCAACATGACATCATGCCACGGCCCAGTCTTTATTCGAACCGTTCAACCAGCACTACACATATCACGAGGCGGTTTTCTTGACACGTCTTATCAAAGCAGAGATCGTGTCCCCCTTATTACGGGATTCTCATCATTACGGACGTGGGTAACCCAATCGTGCCCGTTGGTATGACTCCTCGATTTTAGGAAAGTCCCAAACGGCCACGAGGAGGACGCTTGATATTCACCCTCTTTATAAAGAGGCCAAGGCCTGTCCTTTTTTTCATCTCGTACTCAATCGAATCCTTCCCCCATCTCAAGTTCCAACACCCAAGGCTCAGGTCAGGCGCTTTGGACCTTCAACCATGTCCAGATCCAACCTTCAAGGTCGGTGGATGCCTTCCTCTATCACAGAGGAAGACATCAAGAAGCTAAGAGAGGCCAGGTATTTGATCCTCGAAATCTCGCACAGGCTGCCTGCTCGAGGGCAGGTCATTCCCACTCTCGAACCCGGCGAGAGCGTTGTATTCATCTCTCACTTCCTCCGAGGGCTAGGCCTCACTTTGGATCCCTTTGTTAGGGAGCTCATGTTCTATTATGGGCTGGATTTCCATGACCTGGCCCCGGATGCCCTCCTTCACATCTCGTCGTTCACCATCGTATGTGAGGCCTTCCTCCGCATTACCCCACACTTCGGCTTGTGGATCAAGACTTTCAATGTGATGCCGAAGATGATCGAGGGGCGACACGCAGAGTGCAGAGGTGCCGTAATAAGCAAAAGTGCTGATGTTCCGTGGCCACAGGGTTCCTTCCCAGAGGTGTCCGGTTTATTGCAACGGAAGTGGTTTTATATCACAGCTCCCTCGAGTACCAAGTGGGTAGCCGCCCCTGCCTTTCGCTCAGGCCCCCACCACAACTAACGTCATGGATCAACAAGGGGCTGGACTGGGGGCCAGTAAATGATGTGCCGATATTGCAGAGTCGCATCCGAGATCTCCTCGAGAGAGATGTCAGCCTGGCCATGGTAATGCAAGTCTTGCTAGTTCGTCGAGTCCCACCTTGCAAACGTCGACCCCTCCGTATGTGCGAGGTCAACCTAGAAGGACCGCGAACTATTCAGCACTTCCTCGGCGTGACGCTCGAAGAGATGTACAAATTGTTCTTCGGACCACAAATAAGGTGTCCGGACACCACCGAGGATGCGGGTCTGAGCTGCAATCGTCCAGATTCCCAAGTAAGTAATCTCGTGGCCGAACGTGTTGTTTTTTTATTCATCACAACATCATTCTGAAAGGTCGCTCTTTGACCAGGACTAGGTAACAAAGGCGAAGATGATCAGGTGTTCGACCCCCTTCCCGAAGGCTCAGCAAATCCAGTACTAGCCAGAATGCTCGAGCCGGCGCCTTATCAGGCGCCCTCAGGGGAAGATAAAGGGGGGAATAAAGAGGCTAAAAGCAGGTGAGGGAGTCCAGGATTAGGGGGTATCTGGACAGCCGGATCATATCCTTCGGCCGAACTGTTGGACTATGAAGAAACAAGATTGAAGACTTCGTCCTGTGTCTGGATGGGACTCTACTTGGTGTGGAAGGCAAGCTAGGCAATACGGATATGTATATCTCCTCCTTTGTAACCGACCTTGTGTAAACCTAGCCCCCTCCGGTGTCTCTATAAACTGGAGGGTTTAGGTCCGTAGGACAACAACAATCATACCATAGGCTAGCTTCTAGGGTTTAGCCTCTCCGATCTCGTGGTAGATCAACTCTTGTAATACTCATATCATCAAGAATAAATCAAGCAGGACATAGGGTTTTACCTCCATCAAGAGGGCCCGAACCTGGGTACAACATCGTGTCCCCTACCTCCTATTACCATCCGCCTTAGATGCACAGTTCGGGACCCCTACCCGAGATCCGCCGGTTTTGACACCGACATTGGTGCTTTCATTGAGAGTTCCACTGTGCCATCGCAAGAAGGAAGGATGTCCCATCTCATCTTTAAAGACGGTGCTACTGTGGGGGGAGCTTTGGCTGTCGGCCAAACTCTCTGGCTAGGCAGTTTCATCATGACCGCCTGTTCGGCCGCCACGCCGATGATGACTTCTCGGGTCATCGAAAACAGCCTCCACGTCAAATCGGCACTCACCGAACAGATGGATCCAACGGAGCTCACCTCCCTAAACGAGCTCTTGGATCGCATCGCCGCCCTGGGAGTTGCTACAGACTATGATCGGATTGGGCTTAAACCCGATCAAAGGGAGATTAACTCTCCGCCGGTCACCCATCATATTGCAGTGGTGGAGGAACAATGCGGCGACCTCTCCTCCATATTGAGGACCAACTATGTCCGGATTCCTGAGCTCTCCGAGTGGGATACCCGTTCGTGGGAGGACAGCATCCAATCCCTTAACTTAGAGTCAGGTAGCGGGCCAGGATTATCAGGCAACACCCCGGAACCAGAATTTCCAAAATTGGAAATTCCTCGGCCCCTGGATCCCAGATCGGGTAAGGGTTCGGATTCAATTCCACCCACCCACCCAAACATAAGAGATCTTTCCCACATCAGGCAAGAGCCCCGGGAAACAGTACATCACTATTGGGCCAAATTCCTCCTTGCGATGAACAAGGTCAAGGACTGTCGTGAGGAAGACGCAATCTTATTTTTCTTCAATAATTGCACGGACAAGGGAATCCTTAACGCCATAAATCATCGTGAGATATCATGCTTCGCTGACTTTGCGTCCATAGTACGAAAGTACTGTGCGATGGAAAGTGCCTGGAAAACTGAAACAAACTTTTGGGATAATCCGGCCCTAAATACGAACCCAGTCCGAAATAAAAGGGTGCACTATCAAAAGACACCCGGGTCAACTACCAAAAAAGCAAAAACCCTCTATAGGGCATAGAACTGTACTGGAGGGATGGCTCAATGGACCCTGTAAAATTCACAGTACAGAGGGCGCCATACCAACACATAGCCTTAGAGCATGTTGGATACTCCGGCAGGTAGCCAAAAGTAGCGAGGATCTCGTAATTCCAGAAGCCACAGTGCACCATCCCAGAAATACCAGTACGGTATTAACGGTCTTCGAGACCTTCGCATCAAATAATAGGAGAAAGCGAACACTCCGCAGCCTTGCCGAAATCTACCACATGGCGACAATAAACCCATGGAGTGACACAGCTATTACTTTCAATGCCAGTGATGAACCTAAATTCTAAACAGCCCGAGCACCATCCGCATTGGTCCTCGGTCCAATTGTGGATGGCTTTCGACTCACCAAGGTACTGATGGACGGCGGCAGCGGATTAAACCTCATTTATGAGGAAACCCTTCAAAAAATGGAAATGGACTGGAACCGCATCGAGCGAAGCAGCACAACCTTTATAGGAATAATCCCCAGTTGGGAAGCGCGCTGTACAGGCAAAATCGAACTAGATGTGGTGTTCGGCACGCCGGAGAATTATAGGTCCGAAGAGATTACATTCCAAGTGGCCCCGTTCAGTAGCGGTTACCACGCCCTGTTAGGGCGGGAGGCGTTCACAATCTTCCAAGCCATACCCTATTACGGGTACATGAAGCTCAAAATGCCCGGGCCCAATGGAATTATCACTCTTGCTAGTGATCCAGACACAGCACTCCGCGCCGAAAACAAGACAGCTGCACTGGCCCTCGAGGCATTATCCGAAGCCCTAGCGGCTGAGGAACTGACTGCGCTGCACTCCATGGTGAATAGGAAAGATGTGATACTCGATAAGAGATCCAAGTCCACCTCCTTTAAACTGGCGGATGAAATAGTCAAATTCCAAGTCCATCCAACGGACCCTACAAAAACAACTTCCATCGGGGCACAATTAAACCCTGACATAGATGCCGCACTACGAGAGTTCTTACGCGAGAACTGGGACATTTTTTCCTGGCACCCTTCAGAAATGCCAGGAATCCCACGCAGGCTGGCCGAGCACAGCCTCAATATTCTAAAGGGATTGAAGCCGGTCAAGCAGGCTCTTCGGCGTTTCTCTGAACCTAAGAGACAGGCCATGGGAGAGGAACTAGCCAAGTTATTGGAGGCCAGATTCATCAGAGAGATAAAACACCCGGACTGGCTAGCAAACCTGGCGACGGTACCAAAGAAGGATAAATCCTGGCGCCTTTGTGTCGATTTCAAGGACCTCAATAAAGCTTGCCCAAAGGATCCCTTCCCCCTCCCCCACATCGACCAAATTATCGATGCTACCGCAGGACACGAGTCATTGTGTTTCCTCGACACATACTCCGGTTACCACCAAATCAAGATGGCGAAGTCCGACCAAGCCGCAACGGCATTCATCACACCATACGGTCCCGTATGTTTCAACACAATGCCTTTTGGTCTCAAAAACACCGGCGCAACATATCAGTGCATGATTCAGACATGTCTGGAGAAACAAATCGGCAAAACAGTAGAGGCATACGTCGACGATGTGGTCGTCAAAACCAAACACGTCGACTCTTTGATAGACGACTTGAGGCTCACATTTGACAACCTCCAAACATACGACATTAAGCTCAATCCGGAAAAATGCATTTTCGGCATACCAGCCGGAAAGCTCCTGGGTTTCATTGTCTCCAGTAGAGGTATTGAAGCTAACCCGGCCAAAATCCGAGCTTTGTCACAGTTGGCTACCCCAACAGACCTCAAACAAATCCAAAAGTTAACAGGATGCGTGGCGGCTCTAAGCCGCTTTATCTCCCGCTTAGGAGAAAAGGCTTTACCCCTTTATCGCCTCCTCTGGCGCACCGAACACTTTGAGTGGAAAGACGCTGGCATAGCTAGATTGGAAGAAATAAAGGAAATTTTGGCAACCAACCCAATCTTGGCCGCGCCAAACATCGGCGAACCGATGCTGTTGTACATTGCGGCAACCCATCAAGTTGTAAGCGCAGTGCTCTCGTCGAACGAGAAGCTGGCGGACATAAATTCCCTCTTCAAAAGCCGGTATACTATGTATCCACTGTCCTCACTCCATGCAAATCACGGTACCCACATTATCAAAAGATAGCCTACGCGGTATTCATGGCATCCCAGAAGCTGCGACACTACTTTCAAGAGTGTTCAATTACAGTAGCCTCGGAAGTGCCACTTAATGATATTATAAACAACTGCGACGCTACGGGCCGAATTGCCAAATGGGCTATTGAGCAACTCCCGTTCGACATAACATACAAACCTCGAGAAGCCATTAAGTTGCAAGTATTGGCCGACTTTGTCGCCGAATGGACGGAGGCCGAACTCCCTAAAGAGTACGGCGCATACTCCAATTGGATCATGCACTTCGACAGTTCTAAAATGCTGGCTGGTCTAGGGGCTGGCGTCGTCCTGACGTCCCCAACCGGAGATACCGTTCAGTACGTACTGCAAATATTGTACACAGACTCCAACAACATAGCCGAATACGAAGCCCTGTTGCATGGTCTTCGGATGGCAGTCTCCATGGGCATTCAACGCCTGGAGGTGCGTGGGGATTCAAACCTTGCAATATCCCAAACAAATGGAGACTTTGACGCCAAGGATCCGAAAATGGCGGCCTACCGAAACACCGTCCAAAAAATGCTAGCTCGGTTCGAGGGGCTCGAATTTCATAATGTGGCTCGGGAAAACAATCAGGCGGCGGATATCCTCGCCCGCATCGGCGCAAAACGCGAAGCGGTCCCCCCCAAACATATTTCTAGACAGGCTGTTCAAGCCATTCGTAGTATCGGAAGGGGACACCGGTAACAATAATCTGGACCCGGCCAAAATACCTGATACCGAACACTCTGACACAATCGGAGGCTCCGCCACCGAAATAACACCTTCAGCCCACGTAATAATCACTAGTGCAGAACCGGGCAATAGCACCGGTTCGTAAGGCCCTTTAGTGCCGGTTCCATAACCGGCACTAAAGTGTGGTCACTAAAGGCCCCCCCCCTTTAGTACCGGTTCAGCACGAACCGGTGCTAAAGGGCAACCACGTGGCACGAGCCAGCTCCGGGGGCCGGGAGCCCTTTAGTACCGGTTGGTAACACCAACCGATACTAAAATGTTTGGGGGGTTTTTGGTTTTATGATTTCTTTTTCATTTAATTTTGTGTTTTCCATTTTAATTCTTTTTTGTTTGCTGGTATTTTACGATACTACACATTGTACACGTTATGCATATATATATATAAATAGAATTTCTAGTAGAACCAATCATATATATATCATCAATGTCTCACAAACCACCATATTAATTCACACATACACACATGTATAGCTATATACAATTTCTCCTACATATGCATGTTGCCTTCAAAGCCAGTGGCATTAGCCTAATTGGTGCCTTCGGAGCATGATGACAATTGGAAGTGGTTCATGACCTGGTCAATGGGGGCGGTAGCGGGTAATAGTATTCTCCCTTCGGATTTATGACCTGGTCGAGCAAAAATCCCGCTATTTTCCTCTTGAAGTGCTTCTACGCGCTCCGTTTTTAGGAGCTTGTCCCGCACCTCTTTGAACTGTTAAGAAGGAGATCAATATGCATGTGTATTAGTTGTGTGACTAGATATCGATAATGGTTTAAAAATTGTGAATAGTGTTCTGACAAGCGTACCCATTCCTGTCTTTGAGATCTGCTCCTTTCGGATGCCATCATGCGAATGTTCTCGCAAACGCAGAATGCACACAGATTAGTCCCCCGCGCCTGCTTCAGGGCCTTTATTACGAGAATGGAATTTAATTTGATCAGATAATAATTAATCAAGCATGATAATTAAAGAGATGGCAGCTAGCTAGCTAGCTAGTACTACTTAATTACTTACCTCGGGTCGAAACCATTTCAGCTGTCGTTTCCATTTGCCTTCCGTGACACTGATGAACCTTGCCCAAGCCCTGCCCGCCGACAAAGAAAATGAATAAAGGGGTTATTAAATAGTTCATATCATGAAATGATGAACTAAATAGGCCGAGATATATAGTTAATAATGGTTGAAATTACCTGTTGACTATCCTAAACAAGATGTTATAGTCACTATTTGCTTTGAGTAGTGAGTCCAGTATTTGAACTGTTCCAGCGTTAACTTTAATGATACACAAGATCTAGTGAAATCTGCATGCACACACTTTGCATGTCTTAATTAAGTGGGCATATGTAAGCAAAAACATGTAGCTAGCTAGTAGGCAAAAACAGAGAATTTGTATACAAGAAAGTGTGACTCACTTGAAGTTGTAAGGAAGTAGTATATCTTCATTGTATTTGAGGTGCTGCAAGAACTCTAGCATGCTGTCCTCTACCTGCTTTTCATGATGCTTGTTTATTGTCCATGTGTATTCATTAATGGTGTTTGGGTCAATGAACCCAATGCCATAGCGTCCACCTTTTCTCATTTCATACATCTTCATCCTGCATAATACCACAGAAAAGAATATACTGAGGATAATTACAGGTAATGATTGATCAAAAGGATCACTACAGCTAGCTTGAGACTTAAATTACAGAAAGAAATCACTTACAGACAATAGCAACTGACGATAGATTTGTCGAGTGCGCCTTGATTGTATAACTGAAACAGTTCAGAATACTCAACGGTCACAGGTTTCTCATGGTAGTAATGATCCTTCTTGACTTGCACCATCAGGGACTCTCGATCGGATCTCTTGGTAATGTCCATGTACCATTGATGTAATTCATACATTCTCGTTGGGAGATTCTTGACCTCTTCTGGCTTGACCAAAGGTTGGCCCCGGGCATATTTCCGTTTTATTTCCTCCTCTGTAAGCACAGGCATGTCCTCGATCTTGAGGAGTTGTCCAACAGTGATTTTGAGAGTTTCAGCCTGCATTATATGCTCTTGGGTTATTACCACATCGCCCACCTCGGGAATGTAAACTGTTTGGCCACAATAATATTGGGCGCGCGTACTATCACGTGTTGTTGGCGGCACAACAAGCGGGGGGATCGATTGCGCCGCCTATTCTCCCAGCTGGGCAACGTTTTTCCCGCATTTTTTGATAGCTGCTTGTTGTTTGCTCGAGCTCGAGCTCGCCTCCTTCTGTAGACGTTGTCGATGTAACTTCCTGATGTGGCGCTCATAGTCTGTGTCAACAGGCTTAGGAGCTGGTGGTTGAGCCATACGAATGAAGTGGTCAACTACTTCCACAGTCACTTTCTCCCTTGGCGGCGGTGGCAGTTTCGGTCCAAAATGGGCGTCGACTTCTACCCGCACTATGGCATTGGTTTGCTCCTCGGTCCTGTTGTAAGCCCTCTCAGGAAGAGGAGTAGTGAGGTTTGGACCATATTTATATCGCTTGCCTCCGCCTGTACTTCCTGTACTATGACCTCGACTCGTACCGCTACGCACCATAGCTGTGGGGTGTCTCTTCTGCGATTGCTGAGGCGGCGGAGACGGCTGACGGGGCTAAGTTGGACGAGGAGGAGTGGCCTGAAGCTGTGCCGGACTTGCAGTGGCCTGAGGTTGTGCCGGACTTGGAGGAGGAGTGGACGTCTAACGCTGTGTCGGACTTGGAGGAGGAGTGGCCTGACACTTTGCCGGACTTGGAGGAGGAGGAGTGGCCTCACGCGTTGGTGGACTTGGAGGAGCGGCAGTCTGCTAACTCGGTGGCGGACTTCGACGAGGAGTCGGGTGACGCGGTGTCGGTGGCCTTCGAAAGATGATGCAATCCTTTCTCCATAGGATGATACGATGTTTGGCATCTCCGAGTGTGTGCTCCTCGTCACCTCCAGGAATGTCAAGCTCTAGCCCTAAATATTGGTCCACCACCTCATCAACCACGACACGAGCATAGCCTGCTGGAATCGGGTTGCAATGGAAGGTTGCATCGGGGGAATTTGTATAAGCAACACCGTCCGCCACCTTCAAGGATATGTTCTTAATTTTGAAGTGTAGCTCGCAGTTAGTGTTCTCCGCGATATCATCCACGGGGTATCTATCCAGCATTGCGTCAAACGGGGCGGAACCCACGCTGCTTCTCGGCATGGATGGGGCGGTGGTATCCAATGCTGGATCATCCGCTAGCTGCTGCAGCTGCTGAGACCCCCTTTGCTGGCTAAGTGAGTCGATCTGCTCCTGCTGCCGCTGGAATTTGATTGCCAAGTCCGCGTGCGCTGATTCTAGGCCTTGAAGGCATTCATAGTCGAGCTTCCTCTGCTCCTCCTCCATCTTCCTCTTCTTCTCCTCCGCAATCTTCTTTCTCGCACGGGTTCTATAGTCGGTGTTCCAGTCTGAAAACCCCTCATACCACGGAATAGCGCCCATGCCTTGTGTTCTTCCCGGGTGTTCAGGATTTCCCAGGGCACGCGTAAGCTCGTCGTTCTCTCTGTTGGGCTCGAACAACCCGGATCGAGCCTCTTCTATTGCAACAAGTAGCTTATCTTCGGCTCCGTCCAGACATGCCTTCTTGGAAACTTTGCCTGTCTCGGGTCCAACTCACCCCATGCACATAGAACCAAGTCCTGCACCTGGGGGGCCAGCTCAATGTTTCTGGAGTGACACTTGCATCCAGCATCTCTTTCTCAGACTTATCCCACTTAGGCATTCCCACCGCATAGCCACCTGGCCCCAGCTTATGGAACTTATCCTTTTTTGCGGCATTGGCCTTGTTTATTCTTGACCGTTCCTTAGATAATTCTGAATCCTTGAATTTCACGAAATTGTACCAATGAGCACTTTGATTCTCTAGTGTTCCCTCGAATACTAGAGTCTTCCTTCCTCCCTTGACGTACTTGTCCCATTCACGATTCTTGTGGTTCTTGAATGCAACCGCCATCTTCCTAAGAGCAGCGTCCTTGACTTTCTGCACATCTGCTTCTGTGAAATGATCTGGTAGGGTGAAATGTTCCATGAGAGTATCCCAAAGCAGACTTTTTTGTCTGTCGTCGACAAAAGTAAGATCTGGACGTGGCTTTGCTGGCTTTCTCCATTCTTGAAGGGAGATCGGGAGTTGGTCCTTCACAAGAACTGCGCACTGACGAACGAACTTGTCCGCAATCTTCTTAGGCGCTAATGGTTCTCCATTACGTTTGATTGCCTCGATATTATACTTTACGCCCTCCTTCAACTTTTTGTTCGGGCTTCGTTTCGTCCTTTTGCCTGAAGATTTGCTCGATCCGGATGGCTGAAAGAAGAAAGATCGATTCGTTAATATATCTTCAACTCATTTAAAACATGTGATGATCACCAGATGCCTGCTTATATAAATATATATACCTCTCCGGTGTTGTCATAATCGTAGTTCATGACTTCATCAATTCGGTCGTCGCGATCGAATATCATATCACCCTCTCCGGTGTTGTTTAGAAATTCAGAGCTGTCATAATCTTCTTCATTCTGATCATCATCTGGCCCGCGTATTATATCGAACATGGTCTGTTCTCCCTCTCTGTTGGTATTGTCCGCCATAGCTTTTATTTAACTATGCCAAAAGAAATATAAAACAATTTAGTATTCAAATTACATCGTCTCGAATAATAGATATAATCTCGAATACATCGTCTCGAATAATAGATATAATCTCGAATACATCATCTCGAATAATAGATATAATCTCGAATACATCGTCTCGAATAATAGATATAATCTCGAATACATCGTCTTGAATATTATATATCGAGTACATCACTGGCTATGTAGCTAATGAATATCGAATACTACAGAAGAATCTAGGACACTCGCGGTTCCTGCGGCACGGGCGGTGGACACCCAAAGAGAAGGAACCCTCACAGGATCATAGCTAAAGTGAGATCCCTGAAGAAACTGCCAGGTATTGGAGAACCTGCCGCCCTCTAACGCAACCATGTAGCGATGGACATGCTCGTCCTCCTCCCTGACACGACGACGTACCACCTCCGGCGGGACCGGCTCCCTCCGCACCGAAACTGGCCCACGCGAACGCCACCAAATGAGATCAGGGTCGACAACGGGACCCGGGGCCAGGTTCCTCATCAAGCGGCGCCCCCCTCCAGGCAGCACCTCCCAGTGCCAGCCCGGCGGAGCCCAGTCCCGGAAATGGGTCAGTCGGACGTCGTCGTGGACGGGTCGACGACGAGGATGCGGGCCGGGCATCGTCGAGAACAAATACTAGCTATATGCCCGCAAAAAGTAACATTTTTATAATGATTGGATTTTGATAACTAAATTTTCTAACATTTCTATATAACTAATATTTCTATAACATTTCTAATATTTCTAGAACTAAAAAATAGAAAAATTTCTAACAATTCTAACTTTTTTATAACTATTTCTATAACTAAAAACAGAAAAATTTCTAACGATTCTAACATTTCTAACTATTCTAACAATTCTAACATTTCTAACTATTTCTAAAAAACAGAAAAATTTCTAACAATTTCTAAAAAACAAAAAAAATTTCTAACAATTCTAACATTTTTATAACTATTTCTATAACTAAAAAACAGAAAAATTTCTAACAATTCTAACATTTCTAACTATTCTAACAATTCTAACATTTCTAACTATTTCTAAAAAACAGAAAAATTTCTAACAATTTCTAAAAAACAGAAAAATTTCTAACTATTGTATAACTAAAAAACAAAAAATGTATGTGTGTGTGTGCGCGCGCTCACCAGCGAGGCGAGAGGCGACGGGGGGCGGCGACGGGAACGGCGACGGGCGCGGCGACGACGGGGATGACGACGACGGGGACAGGGACGGGGTGGCGTTGACGGGGACGGGGACGTACGTGCCGGGGCGGCG
>NC_041382.1:196281551-196363015 GCF_002162155.2 Triticum dicoccoides
CGCAGGACGGGCCGGGACGGGGTGGCGGTGACGACGGGGATGACGGGGATGGGGACGACGGGGCGGCGACGACGGGGACGGGGCGGCGACGAGGGATGGAGACGTACGGGGGCGCGGCGGGCGACAGTGCAGAGGAGAAGAAGCAGATGAGAAACTAAAATTTTCGTAAGTGTTGTTTATATAGGAGGGGCCTTTAGTACCGGTTGGAGCCACCAACCGGTACTAAAGGCCTGTTTTGGCTAGGCCAAGCGGCGGGAAGCGACCCCCTTTAGTACCGGGTGGTGGCTCCAACCGGTACTAAAGGCCCCTCCCTTTAGTACCGGTTGGTGCCACGACCCGGTACTAAAGGGGGTGCGCTGGTGCAGGTGCGGTGCGGCAAGTTTAGTCCCACCTCGCTAGCCGAGGGGCGACCGCACTGGTTTATAAACCCCCGTGCGGTAGCTCTCTCGAGCTCCTCTCCAAAGCAGGCCTACTAGGCTTACATGTTCTATGCTGCCCTGTAGGCCTACTGGGCCTTTGCGGGCCTGCATCCTGGCCCAACAACAGGTTGGGTTTCTAGTCGTATGCCGGCCGCTTTGGCCTAGTAGGTGGGCTTTTTTTATTTTTTTTGCTTTATTTATTTTTGAGTTGTTTTTTTGTGTATATAGAGTTTCTTTGTGAATATTTTTGCTTTAGGTACAAAAAATTACAAACTTTCTGTTAGTGCCCGTAGTTTTCAAATTTGAATAGTTTAAATTTTGAATTATTTGAAATTAGTGTGAATCACTAGTTTGTGAATAACTTAACTTTAAAAATCAGTAAAGGCATGAAAGAATTTGTTTGCACATAAAATTTCTTCGCGTTTCAAATGCCAAAACACATAATTAACTACCCTAACTATTACAGAGATTCCCTTCTGGGTGTGAAACACAGAAGAAAGTGATGATAGTGAAGCCGATCACATCCCAGATCTTTGGGTGTGAAACTTTTTCTTCGCGTGTGTCCCTTTGCGCCGTAACCATGGAAAATATTCATCATTTAACGGGATGCTCGGGTCAGTATTCACTGTGAATGGAGCAATTTCATCAAACTTTTCATAATCTTCTAACTTGTCTATCTTGTCATCCACACCCATGATGTTTCTCTTCCCAGAAAGAACTATGTGCCGCTTTGGCTCATCGTACAATGCATTCGCTTCCTTATATTTTCTTTTTCTTGGCTTGGTAGACATGTCCTTCACATAGAAAACCTGTGCCACATCATTGGCTAGGACGAATGGTTCGTCTGCATACGCAAGATTGTTGAGATCCACTGTTGTCATTCCGTACTGCGGGTCTTCCGTTACCCCGCCTCGTGTCATATTGACCCATTTGCACCGAAACAAAGGGACCTTCAAACCACGTCGATAGTCAAGTTCCCATATGTCCTGTATATAACCATAATATGTTTCCTTTCCCGTCTTGGTTTCTGCATCAAAGCGGACACCACTATTTTGGTTGGTGCTCTTCTTATCTTGGGCAATCGTGTAAAATGTATTACCATTTATCTCGTACCCTTTGAAAGTCATTATATTCGAAGATGGTAACTGGGACAGCAAGTATAGGTCATCTTCAATAGAGGTGTCATGCATGGTACGTGTCTGCAACCAGCTGGCGAAACTCCTGGTTTGTTCACGTGTAATCCAGTCATCAGACCGCTCCGGGTGTTTGGAGCGTAGCAAATTCTTGTGTTCATCCATATACGGAGCCACCAAGGCGGAATTCTGTAGAACTGTGTAGTGTGCTTCAGTGAGAGAATGTCCGTCCATACATATTATTTGTTCCCCTCCTAGCGTGCCTTTTCCATCCAGTCTACCCTTATGCCGTGATTCAGGAACACCAATCGACTTAAGGTCGGGAATAAACTCAATACAAAACTCAATGACCTCCTCATTTTGATGGCCCTTGGAGATGCTTCCTTCTGGCCTAGCACGGTTATGAACATATTTCTTTAAGACTCCCATAAACCTCTCAAAGGGGAACATATTGTGTAGAAATACAGGACCCAAAACGTTAATCTCTTCGCATAGGTGAACTAGGACGTGCGTCATGATGTTGAAGAAGGATGGTGGGAACACCAACTCGAAACTGACAAGACATTGCACCAAATCATTCTCTAACCTTGGTATCATTTCTGGATCGATTACCTTCTGAGAGATTGCATTGAGAAATGCACATAGCTTCACAATGGCTAATCGAACGTTTTCCGGTAGAAGCCCCCTCAATGCAACCGGAAGCAGTTGCGTCATAATCACGTGGCAGTCATGAGACTTTAGGTTCTGGAATTTTTTTCTCTGCCATGTTTATTATTCCCTTTATATTCGACGAGAAGCCAGATGGTACCTTAATACTGAGCAGGCATTCAAACAAGATTTCCTTCTCTTCTTTGGTAAGAGCGTAGCTTGCATGACCCTGATGTATGCCGTCTTTTCCGTGCATACGTTGCTGGTCCTCTGATGCCTCAGGTGTATCTTTTGTTTTCCCATACATGCCCAAGAAGCCAAGCAGGGTCACACAAAGATTCTTTGTCACGTGCATCACGTCGATTGCGGAGTGGACCTCTAGGTATTTCCAATAGGGCAGGTCCCAAAATATAGATTTCTTCTTCCACATGGGTGCGCGTCCGTCAGCGTCATCCGGAACAGGTTGTCCACCAGGACCCTTTCCAAAGACCACCTTCAAATCCTTGACCATATCATGTACATCAGCACCAGTACGGTGGCGAGGCTTCGTCCGGTGATCCGCATCACCTTTGAAATGCTTTCCTTTCTTTCTTACGGGATTCCTGCTCGGAAGAAATTGATGATGTCCCAGGTACACATTCTTCTTACAATTAGCCAAATATATACCGTCGGTATCGTCCAAACAGTGCGTGCATGCGCGGTATCCCTTGTTTGTCTGTCCTGAAAGGTTACTGAGAGCAGGCCAATCATTGATGGTCACGAACAGCAACGCCTTTAGGTCAAATTCTTCCCCCATGTGCTCATCCCACGCACATACACCTGTTCCATTCCACAGTTGTAAGAGTTCTTCAACTAATGGCCTTAGGTACACATCAATGTCGTTGCCAGGTTGCTTAGGGCCTTGGATGAGCACTGGCATCATAATGAACTTCCGCTTCATGCACAACCAAGGAGGAAGGTTATACAAACATAGAGTCATAGGCCAGGTGCTATGGTTGCTGCTCTGCTCCCCAAAAGGATTAATGCCATCTGCGCTTAGACCAAACCATACGCTCCTTGCGTCATCTGCAAACTCCTTCCCGTACTTTCTTTCGATTTTTCTCCACTACGACCCGTCAGTGGGTACTCTCAACTTTCCGTCTTTCTTACGGTCTTCTCTGTGCCATCGCATCGCCTTGGCATGCTCTTTGTTTTGGAACAAACGTTTCAACCGTGGTATTATAGGAGCATACCACATCACCTTGGCAGGAATCTTCTTCCTGGGGCGCTCGCCCTCGACATCACCAGGGTCATCGCGGCTGATCTTATAGCACAATGCACCACATACCGGGCAAGCATTCAAATCCTCGTACTCACCGCGGTAGAGGATGCAATCATTAGGGCATGCATGTATGTTCTGCACCTCTAACCCTAGAGGGCAGACAGCCTTCTTTGCTTCGTACGTACTCTCGGGCAATTCGTTGTCCTTTGGAAGCATATCCTTTATCATTACCAGCAACTTTCCAAATCCCTTGTCAGATACACCATTCTCTGCCTTCCATTGCAGCAATTCCAGTGTGGTGCCCAGCTTTTTCTTGTCACCTACGCAATTCGGGTACAACAATTTTTTGTGATCCTCTAACATGCGTTGCAACTTCTTCTTCTCCAAATCACTTGCGCAGTTTCTCTTTGCATCGGCAATGGCCCGACCTAGATCATCAACGGGCTCATCTGATGCCTCTTCTTCAGCTTCTTCCCGCATTGTCGGCTCAGCTTCTTCTCGCATTACCGGCTCAGCTTCTTCCCCCATTGTTGTATCATCGTATTCAGGGAACCCATGGCCAGGATAGCTGTCGTCGTCCTCTTGTTCTTCATTGTCTTCCATCATAACCCCTCTTTCTCCATGCTTGGTCCAAACATTTTAGTGGGGCATGAAACCGGACTTAAACAAGTGGACGTGAATGGTTCTTGACGTAGAGTAATTGTGACCATTCTTACAGCGAGCACATGGACAAGGCATAAAACCATCCGCCCGCTTGTTTGCCTCAGCCGCAAGCAGAAAAGTATGCACGCCCTCAACGAACTGGGGAGAGCATCGGTCATCATACATCCATTGCCGGCTCATCTTCATTACACAACGCCGAATAGACCAAATTAATACAAGTTCATACAACACTTAAATGCAACAAACAAATAACTCTCTAGCTAAAGCATTTAAATGTAACAACAAATACGATCAAGATCGCAACTAAAGTAACAATGGATCCAACAGCATAATGATACCAAGCCTCACTATCGATGGCATATTTTCTAATCTTTCTAATCTTCAAGTGCATTTTCTCCATCTTGATCTTGTGATCATCGACGACATCGGCAACATGCAACTCCAATTCCATCTTCTCCCCCACAATTCTTTTCAATTTTTCTTTCAAGTACTCGTTTTCTCTTTCAACTAAATTTAACCTCTCGACAATAGGGTCGATTGGAATTTCCGGTTCACATACCTCCTAGAAAAAATTTCTATGTCAACTTGATGGGCATAATTTGTCATAAACACGAAATGCAACTACTTTTAAAAGAGAATATATATACCACATCCGAATCATAACAAGGACGAGGGCCGACGGGGACGGATATCAAAACCATGGCACTATATGTATAACAAACAACGTACGGGTAAGATAATTATACGAGTAACTGTATATCCAAATCACACAAACATCAATTTTTATATAAAATTTCATGAACAAGAGGCTCACCACAAGGTGGTGCCGGCGACGGGACGGTGCGGGCGATCGACGGTGGTTACGATGGAGATTTAGAAGGCACTAAGTAAACCACACCTACATATGCAAACTAAGTGTTATTTTTGACCTCAAATTGCATATAAATCAATACTAGCACATATATATATATATATATCCTCCCAAATTACTAAACTCACAAATTAATCACTATATAAAGCATTGCAAGAGCTAATCTAGCAATGAGAGATGAAAGGACAAAGTTGCTAACCTTTGTGATCATTTGAATGGATGGGGGCCTTCAAATCTTGACAAATTTTGGGAAAAATGTGTGAAGAGGGGAAGAACAGAGAGGAGAGGGGAAAGGGGAAGAACAGAGCGAGCTCGGGTGTGAAGGGTTTATGTAGGACGACCTTTAGTACCGGTTCGTGCCACGAACCATTACTAAAGGGGTTGGAGGGGCCCCAGTCTGACAACATCCTGCCACCACTCTCATTAGTACCGGTTCGTGGCACGAACCGGTGCTAAAGGTTCGCCACGACCCGGTACTAATGAAAGCGGCCCGGCTAGCCGTTGGAACCGGCACTAATGTATACATTAGTGCCGGCTCAAATACAAACCAGCACTAATGTGCTTCTTGTTTGACCCTTTTTCTACTAGTGAATGGCGATCATAGCCCTGTGGATAGAACCATTCCTGGCCTACCTAACTAGGCAGGAACTTCCAGAGGACCAAAATGAGGCACGCTGCATAGTGCGGCGATCTAAGGCCTACAGGGTCCATGAGGGAGAATTGTATAAAAAAAGCACTACCGGAGTCCTTCAAAGGTGTATCTCCGAAGAGGAACGGTGGAACCTTTTGGCAGAAATTCACGCCAGACTCGGCGGTCACCATGCCGCAGCCCGGGCTCTTGTCAGCAAGGCCTTCCGTACAGGATTCTATTGGCCAACGGCCCGGGCAGATGCACAGGACTTGGTCCAACGTTGCGCCGGTTGCCAGCTCTTTGCAAATCAAAGCCACATGCCACCCACCGCCCTCCAAACAATCCCCATTATGTGGCCCTTCATAGTATGGGGCCTTGACATGGTTGGACCCCTTAAAGGGGGAACCCACAAGAAAAAATACTTACTGGTCATGGTAGATAAATTCACCAAATGGATAGAGGCCAAACCTGTTAAAACAGCCGAATTCGGACTGGTGATAGACTTCATATCCGGGGTCGTACACCGTTATGGCGTCCCTCACAGCATCATCACTGAAAACGGCACGAACTTTACTGCCGTTGAGGTAAAACTCTGGTGCAGCAAAATGGGCATCAGGCTTGATTATGCTTTGGTCTATCACCCACAAACCAACGGTCAAGTGGAGCGCGCGAACGGTCTTATAATGAGTGGCATTAAACCCAGGCTAGTGTGGTCCTTAACGGAGTCTAACACGCACTAGGTAGAGGAGCTCGACTCCGTACTCTGGGGGCTGCGGACCACGCCAAACCGTAGTACCGGATATACACCCTTCTTTATGGTGTACGGCGCAGAGGCAGTCTTGCCCTGTGACATAATTCATGACTCACCTCGAGTGCGCATGTACGAAGAAAGAGAAGCCGAGCTTGATCGGCAGGACAGTATGGACACCTTGGAGGAGGAGCACGACGTGGCAAAAGCCTGTTCCACATTTTATCAGCAACAGGCTCGCACATACCAAAGCAGAGAAGTACGGGCCAAAACTTATAACATTGGCGAACTACTTCTACGTCTGCCGGATAAGAAAAAGAACAAGCTCGAGCCCAAATGGGAAGGTCCCTTTATTATTGACCAAGTTCTAACCGGTGGAGCGTACCGAGTGCGGGATGCGTCGACTAATCGACTCGAACAGAACCCTTGGAATGCGGCCAGGCTTCAAAGATTCTACGCCTAGCGCCGGACCCTGTGTTCGTCCCCTTCCTCTGTTCATTTTTATACATTATCTATCTTGTTTTTCTTTCTTTTATTCTTTCTCCAGGCCTTCAAAGGCCAACTTGCGCCTCGTTTGCACATTACAGATGCGCTAGCCGCACTCATCATACCTGGGGGCTTCTTTCACAGAAGCTTGATTATTTATTTGGGCCTCGTGCCCCGCACATGTGTTATGCTTCCACATGTACCTTTTTTCGCCATTATATGCATCGATATGACTTAAGTTTTGGCCAAGCTGGGTTGCCTGGCTCTTGTATTTATGCCCTACGTTCCCGTTAATTTGGCTAGGGCATAAGGGGAGCACCTCCGCGATTGTTACTACCGGGTCAGCCGGATGTGTACCTCAGACTGGGTGAAGCCGAAAGCTAGCGTTCTTAAGGGAATATTCGGTAGGTGAACAAAAGACAATTTTTATTTATTTTCCATATCTACCCCAGATGTTTTTTCCTGCGTTTCCTATCGCAGTCCGGACATGCACTTTAGGGCATGCTTACCCAGGGAAAGGAACCCTTAACGGAACTATTCTCCCTGGAAGATGTTTCTTACTACCCATGTAATATAACATAACTAGTTGGGCACTTGTCTGTTCAAGCACCAATGACCCCTACGCCCGGTCTCCACGCATACCCCGGTTCTTACATAACTGAGTGGGTATTAGGATACACTCCGAACTATCGGGTCCCGAGGTTGAAGAGAAAAGGTCCGCCATGACAAATGATCTACAATCCGGCTAGAAGGCATTATACATGTCACTTTAATTACATAATCATGTAGACTGACTAAATTCCTCCTCTATACCATCCAACAAGTGGTCTAGCCTACAATCCTGTTGGGAATACTTTGCGGCTAATTCTACTTGCCCATAAACTAAGCTAACAGGGATCTTTTTTCCGTCGGGCCCCACAGGTCCGACCTCGGCCATGTGATTTGGGACTGCCTTGGTATACCGCGTCTTCACCATGGCCCAGGCTTCTCTGGCACCCTATCGGCAGGCTGATATCTTCCATAATTTGACGCGCCGCCGTGCTCCCTTGAGCTTCTCCGCAAGCTCTGCAACACCCTCTGGCAGGGAGACGGACGGCCACAAGGCCTGGGCAACACCCTGCATCACCTGCCGAACTTGTTCATGCAGATGTGACAGCTCAAATAGAAGATCACCCGCAGACCCGGGCATTTCCTCTGCGGGACGACCCGTCAGCATAACTAGAGACATAACGCTGTTAGTCGGCTTCTTCGCCGAACTCCTTTAAAAGGATTCATTCAAGCACTTACTGAAAATGCCACGCCGAAGCCGCTTATTCTCCTTCTCGGAGTCTGCAAGCTGGCCCCGAATGTCTTTTAGTTCCACGCTCAGCTTAATATTGGCATCTTGGAGATTGTTTTTCTCCCGCCTAACCTCAGTCAGCACGCGTTTGCCAGCCTCTAGCTGTCACATAACATGCTGGTCCTCCGGATTTTCTCCGGATTCATCTGCAACATCTGTTGTTAGATCTGCAGCCATGCCACACATTATATGGTAACCATCATTCTTTAAAGTAAATGTTACCTGCAGGTGACTTTTTAGGTTCCTGCAATGCGGCCACAGCAGCCTGCAGTTGGGTCTTGCATTCCTCTAGCTCCTGTGACAGCCTAGTATTCTTGTATGTAAGAACCTGCACAATAAAGATGATCCTTTACATACCGCTAACTGTTTCAAGTCTCAAGGGCTACTGATACATATAAATCGTTAGATTTACATACCCGTACATCCTTTACATACTGATCTGTGGCTTTGGCTAGATCATCTTGAGCAGCTCGGAGGTACGCCTCTCCAGAATTGAAGGCATCAAATGCCTCTGGTGAGAAACAAGCCTCACGGAGTACGGCCCGGCGGCGCCTATGATTCATCGCGCTTTCCACCTTTGAGTTTGTAGCGGATAATCTATCTGCATCCTCTGCAGGGGGATTATCCGGCGCCCGCCCCATATCGGCTTCCGCCTCTATGTCCTGTCCTGACGCCCGGTTGGTGGAAGCATGATTAGTAACATCGCCGGACATATTCCGGCAAGCGTTTTTCTGTTAAAGAAACACGGGCGTCATTATATTTCGAGAAAGACGACAACCACGGAGCGGGGTTTGTTATACCTTTGCGCCAACGTCTCCGTCCTGACCGCCTTCCTTTTTGGCCTACCCGGCCTCGGTGCCTCCTGTTGGGGCGTTGCTGCGGGTTTGGCAGGGCGTCCCGAATGCCTTCTCTGTAAAAATGCCATGTGTATATGGTGGGCGAAGTGTCTAAAAGGGGATCCTAGTTTTGGAGTTGGGATTTTTGTTTTTTCTTACGTGCGATGCAGGGAGCAGTCCAGGATAGTCGGTCGTAATGGCCACCATGGCATCGTCACAGCTTAACTGATAGAACTGCCGGTCTATCAGCTCCATGAATATAACCGAATCTTCTTCAAGTCCGGAGTGGAGGGCCCAGTCAGGGTCCTCCGGTTGTGGAGAAGGGCTACTGACCTCCTTTATGGCTTTTCGTAGTTCCTGCGCAAGGTGGCAAGGTGAATACTTATGACAAAGAATGCGGGAAAAATGGGAGCAGGGAGATATAACTTACCCAGCTTGGATAATTATACATGGAGAATCCATCTCGTGGCTTGATGCGGGTGAATTCCTCTTCCTCACCCTTGAACAATTCGGACAGAATTTTCGCTAAAGCGGCAGCATTGTTCTAACCCTTACGCCCACAGCGGGTGGCGTCATCCGCCCCGTTATAACACCACAAGGGGTGCCCATGATATTGAAGTGGTTGCATTCCCCGCATTATGCAAATCGACATAACTTCGTTTACTATCAATCCTGATCGAGCCAGTGCTTTAATTCGGTTCATCAAGTAGAGGACTTCTCCATTGACTTCCACCTGGGGGCTCCGTGGGCGCCAACTTCGGCGTTTCTTCAGAGGAGCATTGTTGAACTCAGCAAGACCCCGACGAACAGGGTCCGGAAGGGGAACGTCCTCCATATAAAACCATTCTGAAGGCCAGTCTTCAGATGACTTCTTCGCGGTACCGGACAGGTATCCGGTATCAGCGATGCGCCATATTTCGGCTCTGCCCACTTGATAAAGTGACCCCCTCTGTGTGCGAGGGACGAGGCAAAATAGCCTTTTCCACAGCTTGAGTGAGCCTCGCAGCCCAGGAACAACTCATAGAGAGCAACATAGCCAGCGATATGTAGAATGGAGGCAGGGGTGAAATTGTGTAATTGGAGGCCGTAGAACTCCAGGAGCCCGCGGAGGAACAGATGAATTGGAAATCCGAGTCCCCTTAGTAAATGAGGAACAAGGCAGACCCGTTCCCCCATGGAGGGACAAGGAAAGCTCTCCGCTTGCTCCCCGCCATTGTAGGTGGCAAGCCCGGCTCGAACGGGCACCATATATGCCGGAGGGAGAAATCCCTTGGTCTGCAGTTCGACCAATCGACTGTGTGGGACTGAACACCTCTCCCAATCACCGGGCTTAGGGCTACGAGGGCGGGAGGAGGAGCTGCGGAGGTCGGTCATGCTGGAATGGATCTTTCCGAAACACGCTCTGATGGATTCTCGCTGAGGGGAGGATGGTGTGGATCGGATCTAAGAATCCCTATCCCTTTAATAGATAATTTATTTATCTAGCTAGGGGGGCAAATGTAAAAATGCCCTGGCGCCTCGTATTCATTCAACGCATGGGATATAGCCCTTATTGGGCACAGAAGCCAAGAGGTTCGACATTTATGGGGCCGGGCACTACTTACAAATACATGGAAATTGGAGAAGAACCCGCCTTGCAATGCCGAAGACAATATTGCGTGCCAGACTCATCGTCATTGAAGCCTGGTTCGAGGGCTACTGAGGGAGTCCAGGATTAGGGGGTATCCAGACAGCCGGATTATATCCTTCGGCCGGACTGTTGGACTATGAAGATACAAGATTGAAGACTTCGTCCCTTGTCCGGATGGGACTCTACTTGGCGTGGAAGGCAAGCTAGGAAACACGGATATGTATATCTCCTCCTTTGTAACCAACCTTGTGTAAACCTAGCCCCCTCTGGTGTCTATATAAACTGGAGGGTTTAGGTCCGTAGGACAACAACAATCATACCATAGGCTAGCTTCTAGGGTTTAGCCTCTCCGATCTCGTGGTAGATCAACTCTTGTAATACTCATATCATCAAGAATAAATCAAGCAGGACATAGGGTTTTGCCTCCATCAAGAGGGCCCGAACCTGGGTAAAACATCGTGTCCCCTGCCTCCTATTACCATCCGCCTTAGACGCACAGTTCGGGACCCCCTACCCGAGATCCACCGGTTTTGACACCGACACCAGGCCTCACTCATTATTCATCCGAACCGGGGGAATTAGCGCCTTCGCAAAGGCGGATAACCAGGGAGAAGGATCTGAAATTCCCTCTCCCCAAGGAAGGAAGAGGACCACCTCTGAAGACCCGGAAACAAAGGTTTCCAAACGGGGAAAGAAATCTTCGCCAGAGGGTCCTGCCTCGGAGGGTACTCTTGACACACACTGCCCGCAAGGGGATCAACCCTCTACCGAGCTGTAAGTAAACAAAAAGTACTTAATAGTAAAAATATCCTACATTACTTCTGAAGACGATAACCGAAGCATATATCTTTGTAGTGACGGCAAAGTAGAACTCTCAATGAAAGCACCAATGTCGGTGCCAAAACTGGCGGATCTCGGGTAGGGGGTCCCGAACTGTGCGTCTAAGGCGGATGGTAACAGGAGGATGGGGACATGATGTTTACCGAGGTTCGGGCCCTCTTGATGGAGGTAATACCCTACGTCCTGCTTGATTGATCTTGATGATATGAGTATTACAAGAGTTGATCTACCACGAGTTCATAGAGGCTAAACCCTAGAAGCTAGCCTATGGTATGATTGTTCTTGTCCTACGGACTAAACCCTCCGGTTTATATAGACACCGGAGGGGGCTAGGGTTACATAGAGTCGGTTACAAGGGAGGAGATCTACATATCCGTATTGCCAAACTTGCCTTCCATGCCAAGGAGAGTCCTATCCGGACACGGGACGAAGTCTTCAATCTTGTATCTTCATAGTCCAACAGTCCGGCTGTCCGGAGACCCCCTAATCCAGGACTCCCTCAGTGCCCAATCCTCAGCTGGATCAGACTGAGCTGCTGCCGCTGTAAGTGCTAGAGCAACTGCCGGTGCTCGATCTGTTGCTGAAGGTGGTACCGATGTATGAGACAACGGCGATCGTGTCTGGTCTGGTATGATCAGCTTTCTAACTTGACTAGGCTTCGTGACTGTGATCCAGCTTTTTTCTTCATTTATTTTAAATGCGAGAAGGACTAATTTTGGCGTTTTTGTTAAACCAAACTGCAGTTCATCATAGGGATTCTACTTGTACTCAGACAACAGACTGATCCAATTTTTTCTAGTAATATAAGTGATGGACAGTGCCTTCGTTACTGACACGACATAAGAAGTGAAACCTGCAAAAATAGCCATCATAGAGCAAACCAAACGGTTTATTCTGTGATGAATGTCACATGGCAAAACCTGCATCGTAAAATTGCAGGAAATGAAATAAAACATGGCATTAAATCAATAAGATTTAGATAGTAAATCAATAAGATTTACTTGATGTGACACGAGTGAATCCTTACCAGGAAATCACTATGTTGAAGTACTAAACAGAAGATTGATCGTCCAACTACGGGTGGCATGCAGGGGCCCCACCTACTCCCACAAGCAAGACAGACCAAAGGTCATGACAAATCGTATGGACCGAACATCCATGGGACTGGAAATCCTGGTGGGTGCGATAAACCCTGCAATGCATATAGATATTGGAGTGTAACCATAATTGATAAACCGTCCTCACAAAAAAGATGATCTAGATACTTCAAAATATACAGACTGAATTGAGTGGACAGACATTAACATAGACCGTTCTCAGGACTGACCACACACCAAAAGCGGCAGTACTAATAAACGATACAGGGTTCACAAACACAAATCAAGTACTGAACAATAGTACTTACTACAGACAAGCAAAGTTGCACTAATTAAACTCTGCATACTATTTCTTGCCACCAACCTACGGGATGAACCTCGCATAACTGACTAGGCCATGGACTTCATGAGAGATGTTTGCATGCACCATCACCATCTTGTCAACCATGGAGAACCTAACAGAGTGGTCTTTCCACTCATAAAACATGATCATGAAGACAGGCCGCATCATATTTGTTGGGAAGCTTTACATGAAGGCACAGCCAGGAAATTGTTGTGGTCAAGTACAGCCTCGAGAACACGCCTGACAACAATGCTACAGGAAAACACTAGTTCAGGACACGTGGCGACAAGGACACAACAGCAGGATAGGTTAGCAGTAGAACTCATCCTCAGGTCTTCCAGTTCACACGGCATGACTTTGAGAACTTCATCTCCACCGCGGACCTGGTTCTAATTCAAATAGAAACCATATTTTATTACTACCTCCGTTCAGAAATATAAGATGATTTTCGATATTATACTCCATATGTGACTACATATACGCACAGAAATGAGTGAACAAAGACACTAGAACATGTCTTCAAAGGCATGAGAGCAAGGGATTACTTGCAATATCCATAACACAAGTTACTTGTAACGCCCACAATGTGGCTATATCTCCCACGTGTCGGGGCACGACTTAGAGGCATAGTCGCATGGTAGGCTTGTCGCAAGAGGGGTAATCTTCACACATCCCATGTACTGAATAAGAAAGGGATAAAGAGTTGGCTTACAATCGCCACTTCAAACAAGTAGAAGTTAAACATACATCATCCAGAATACAATCAAGGTCCGACTACGGGTCCAAAATAAAAGAAGACAACCCCAAAAGCTAGATCCCCGATCGTCGCAACTGGGCTCCACTACTGATCAACAGGAAACGAAACAACACAACGATCAAAATATTCATCGAGCTCCCACTTGAGCTCAGTTACGTCATCTGCACTGGTATCATCGTCACCTTCAACTATTTGTGAGTATCTTTGAGTCACGAGGACTCAGCAATCTCACACCTGCGAGATCAAGACTATTTAAGCTTATGGGTAGGAAAGGGTAGTGAGGTGGAGCTGCAGCAAGCACTAGCATATATGGTGGCTAACTTACACAAAAGAGAGCGATAAGACAAGCACTGCACAATCGTTAACTAGAAGTGATCAAGAAGTGATCCTGAAACTACTTACGTTCAAGCATAACACAAGAACCGTGTTCACTTCTCGGACTCCGTCGAGAAGAGACCATCACGGCTACACACGCGGTTGATTCATTTTAATTAAGTTAAGTGTCAAGTTCTCTACAACGGACATCAACAAATTCCCATCTGCCCATAACCGCGGGCACGGCTTTCAAAAGTTCAAAACCTTGTAGGGGTGTCCCAACTTAGCCCATCACAAGCTCTCACGGTCAACGAAGGACATTTCTTCTCCCAGAAAGACCCGATCAGACTCAGAATCCTGGTTACAAGACATTTCGACAATGGTAAAACAAGACCAGCAAGACCGCTCGATGCGCCGACATCCCGATTGGAGCTGCACATATCTCATTCTTAGGGCAACACTGGATGAACACTATGTACAGCTAAAACCAACCCTCAAGTTTCCCCGAGGTGGCGCCGCAAGTGGCTCTGGTTCGGACCAACACTTAGAGAAGCACTGGCCCGGGGGGTTAAAATAAAGATGACCCATGAATCTGCAGAACCCAAGGGAAGGTGCTAGGTTGTTAGGCAAATGTAAAACCAAGGTTAGGCCTTGCTGGAGGAGTTTTATTCAAGGCGAACTGTCAAGGGGTTCCCATAACACCCAACCACGTAAGGGACGCAAAATCAAGGAACATAACACCGGTATGACGGAAACTAGGGCGGCAAGAGTGGAACAAAACACCAGGCATAAGGCCGAGCCTTCCACCCTTTACCAAGTATATAGATGCATTAATTAAAATAATAGATATTGTGATATCCCAACATATCCATATTCCAACATGGAACAAACTTCATCTTCACCTGCAACTAGCAACGCTATAAGAGGGGCTGAGCAAAGTGGTAACATAGCCAAACAACGGTTTTCGAGGAATGATGGGTTAGAGGCTTGACATGGCAATATGGGAGGCATGATATAACAAGTGGTAGGTATCGCGGCATAGCAAAAGAGCGAGCAACTAGCAAGCAAAGGTAGAAGTGATTTCGAGGGTATGGTCATCTTGCCTGAGATCCCGCAAGGAAGAAAAACGAGTCCATGAAGAAGACAAACGGACGTAGTCGAATGGATCCTCACAAACGCGATGTTATCGGAACTAACCCGAAGAAGCAACACTGGAAAGAAGCAAACAACATGGTAAAAAACCATCACATAAACATGGCATGATGCACAACCAAGTATGATGCATGTCCGGTTTAATGATTCGTGGCATGGCATGGCAAAGTGCACAAGCAAAACTACAACTTAAGTGGAGCTCAATATGCAACGAGTTGCATATTGACAAAACACCACATTCAAGTTATTTAGTTCGATCTTGTATATGTACCCAACAATATTAAATGTTGATTAACATGTCAAGAGGTGAAGCATAATTAAACTAACTATCTAGTCAAGTTTAAATGAGGCCGGAAATAACAAACAACAATTCTGGAAAATCCTCATGTGCATATTTTTGGATTAGGTACTGTTCTGCCCTATACACAATTTTAGAGTTGTTAAACATGCAATAAAATGCCACCATGTTAATCTATGCATTTTTCTACCCCATTTACATATGAAGTTTATTTAAAACCGAGCTACGGTTTATTAGATATGAAATAAAACATTATAACATGGCATATAAGCAAAAATTACACAAATAGCCTTTTAAACATTTTAAATATGGTTGAAAGTTGGACAATATGAATCTACACAAAATTTTAATCACTTATCATATAAAGTTTGTTTTAATCCGATGCACGGTTCAAGAGATATTAAATGCATGATGTCCAAGGGCTTTTCTGTAAAACAGCCATCCTCTGGAATAATTAGGAAATTCGCAGATCTGAAAAAAACCTAAACAGGCCGAAACTGAACCACACGGGCCGGCGCAGGAAACAATAGTGCGTAGGGGGCGCAGGATAGTATGCGGGTGCTCACCAAAGGGGCCTCGGCCCAAGTCGGTGGAGAAGGTCCACGAGGCCGACAGGGGCGCACAGCTGGGCCTTGGAGCCCACCTGGCAGTCACTTGCGGACGCAGCGCAGTCAATGTGTGTGCTTGCTGCACGCGAACAGAGGCAGCGCATGGGATGGCTGCGGCGGCTGCGGCGGATCCAGGCGAGGATGGCCATATCTGAACGTGGGGAGTCCATTTTGGTGGCCGAGGAGCTTGGCGGCGTCGGTGGTGGAAGTGCATGCTTCCGGCGCCCATGGCGGTGCTTCCATGGCAGAGAGAGGGAAAAGGTTAGAGAGCAGGGAACCCAAACAAGTTAAGAGGGAGGAGAGATAGGGAGGCCGGAGAGGACCTGGGCTTCTGGTCGCCGGCGATGGGGCTCGCTGGAGTGGGGGAACAGCAGGAGGCGCGGCAGCAGACGGGAGATGGCGGGGTGCTCTCCCGATCCAGATCGGGATCGAGCTGGAGAGCCTCGTATGTGGGCGGTGGCTTAGGACGCTCGGGCCCTGGATGGGCTCGAACGGGCCACGCACGAGCTCCGCGGGCCGCGGTGAAGTGGGGCGCGAGGAGGACAAGTGGCGGGGTGTGGTTGGCTGTGCGCGGCGATGCTGCTGACGTGGCGGCGGCGCTGGGTGGTGCCGGCGGTGACAAGTGGCGGCGGGGGAGCATGTCGGCGCTGAAAATAAGGAAGGCGACGGCAGCTAATGATTGGGGCGGTCCGGAAATTGAGGAGGGGTTGGTAGGAGGCCACAAATGGTAGGGGAGGCGTCTATATATAGAAAGGGGGCTAGGGTTAGGGGTTTTGCTCCATTTCTGGACCCTCCGATCACAATCGAACGGCACCGGACGGAGGGGGAAACTAGGTGGGGTTTGTGGTCTGTGCAGGAGGGTTAGGCTGAGAGGAGAGGGGAGAGATGCAGCCCGGCACAGTTTCCGGAGACCGAAAACGTCCGATAAAAAGACCGGCTACTATTGCCGCTATATTTAACCGTTGGGGCATCAAACGGACTCCGAATGCGATGAAACTTGGCAGGCTGTCTACTGACAACATAACAACACCGCACGCCAACTTTCAACCCATTCCGAGAGCATTTCCCGACCACTTATAAAATACTATTTTGGACATGCCGCGGGCACGTGCAAGTGTGTGTGGGCTCAGAACGGACAACGAAAAGAACTGGAGAAACCCGTACGGATGCAGGTTTTGAAAAACATGATGATGCAATGCACATGATGACATGATAAGATGCAACACGCAAGCAAATGACATGGCAACATCGACGAATAACTGGAAGACACCTGGCGCATCGGTCTCGGGGCGTTACAACACTACACCACTACGAGAGGATCTCGTCCCAAGATCTAGGATGGCACCGGGGAAACGGAAGAGGAAGATAAGAGGTAAAAATAAGTTGCTTCTTTGACAAAAGAGTGAAACCAAAGAACGTTGCGAGGTTGAACAAATTTAAAGAAAGAATAGGATGAAGATGAACAAAGTTGAAAACACTCCGTTAGAAAAGAGGAACAAGGAACATTACGAGAACCTTGTAGGTTGAAAGACATAAGAAAAAAGGGTTGCAATGGACAAGAAGTACATGCAAGCACTCTAGTAGACGAGATGTACAAGGAACAATACGTATTAATTACGACAACACTCCGGTTGGAAAAAGGAAGGTAAGGAATATAAACTTTGCAAAATGAAAGCACTTGGGTGAGACTCCGGTTGGAAGAGGAATGATAGACATGACACTTCGGTTAAAACAAGATAGAGAAGGGAAAAGAATGATATAATTTGGGCAGCACTCCGACTGTAAATGGAAGGAATTGAAAAAGAACTTGATAAGATAAGAGCATACTTGACGAAATCAACAATACACTGCCTTCCGAACTATTGAAAGAATGGCCCAAGGGGTAAGAAAGATTTCAGACAGCACTCCGGTTAAGAAGGGAGACAAAACTTGATAAGATGAGAAGAACTTAAATGGAGGACACGACACTCCGGTTGAATGGTTTAGTAACGGAAAGAACATGATCTCTGAAAAAAATGGAATGATGGGTCGAAGAGTGAAACATCACAATGCCTTTGGAAGAAATAATAGAAGATAGATCACTGGAACAAAAGAATGGAGAAGAAAATGATAACTCCTCCCACAAATGAATTTTAAAGAAACATCCTTACGAAGAAGGCTTGAATGGAGTTGTTGAAAAATCAACAACGAAAACAATAAGCTGCTTGTGGGCTTATGAAAACATCTCAAAACTTGAGGTGAAATTCTACCATAAATGGAAACAAGATTGGATTGATATGAACAAGGAGACAAGAAACTTATTTCACCGGGAGGATAAATGAAGAACTTGGGTCATTTATAAGCACCATAAATAGCAACAATCCTAATGGAAGGCTTTAGGTGAAATCTATACCAAACAAAGAAGTTGATGGATTTAAAATATCCCATTCTTGACCACTGTGAATCATTAAACACAAAAAGGGAATGTCAAGAATGACATAACACCACCTCAAAAGATAAGGTAAGAAGAATAATAGCTCACCCAAAACTAGCAAATCCTACATCCAGCTGTATCCATCCTTCAACACATAACCAAGAAACCTTTGGAAATCATTTACCTCAACCTTCAAAAAGCATCTGTTATACGAGTTATGGCAATACTCTCGAACTCCCGCCACAGTACTGGGTGGCGTCGAGGTTATCTCACCAACAACTGCGTAAAAGAGGTTTTCGATGTCGCAAACTCAGGTATTCCAGAACTGCAACGATAAAATTGTGACGACAACACCTCGGAGCTCAACTCCCTGGGACACTGCCACAACCCCTAAATGTCAAGAGGCACCAAGAACAATGTTCTCGTCACAAAACCATCAGAACGATTCCAAGATACCGCGTGATCCTAAAAAAATTCATGAAATTTGAGGAGAGAAAATTCAAAACTTCTACGTCAGGAGGCCTCACCAGAGAGACGAAGGGACCGAGGAGTAAAAAGAATCCTACTCTCCAGTATATATAATCCTAAGACTCAATACATTTTGATCTTGACTCAACAACGTCAGCGATTCGATCAAGCAGGGGGCTCCTAAGTCGGGGATGGCTCTGATTACCAACTTGTAATGCCCACAATGCGGCTATATCTCCCACGTGTCGGGGCACGACTTAGAGGCATAGCCTCTTGGTAGGCTTGTCGCAAGTGGGGTAATCTTCACACATCCCATGTACTGAATAAGAAAGAGATAAAGAGTTGGCTTACAATCACCACTTCCAACAAATACAAGTTAAACATACATCATCCAGAATACAATCAAGGTCCGAATACGGAACCAAAATAAAAGAAGACAACCCCAAAAGCTAGATCCCCGATCATCCCAACTGGGCTCCACTACTGATCAACAGGAAACGAAAAAACACAATGATCAAGATCTTTATCGAGCTCCCACCTGAGCTCAGTTGCGTCATCTGCACTTGTATCATCGGCACCTGCAACTGTTTGGAAGTATCTGTGAGTCACGAGGACTCAGCAATCTCACACCCGTGAGATCAAGACTATATAAGCTTATGGGTAGGAAAGGGTAGTGAGGCGGAGCTACAGCAAGCACTAGCATATATGGTGGCTAACTTACGCAAAAGAGAGCGAGAAGAGAAGCAATGCACGGTCATTAACTAGATGTGATCAAGAAGTGATCCTGAAACTACTTATGTTCAAGCATAACACAAGAACCGTGTTCTCATCCCGGACTCCATCAAGAAGAGACCATCACGGCTACACACGCGGTTGATTCATTTTAATTAAGTTAAGTGTCAAGTTCTCTACAACCGGACATTAACAAATTCCCATCTACCCATAACCGCGGGCATGACTTTTGAAGGTTCAAAACCCTGCAGGGGTGGCCCAACTTAGCCCATCACAAGCTCTCACAGTCAATGAAGGATATTCCTTCTCCTAGGAAGACCCGATCAGACTCAGAATCTCGGTTACAAGACATTTCGACAATGGTAAAACATGACCAGCAAGACCGCCCGATGCGCCGACATCCCGATAGGAGCTACACATATCTTGTTCTCAGGGCAACACCGGATGAACACTACGTACAGCTAGAACCAACCGTCAAGTTTCCCCGAGGTGGCGCCGCAAGTGGCTCTGGCACTTAGAGAAGCACTGGCCTGGGGGGGGGGGTTAAAATAAAGATGACCCTTGAGTCTGCAGAACCCAAGGGAAGGTGATAGGTTGTTAGGCAAATGTAAAACCAAGGCTGTGCCTTGCTGGAGGAGTTTTATTCAAGGCGAACTGTCAAGGGGTTCCCATAACACCCAACCGCGTAAGGGACGCAAAATCAAGGATCATAACACCGGTATGACGGAAACTAGGGCGGCAAGGGTGGAACAGAACACCAGACATAAGGCCAAGCCGTCCACCCTTTACCAAGTATATAGATGCATTAATTAAAATAATAGATATTGTGATATCCCAACATATCCATGTTCCAACATGGAACAAACTTCATCTTCACCTGCAACTAGCAACGCTATAAGAGGGGCTGAGCAAAGCGGTAACATAGCCAAACAACGGTTTGCTAGGGATGATGGGTTAGAGGCTTGACATGGCAATATGGGAGGCATGATATAGCAAGTGGTAGGTATCGCGACATAGCAAAAGAGCGAGCAACTAGCAAGCAAAGATAGAAGTGATTTCGAGGGTATGGTCATCTTGCCTGAGATCCCGCAAGGAATAAAAATGAGTCCATGAAGAAGACAAACGGACGTAGTCGAACGGATCCTCACAAACACGACGTTATCGGAACTAACCCAAAGAAGCAACAACGGAAAGAAGCGAACAACATGGTAAACAACCATCACATAAACATGGCATGATGCACAACCAAGTATGATGCATGTCCAGTTTAATGATTCATGGCATGGCATGGCAAAGTGCACAAGCAAAACTACCAGTTAAGTGGAGCTCAATATGCAACGAGTTGCATATTGACAAAACACCACATTCAAGTTATTTAGTTCGATCTCGTTTATGTACCCAACAATATTAAGTGTTGATTAACATGGCAGGAGGTGAAGCATAATTAAACTAACTATCTAGTCAAGTTTAAATGAGGCAGGAAATAACAAACAATAATTCCGGAAAATCCTCATGTGCATATTTTTGTATTAGGTACTATTCTTCCATATACACAATTTTAGAGTTTTCAAACATGCAAAGTAATGCCACCATGTTAATCTATGCATTTTTCTACCCCATTTACATATGAAGTTTATTTAAAATCGAGCTACGGTTTATTAGATATGAAATAGAACATTTTAACATGGCATATGAGCAAAAATTACACAAACGGCCTTTTAAACATTTTAAACATGGTTGAAAGTTGGACAATATGAATATACACAAAATTCTAATCACTTATCATATAAAGTTTGTTTTAATCCGATGCACGGTTCAAGAGATATTAAATGCATGATGTCCAAGGGCTTTTCTATAAAACAGCCATCCTCTGGAATAATTACGCAGATCTAAAATAAAACTAAACAGGCCAAAACTGAACCACCCAGGTCAACGCAGGAAACAATATTGCTCAAGGGGCGCAGGATAGTATGTGTGTGCTCACCAAAGGGGCCTCGGCCCAAGTCAGTGGAGAAGGTCCACGAGGCCGGCATGGGCGCACAGCTGGGCCTTGGAGCCCACATGGTGGTCACTTGCGGATGCAGCGCAGTCAACGCATGCGTTTGCTGCACGCGAACAGAGGCAGCGCACGGGATGGCTGCGGCGGCACGTTGGAACTCCAATGAGGCTCGGGCCGGCCGTGAATAAGCGGATCCAAGCGAGGATGGCCAGATCTGAACATGGGGAGTCCATTTTGGTGGCCGAGGAGCTTGGCGGCGTCGGTGGTGGAAGTGCATGCTTCGGACGCCCATGGCGGTGCTTCCATGGAAGAGAGAGGGAGAATGTTAGAGAGAAGGGAACCCAAACAAGTTAAGAGGGAGGAGAGATAGGGAGGCCGGAGAGGACCTGGGCTTTTGGTTGTCGGCGATGGGGCTCGCCGGAGTGGGGGAACAGCGGGAGGCGCGGCGACGGACGGGAGCCGGCGGGGTGCTCTCCCGATCCAGATCGGGATCGAGCGGGAGAGCCTCGGACGTGGGCGGTGGCTCAGGACGCTCGAGCCCTGGATGGGCTCGGGCGGGCCTCGCTCAGGCTCCGCGGGCCGCAGTGAAGTGGGGCGCGAGAAGGACAAGTGGCGGGGTGTGGTTGCCTGCACGCAGCGATGCTGCTGACGTGGTGGTGGCGCTGGGTGGTGCTGGCGGCGACAAGTGGCGGTGGGGGAGCGTGTCGGCGCTGAAAATGAGGAAGGCGACGACGACTGATGATTGGGGTGGCGCAGAAATTGAGGAGGGGTAGGTAGGAGGCCAAAAATGGCACGAGAGGCGTCTATATATAGAAAGGGGGCTAGGGTTAGGGGTTTTGCTCTATTTCTGGACCCTCCAATCACAATCAAACGGCACCGAACGGAGGGGGAAACTATGTGGGGTTTGTGGGCTGTGTAGGAGGGTTAGGCCGAGAGGAGAGGGGCGAGATGCAGCCCGGCATGATTTTCGGAGACCGAAAACGTCTGACGAAAAGACCGGCTGCTATTGCCGCTATATTTAACTGTTGGGGCATCAAACGGACTCCGAATGCTATGAAACTTGGCAGGCGGTCTACTGACAACATAACAACACCGCACGCCAACTTTCAACCATTCCAAAAATATTTCCCAGCCACTTATAAAATACTATTTTGAACGTGCCGCGGGTGCAAGTGTGTCTGGGCTCAGAACGGACAACGAAAAGAAATGGAGAAACCTAGACGAATGCAAGTTTTGAAAAACATGATGATGAAATGCACATGATGACATTATAATATGCAACACGCAAACAAATGACATGGCAACATTGGCGAATAACTGGAAGACACCTGGCGCATCGGTCTTGGGGCGTTAGAACAGTACACCACTACGAGAGGATCTCGTCCTGAGATCTAGGATGGCACCGGGGAAACGGAAGAGGAAGATAAGAGGTAAAACTAAGTTGCTTCTTTGACAAAAGAGTGAAACCAAAGAACGTTGCGAGGTTGAACACATTTAAAGAAAGAATAGGATGAAGATGAACAAAGTTGAAAACACTCCGTTAGAGAAGAGGAACAAGGAACATTACGAGAACCTTGTAGGTTGAAAGACATAAGAAAAAAGGGTTGCAATGGACAAGAAGTACATGGAAGCACTCCAGTAGACGAGATGTACAAGGAATGATAAGGATCAATTACGACAACACCCCGGTTGGAGAAAGGAAGGTAGAGAATACAAACTTTGCAAAACAAAAGCACTTGGGTGAGACTCCGGTTAGAAGAGGAATGATATACATGACACTCCAGTTAAAACAAGATAGAGAAGGGAAAAGAATGATATAATTTGGGCAGCACTCCGACTGTAAATGGAAGGAATTGAACAAGAACTTGACAAGATAAGAGGATACTTGACGAAGTCAACAATACACTGCCTTCGGGACTATTGAAAGAATGGCCCAAGGGGTAAGAAAGGTTTCAGACATCACTCCGGTTAAGAAGGGAGACAAAACTTGATAAGACGAGAAGAACTTAAATGGAGGACACGACACTCTGGTTGAATGGATTAGCAAAGGAAAGAACATGATCTTTGAAAAAAATGGAATGATGGGTCGAAGAGTGAAACATCACAATGCCTCCGGAAGAAATAATAGAAGATATATCATTGGAATAAAAGAATGGAGAAGAAAATGATAACTCCTCCCACAAATGAATTTGAAAGAAACATCCTTACGAAGAAGGCTTGAACAGAGTTGTTGAAAAATCAACAACGAAAACAATAAGCTGCTTGTGGGCTTATGAAAACATCTCAAAACTTGAGGTGAAATTCTGCCATAAATGGAAACAAGATTGGATTGATATGAACAAGGAGACAAGAAACTTATTTCACTAGGAGGATAAATGAAGAACTTGGGTCATTTATAAGCACCATAAATAGCAACAATCCTAATGGAAGGCTTTAGGTGAAATCTATACCAAACAAAGAAGTTGATGGATTTAAAATATCCCATTCTTGACCACTGCGAATCATGAAACACGAAAAGGGATTGTCAAGAATGACATAACACCACCTCAAAAGATAAGGTAAGAAGAATTGCACTTCGGATGCTAGATGAAGAATGCTTGAACTCCTCAGATCAAAACATGTGTTGAGCACCATGTTTACTTCAGAGTATAGCTTGGCGGATCTTAACTTTGAGAGAAAACTTGAAGAACAAATGAAGAATTGAATGAATCCTTGATGAACTACCATGTTGGCTCCATGAAGAACTCCGTAATAAAAGGATGATAAAAGAAAGAGAAGTTGAAAACACAAGGTGAAGCCTTGTGTCGGGGGACTAATCCACGAGCACCTATGGGACCGGCGGACCGAGTCCCTTTCGGTTCGGCGGGGGCGAGGGTCGCACGAAGAGCGGATCGAGGTTTAGCACACGAGCAGTTTACCCAGGTTCAGGCCGCACGGATGCGTAAAACCCTACTCCTACTTTGTGGTTTGTATTGAGTTCTTGCTCGGGAGCGCGGAGTGCTATAGTACACCCCAGCAGCTAACGAGACCGAGCGTGAGTGTTCTCTTCCTCCCCTTTTTTTCCTCCTCTACGTTGCGCATGGGCCTCCTTTTATATGCTCAAGGGGTCACCGACGGGTGGCAACGTAGACAAGGGTAAAAATGGAAAGGTGTTGCGGTTGGTACAGCTACCTGCTACAGTGTATCATACCTAACCCTGACGGTAGGGGACCAGGGCATTAAATGCCCGTCTACGTCGCCTAAATAGTGCAAAAGGGACCGTCAGGGACGCCACCGCTCGCCACGATGGCAATCTTGTCAGCACCGCTTGCCACCGCGCACCGCTGGCTGCACAGCCTCCCGCCACGTACGCCTGGAAGGGTCCCAAAGCGACACGTTGGTGGATGTGCTAGAGCGCGGGCACAGAGTGGTGGCTTGCCGCGGCAAGCGCCTTGCCGCGGTCGTTGTCTTGTCGCGTCCGGGAGCTTGTTGCTCACCGGGCCTTGCCGGGACGCGTGGCGCATCGCGGCAAGTTCCTTGAGATGCCTTGGTTGGCCTTCCCGGCAAGCTCCTCTTGCCGGGGTCTTGTCTCCTTGGCTTGGATACTTTGTCCTTGAATGGCTCCAAAGGAACCACGGAGGACCTTGGCGGTCACCCGACAAGGCTTGCCGCGGGATGCTGCGACTGCCCGTGCACAAGTTCGGGATACTAGGGTACCCCTACTCTAGTACACCGACAGGAGCCCCCGGGCCTGGGCCATACACGGTGCCGAGCGCTGTTGGGCCAGGCCCAAAATAGGGCACGGGCACGCGCGGACTGGGTTACGCCGTATCTCTCCTCGTATCCACCGCGCCCTCCCCGAACGGCACGCGTTGAATGCGGCATCGTGGGAGAGATCATGGGTGGTTTCTTTATTCGGAAAGGCAGAACGTCCGCCCCCTCCCTCTTTATAAGCATGGGAAACAGGGGTAATTCGCCCATTCGCCGGTTGCTACTCCAATCTCGGAAACCTCCGCCGCTCCCTCGTCTTCCCAAAGCTGAAAGAGAGCAGCGCCCCACCCCCCATCGCCACCAGCACCACCAACGCTGTCGACCTCCTCCACCACTTCCACCATGGCTCCGAGAGCCGACAAAGGGAAGGTTGTGAAGTCGACCGAGGCGCAGCGGCTTGCGGCGCTGCGAAAGGAGCGGGCAATCTTCCCCCCCAAGCTCGCCGCGAGGGAGCTGAGGGAGAATGTGGAGCACTAGATGGAGGGTCTCGTGAATGCTGCCGCAGATATCGACAGGGAGCTGGCGCAGCTGGGGGTGGAGGATCTCGGGTATCCCTCTGATGAGAACCTCCAACCCAGCGCCAAGCTCATCTTGTTCTTCAAAGGCGTGGCGACGGCCCTCCAGCGGCTCCGGGAGAAGATCCCAAAGCAGCTGGCCTACGAGTCGCGCAAGATCTGGGCGGGAGCTCTTCAAAAGGTGTTGGTGAAGGTGGCCTTCCGCAACCCAGGCCTCAACCTCACCAACATCCTCAAGACCCTGCCGCCGGATGCTGATCTGGAGGCGCTCAAGACCCTTGTCGCACCCATTGTGGACAAGGTGAGCGGGATCAAGAGGATTGAGGGCGATCGCATAGACTAGGCCGCCCGTTTTCTTCTTTTCTTGTCGCTGCTGGTCATGTTATGAGAACAATCTGTTAGAGCCGCGACAAGCTACCTTGTAATATAACTCTATTCCGGGTAATGATTGCAATGTTATTCCCTTTACTTGATTCCTCCCTTTGTATGTTTTTGCCCTACGCTTTTAGGGAACTTGCCGGTGCAGGCACCTTAGCCGCGAGCGCTGAGTGCGGGACGTCAGCAGCCTGCTGGCGGTGCCGCTACCGAGAAGAAACCTTGTCGCAACTAGTCGCAGCTCACTTAAGTTGTTGAGCGGACTCGAAACAAAGTAAGGGCGCAACTAGCTACGAGTTCGTTCCTACGCGCACAGGTTTTCCATACAAAGTGCGGTCGTTCAAGGGAGATAACTTAAAAATTTTAAAAATCTGATTGCTCAAACTTTGGCAACTTAGCTTTTCTGTTGTTTGCTTCCCGGTAAGGCGAAACTTTCTTGAACGACGCCTGGTCCATACCATTATCTTCTCCTTTCCCCCCGGCAAACTTGTGGGCGAGGGAACCTTCCTTTCCGGAATGCTATCTTCGGTCTCAAGGCGGACAGTGCCAGGCCTTGTGACTCGTTTCACCCGGTAAGGGCCTTCCCACTTCGGCGTCAACTTGTTGGAATTCTTGGCGGACTGAACACGCCGAAGAACAAGGTCGCCTTCCTCGAGACTTCTGGCGTTAACTTTGCGGCTATGGTAGCGGCGCAAAGCTTGCTGGTAGCGAGCAGCTCGTACAGCAGCCTGAAGACAGTCTTCCTCAAGGAGTAGCGCGTCATCTTGTTGCAGCTGCTCTTCCTCAAGCTCATCATAAGCGAGCACTCGAGGTGACCCGTATACGAGTTCCGTGGGGAGAACTGCCTCTGCTCCATAGACTAGAGCGAAAGGTGTCTGGCCAGTGGCTCGATTTGGCGTCGTCCTGGTCGACCAAAGAACCACCGGCAGCTCCTCGATCCAGTTTCTTCCGCACTTGTGCAGCCTGTCGAAAGTCCTGGTCTTGAGCCCACGCAACACTTCAGCATTTGCCCTCTCCGCTTGACCGTTGCTTCTCGGGTGAGCAACAGAAGCGAAGCAGACCTTGGCGCCAAGATCTTGGACGTACTACATGAAGGTGCGGCTCGTGAATTGCGTACCATTGTCGGTGATTATCCTATTAGGGATTCCGAAGCGGCAAACAATCGACCTGAAGAACTTGACTGCTAACTGTGCTGTCACCTTCCTCACTGCTTCCACTTCCGGCCACTTTGTGAACTTGTCGATTGCAACGTACAAGTACTCAAAGCCCTCGACTGCTCGGGGAAAGGAGTCGAGGATGTCGAGCCCCCAGAATGAAAATGACCAGGATAAAGGGATCGTCTGGAGAGCTTGAGCTGGTTGGTGTATCTGCTTGGAATGGAACTGGCACGCTTCACACTTGGTTACTTGTGCAGTTGCATCCTGGAGGGCTGTCGGCCAAAAGAAACCTTGCTGGAATGCTTTGCTGGCAAGTGCTCTTGCGCCAATGTGGTGACCACATATGCCTCCATGTATCTCTGCCAACAGCTTTTGTCCGTCTTCCCGGTGAATACACTTCAATTTCACACCGTTGAGTCTTCTTCTGTACAATGTGTTGTCGACAAACTGGTACATACTTGACTGCCGGGCTACTCTTTCCGCTTCTTCTTGCTCTTCGGGAAGTTCTCCTGTCTGAAGGAAACGGACAATCTGTTGTGTCCATGCTGGAGCTTGTGGCTCGACAACAAGGACTAAAGGCAAATCTGTTACTGCGGGAACATCCGCTTCTACGGCGAGAACCTGCGGCTCTGCCGGAGCTTGACGTTCCCCGGCAAGCTTGCCGGAGCAAAACTTGTCGGGAGTTTCTGCTTCAACGGAACAAACCCTAGGGCTTGCCGGAGCAGACTGCTCCTCAGCGCTCTTGGCGTTAATCTTGGGGACCTTCTTGGCGGCGGCTTCGGGAAGCTCTGCCGGAAAATAGTCACCAGAAATCAACTTCCTCTTCTTGCTCTGTCTAGTTGATGGCGTTATAGACGGTTGAGTCAGCTTGAGCAGAAAGATCCCTGGTTCCACAGGTAACTTAAGTGCGGCGCACTTTGATTGGCCATTGGCAATGGCGTTCTGAGCTCTTGGAACATGCTCCATCTGTAGGCCGTCAAAGTGCTCTTCTAGCTTTCTCACTTTGTCGACGTAGGCTTCCATCAGCGGACTCTGATAGCTCTTGTTCACTTGGCGGACGACAAGCTGCGAGTCACCCCTGACAATGAGCTTCTTGATCCCAAGGTCTGCCACGATCCTGAGACCGGAAAGCAAGCCTTCATACTCTGCAGTATTGTTTGTTGCTTGCTCCTTGGGAAAGTGCATCTAGACTACGTACTTGAGGTGCTCTCCGGTGGGTGCGACAAGCAGCACGCCAGCGCCGGCGCCTTGCAGTGAAAAGGCACCATCAAAGTACATCAGCCACTCTTTGCTTGCTTCCTCGACGGGGATGCTCGTTTCTGGAATTTCTTCATCTGGTGTTGGCGTCCATTCTGCTATGAATTCTGCCAATGCTCTGCTTTGGATAGTTGAAGTACTCTCAAACTTGAGGCCAAAGCTTGACAGTTCCAGTGCCCACTCAACAATCCTGCCTGTCGCTTTTGGATTCTGTAGTATCCTCTTCAGCGGAAAACGAGTGACAACTGTGATCTCATGTGCTTGGAAGTAATGGCGCAGCTTTCTCGAGGCCATGAGAAGGCCGAAAAGCAATTTCTGCACGCCAGAGTACCTTGACCTAGCCCCCTGCAGAAGGGAACTGACAAAGTAAACTGGGTGTTGTACCATTCTCTTCTGTATCTCCTCGCGCGTCTGCACAGATCCATCCTTGTCGGGACCAGAGCTTGTCGGGGAAGCCCCCTGCTTGTCGCTGGATGCGCCTACCGTGGTTGCTGGCTCGTCATCTGCCTCCCTCTCTGCTACTAACGCGGCACTAACCACTTGATTGGTTGCCGCTATATACAGCAGCAACTTCTCTTGTGGCTTAGGTGCGACAAGTGTTGGAGTGGAGGACAGGTATCTCTTCAAGTCTTGCAACGCAGCCTCCGCTTCCGGAGTCCATTTCATTGGACCTGCCTTTTTCAATATTTTGAAAAATGGCAGGGCGCGCTCAGCAGACCTAGAGATAAACCTACTGAGAGCAGCCACACAACCGGCAAGTCTTTGTACATCCTTGACGCGCTTTGGTGCTTCAATCTGCTCAATGGCCTTGATCTTGTCGGGATTGGCTTCGATTCCCCGCTGAGACACGAAGAACCCGAGAAGCTTGCCGGAGGGGACTCCAAACACACACTTCTCGGGGTTGAGCTTGAGGCTGATCTTGCGCAGATTTGCAAAGGTCTCGTCTAAATCTTGAATCAGAGTTGCCTTGTCCTTGCTCTTGACCACTATGTCATCCATGTAGGCTTCCACATTTCTGTGTATTTGTGGCTCAAGAGCGACATGGACTACCCTTGCAAATGTTGAACCAGCATTTTTTAAACCAAAAGGCATCCGTATGAAACAGTACGTGCCACATGGAGTGATGAATGCGGTCTTCTCCTCATCCTCTTCTGCCATGAAGATCTGATGGTATCCTGAGTATGCGTCAAGAAATGAAAGCAAGTCACATTCGGCCATGGAGTCAACAATCTGGTCAATGCGCGGCAAAGGAAATGGGTCTTTGGGACAAGCTTTGTTAACATCGGTAAAGTCGATACAAAGTCTCCATTTCCCGTTCGCCTTGCGCACGACTACAGGATTGGCCAACCACGTAGGATGGAGCACTCCTCTGACAAGGCCTGCTGCTTCCAACTTCTTGATCTCTTCTGCGATGAATTCTTGGCGCTCCACTGCTTGCTTCCTGACCTTCTGCTTGACGGGCCGCGCATGAGGACAAACGGCAAGATGGTGCTCAATTACTTTCCTGGGTACACCGGGGATGTCAGACGGTTGCCACGCAAACACGTCGACGTTCGCCCACAGGAAAGCAATGAGCGCGCTTTCCTATTTAGGGTCGAGAGTGGCACTGATGGTGAAGGTACCACCAGTGCCGTCCTCCTTGGCAGACACCTTCTTGGTCTCTGGCGGAGCTGCCATTGTCTTCTTACACTTGCCGGTGGAGCTCGATGGTGCGTCCTCGACGGCAGCGCAGCACTCCGAATAGGTGCGCTTGCCAGAGTGGGCATCAGAACTCTTGCCGGACTTGTTGTTCTTCTTCTTCCCCCCGGGAGCTTCAACGGCAGGTGACTTGCGATCTGTTGCGGCTGCCGCTTCCCGGTAGATCTTGTCGGCGCAGATAAGAGCATCCTTCTTGTCGCCAGGGACAGAGATGACGCTTATCGGGCCTGGCATCTTCAGCATGTTGTATGCGTAGTGAGAGGCTGCCATGAACTTGGCGAGTGCTGGACGGCCGAGTATCCCATTGTAAGGCAATGGAAAATCAGCAACGTCAAAAGTGACCCTCTTAGTCCTGAAGTTCACCTCGTTGCCAAATGTTACTGGCAACGTGACCTTCCCCTTCGGCTTGCTCCTTCCCGAGTTGATTCCTTGGAATGTGCCGGTCTCTTCAAGCTCGCTGTCAGGGATCTGGAGTTTCTGGAGTACAGCGGAGGAGATCAGGTTCAAGCCGGCCCCGCCGTCAACTAGCATCTTAGTGACCTTGAGGTTGCGGATAGTTGGTGAAACCAACATCGGCAAGCACCCGACCGCAATTGTGCGATCAGGGTGGTCCTCAATATCAAAGATGATAGGCGTGCTGGACCATTTCAGAAGCTTGCGTGACTCGACAGGTGGTTCCGCCGCATTGACTTCCCGCACCCACTGCTTGAGTTGGCGGTGCGAAGTATGCAGAGAAGCACCGCCGTCAACGCACAAGACCTCTGTGGCTTTCTGGAACTCCTGCTCACTGGTCTCGACACCATCCATGTCTTCGTCGTCGTCATCATCTTCATCCTTGTCGCGGCCGCGGGGAAGTCTGTCTCCTTGCCGCTTCTTGGCCTTGCCGCGGCGTCCTCCCCGGCCGGCGCGCTTCTTGCCAGATTCTCCAGCGCCTCCTTGGGCCCTCTCCTTGTCGCGTTGCTCGTATTCAGCCTTTTGCTGCTGGACAAGCTGCTCGACCTTCTTGCAGCTCTGGAGGTCATGGCCCTTGGTGTAGTGGATCTTGCAGTACTGCTTGTCGGTGCCGTCCTGCTTGTCGGCGACCGCCACAGTCTGGCAGTTGGTGCATGCGGCAATCTCCTTGCCGGAGCTACCAACTTTGGCTTTCTTGGCGCCACCTTCATTGCCGGACTGCTCAATGACTACCACATCTTTGCCTTTCTTCTTCCTGTTATTCCGCCGCCGGTTTTTCTTTGCCGGGGCAGCATCCTCGCTGTCAGATCCTCCTGCTCCTATATTCTCTCCGGGGAGTTTGCTCCCTTCCTCAGCATGTGCACACTTGTCGGCCAGGGCATACAGCTCACTGACGTCTCTGATCTTGCACATCGCCATCTCCTCCCGCATCCTGCGGTTACGCACGTTCTGATGGAACGCGCTGATGACCGCGGCAGGGTGGACATCTGGGATGTTGTGCTGTACACGGCTGAATCTCTGAATGTACTTGCACATGGGCTCTCCTTCCTTCTGGGCGAGCAGATGAAGGTCACTCTCTTGGCCATGAGGTTTGTGGCCGCCTGCAAAGGCGCCGACAAACTGATGGCATAGGTCTGCCCAGGAGGATATGGAGTTGTCCGGCAAGTGCATGAGCCAGGACCTGACGTTAGGCTTGAGCACCAGCGGGAAGTAGTTGGCAAGGATCTTGTCGTCCTGTCCCCCGGCAGCCTGCACCGTGATGGTGTAGATGCTGAGGAACTCCGACGGATGCGACTTGCTGTCGTACTTCTCTGGTACGTCCGGCTTGAAATTCTTATGCTGGGCCACTGGACTTGCCGCAGCTCACGAGTAAACGCAGGGCAACCTACCGGTATGGCAAGTCGCCTGGTTCCCCTGGCGCATGCATGTCGACAGAGGGCCCGGTGCACTGGTCCGATTGACGTCGCGCTTCTCTTCGGTGCTCGATGCGAGTACGAGCGTCTTCTTGCTGTCATTCGTGAAGAACTTGGCGCTGATCGCGACGAGCTCGTGGATCTGATGACGCGGTGGAGTCGCTGTCGAGGTGGATCCGGCGAGTCGGCGATCTTGGCCTTCGGGGAGGAGAGTGCATAGTGGTTGCACCCCCACCGGTCTTGTCGCCACTGGCTCGTACCTGGCTGACTTGCCGCGGCTGCGACGTGCTCGGCTGCCGTTGAGTGTCGCCGTTGGCAAAGCCGATGAGACTCTGAATGGTGGCCCTCCAGTCGTCGATCTTGTCTGCCGTTGGAGGGTAGTCCAGGAGCAGTTGAGCTCGCACCAAAGCTTCTGCTGTAGTGGCGGGTGGCGGTGGCGAACGGTGCGAGGAGCGGGATATGCTTGGACTTCTAACTATGTTAGAAGGAGCAGTATCCCGTCCAGGCGACCGTGCCTCGCTCGTGCCAGCATGTTGGCGTGCATGCTGGTCTTGAGCACTCCGAGATCCACCAGCTCGATCTTGGTCCAGCAAACGCATGGTACCGTGAGTACCATGACGCTGCCGGTCCCGCGCCTCCTGAGATGGGCGCGGTGCATGTACGGACGCCGAGGTCTTGGAGTGCGCCCGGTCGTTGTGGGAGCCGGCTACGCCGCTGATGGGCAACGCAGCCTTGTCCTTGGACCTGGCAGCACCGTGAGCTCCCTCGTCGACGTCCATTCTTCCGCCGGCGTCTGCCCCATCAGCCGTTTGCTCCGGCGGTGGTGGGTTCGGCGCGGACGGAGCAGCCGCCTCCGAAGCCTTCTTCTTCGGCGGCATGTCGATGAAGATGATGAAGATCTAGCTCGTGTGAACGCCGGATCTGGCTCACACAACCTCAAGACCCCTACCTGGCGCGCCAAAGATGTCGAGGGACTAATCCACGAGCACCTATGGGACCGGCGGACCGAGTCCCTTTCGGTTCGGCGGGGGCGAGGATCGCACGAAGAGCGGATCGAGGCGAAGCACACGAGCAGTTTACCCAGGTTCGGGCGGCACGGATGCGTAAAACCCAACTCCTGCTTTGTGGTTTGTATTGAGTTCTTGCTCGGGAGCGCGGAGTGCTACAGTACACCCCAGCAGCTAACGAGACCGAGCGTGAGTGTTCTCTTCCTCCCCTTTTTTTCCTCCTCTACGTTGCGCATGGGCCTCCTTTTATATGCTCAAGGGGTCACCGACGGGTGGCAATGTAGACAAGGGTAAAAATGGAAAGGTGTTGCGGTTGGTACAGCTACCTGCTACAGTGTATCATACCTAACCCTGACGGCAGGGGACCAGGGCATTAAATGCCCGTCTACGTCGCCTAAATAGTGCAAAAGGGACCGTCAGGGACGCCACCGCTTGCCACGATGGCAATCTTGTCAGCGCCGCTTGCCACCGCGCACCGCTGGCTGCACAGCCTCCCGCCACGTACGCCTGGAAGGGTCCCAGAGCGACACGTTGGTGGATGTGCTGGAGCGCGGGCACAGAGTGGTGGCTTGCCACGGCAAGCGCCTTGCCGCGGTCGTTGTCTTGTCGCGTCCGGGAGCTTGTCGCTCGCCGGGCCTTGCCGGGACGCGTGGCGCGTCGCGGCAAGTTCCTTGAGATGCCTTGGTTGGCCTTCCCGGCAAGCTCCTCTTGCCGGGGTCTTGTCTCCTTGGCTTGGATACTTTGTCCTTGAATGGCTCCAAAGGAACCACGGAGGACCTTGGCGGTCACCCGGCAAGCCTTGCCGCGGGATGCTGCGACTGCCCGTGCACAAGTTCGGGATACTAGGGTACCCCTACTCTAGTACACCGACACCTTGCGATGATTTAGATGGAGCTTCGCGACGAGATAAGCGGTTAGCTTGGAACTCTGGAAAAGAAAAGATAAAGCAACTTGGAACCAAGAATTTCTTCCTCATGAACAAACTCCGGAAGAAGGAATTGAATTTACTCGATGAAGCAAAAATAAGAATTACATTGTGCTTATCCTTCGCGAATTAAATTGATGACAAGCAACGGATTTGGCATACTACTTATTCTCGTTGAAAAGAATTAAAGAGAGATATAGCGCAAACTTGGGAAGGTCTTCAACGAACCACCGGTAGGATTTGGAAACAACGAATGAATTGATATGAAAACGAAGGAAGAATAATCTTGACCAAACCATCGTAAGAATTGAAAACGAACAAAGTAAAAGGGGTGAATCACCGGTAAGAATTAGAGAATGAATGAAGATACTAGAGGGAATTTGATACAAGAGAACGAAGAGATCACGAGCTGATTAGATAATACTTGAATGATGCAACAGTATGATTTAGAGAATGAGAGATGAAAGCTGAGAATGAATACTTCTGAGATGATGGGCTCCGGATGGGTGAAAAGAATTCTGACAGTCGAAAAACAATTATGAGAGGATGGCAACAAGGTAGAATCACGAATCTTGAAGAGAATGGAGCAAGATTGAGAGAAAAATCTTCCTCGGTCTTCAAGCCCGAGAATGGCGATGAGAAACAACACCATGAATTGTTGAGGAACTCCGGAATGATTAAAAGAGGAAAAGTTAAGCCAAAGATGAAAATAATTTGAAAGATCTTGAAGAAAGACATATGACTGATGACAATCCATTCTTACGTCAAACTTGGAAAAGAATTTAAGAGTAACTTCGGAAAAATTAGAAGAGTCGGATAAGATCCTGGAAAAGGACCTGTGGGTTAGGTCCCACTCAAGAGAAAACACCGTTGAACGATTAGTTGAAAGGGAGATTGCACCAGTTGAATTGAATGGCTTGAATGAGATAACAACCTTGAAATAGGTTGAACGGATCTTGAATGTAACCGTGAATCTTCTGAGACATCTTCAGCACTCCAGAACAATTGAATAACGAGAATTGAAAGATTAAGAGGTGCACCGGCATGAGAAAGCATTAGAACCGAGCAAAGGATATGATCGACAAGGCTTGAATTAAATCCACCGGAGAAGAAAATGAGTGAAGAGTGACGAACTTGAGGCTCCCTTAGTATCTTCATGAGAATCACCGGATAAGATCATTGAGGCAAGAATGAAGAAACTTCACATCCATAAGATGGATACTTGATTTAGAAATCTGAGTCCTTGAAGGAAAAGGGTGGGAGGGCGGGAAAAAACGAAAGCAACTTGGGAACGGATGAACCAAACAACATTGAGAAAAGTGAGATTGGATCTAGCGGATGTTGAAAATGATCGGATCCACTTGAAGAGAAACACGCGGGATGAAAAAGGATTGACATGACAATCTCGATTATCATGAAGGATTAGTATTCACATAGAAGTGTGAGAACACCACTTAGAAAATGTATGGAACCACACTTGACATTGAAGCAACTCGAATACCATAACTCAAAACAAAACAATGATTGGCTTGCAAAATAAGCCAGAACAAACATATGATAGACCCCATATCGTATCATGTGTCTGTTGGAAAGATATCCTACGATATACTTGAATTCCCACTTATAAACTCCCGAAACTATCCGGTTATGCAATCAGGTGTTGGGGATACAGGGGAAGCATAATATCTCACCCAAAACTAGCAAATCCTACATCCAGCTGTATCCATCCTTCAACACATAACCAAGAAACCTTCGAAAATCATTTACCTCAACCTTCGAAAAGCATCCGTTATATGGGTTATGGCAATACTCCCGAACTACCGCCACAGTACTAGGTGGCGTTGAGGTTATCTCACCAACAACTGCATAAAAGAGGTTTTCGATGTCGGCGAACTCAGGTATTCCAGAACTGCAACGATAAAATTGTGACGACAACACCTCGGAGCTCAACTCCCCGGGATACTGCCACAACCCCTAAATGTCAAGAGGCACCAAGAACAATGTTCTCGTCACAAAACCATCGGAACAATTCCAAGATACCCGCGTGATCCTAAAAAAATTCATGAAATTTGAGGAGAGAAAATTCAAAACTTCTACGTTAGGAGGCCTCACCAGAGCGACGAAGGGACTGAGGAGTAAAAAGAATCCTACTCTCCGATATATATAATCCTAAGACTCAAAACATTTTGATCTAGACTCAACAACGTCAGCAATTCGATCAAGCAGGGGGCTCCTAAGTTGGGGATGGCTCTGATTACCAACTTGTAACACCCACAATGCGGCTATATCTCCCATGTGTCGGGGCACGACTTACTGGCATAGCCGCATGGTAGGCTTGTCGCAAGAGGGGTAATCTTCACACATCCCATGTACTGAATAAGAAAGGGATAAAGAGTTGGCTTACAATCGCCACTTCAAACAAATATAAGTTAAACATACATCATCCAGAATACAATCAAGGTCCGACTACGGAACCAAAATAAAAGAAGACAACCCCAAAAGCTAGATCCCCGATCGTCCCAACTGGGCTCCACTACTAATCAACAGGAAACGAAACAACACAATAATCAAGATCTTCATCGAGCTCCCACCTGAGCTCAGTTGCGTCATCTGCACTGGTATCATCGGCACCTGCAACTATTTGGAAGTATCTATGAGTCACGAGGACTCAGCAATCTCACACCCGTTAGATCAAGACTATTTAAGCTTATGGGTAGGAAAGGGTAGTGAGGTGGAGCTGCAACAAGCACTAGCATATATGGTGGCTCACTTACGCAAAAGAGAGCGAGAAGAGAAGCAATGCACGGTCGTTAACTACAAGTGATCAAAAAGTGATCCTGAAATTACTTATGTTCAAGCATAACACAAGAATCGTGTTCACTTCCTGGACTCCGTCGAGAAGAGACCATCACAGCTACACACGCGGTTGATTCATTTTAAGTAACTTAAGTGTCAAGTTCTCTACAACCGGACATTAACAAATTCCCATCTGCCCATAAGCGCCGGCACGGCTTTCAAAAGTTCAAAACCCTGCAGGGGTGTCCCAACTTAGCCCATCACAAGCTCTCACGGTCAACGAAGGATATTCCTTCTCCTAGGAAGACTCGATCAGACTCGGAATCCCAGTTACAAGACATTTCAACAATGGTAAAATAAGACCAGCAAGACCGCCCGATGCACCGACATCCCGATAGGAGCTGCACATATCTCATTCTGAGGGCAACACCGGATGAACACTACGTACAGCTAAAACCAACCCTCAAGTTTCCCTGAGGTGCCGCCGCAAGTGGCTCTGGCACTTAGAGAAGCACTGGCCCGGGGGGGTTAAAATAAAGATGACCCTTGAGTCTGCAGAACCCAAGGGAAGGTGATAGGTTGTTAGGAAAATGTAAAACCAAGGTTGGGCCTTGCTGGAGGAGTTTTATTCAAGGCGAACTGTCAAGGGGTTCCCATAACACCCAACCGCGTAAGGGGCGCAAAATCAAGGAACATAACACCGGTATGATGGAAATTAGGGCGGCAAGAGTGGAACAAAACACCAGGCATAAGGCCGAGCCTTCCACCCTTTACCAAGTTTATGGATGCATTAATTAAAATAATATATATTGTGATATCCTAACGTATCCATGTTCCAATATGGAACAAACTTCAACTTCACCTTCAACTAGCAACACTATAAGAGGGGCTGAGCAAAGCGGTAACATAGCCAAACAACTGTTTGCTAGGAATGATGGGTTAGAGGCTTGACATCGCAATATGGGAGGCATGATATAGCAAGTGGTAGGTATCGCGGCATAGCAAAAGAGCGAGCAACTAGCAAGCAAAGATAGAAGTGATTTCGAGGGTATGGTCATCTTGCCAGAGATCCCACAAGGAATAAAAACGAGTCCATGAAGAAGACAAACAGACGTAGTCAAACGGATCCTCACAAACACGACGTTATCAGAACTAACACGATGAAGCAACACCGGAAAGAAGCAAACAACATGGTAAACAACCATCACATAAACATGGCATGATGCACAACCAAGTATGATGCATGTCCGGTTTAATGATTCATGGCATGGCATGGCAAAGTGCACAAGCAAAACTACAAGTTAAGTGGAGCTCAATATGCAATGAGTTGCATATTGACAAAACACCACATTCAAGTTATTTAGTTCGATCTAGTTTATGTACCCAACAATATTAAATGTTGATTAACATGGCAAGAGGTGTGATACGTCTCCGTCATATCTACTTTTCCAAACACTTTTGCCCTTGTTTTGGACTCTAAGTTGGATGATTTGAAGGGAACTAACCCGGACTGATGCTGTTTTCAGCAGAATTACCATGGTGTTATTTATGTGCAGAAACAAACGTTCTTGGAATGACCTGAAACTTCACGGAGCAACTTTTTGGAATATATAAAAAATACTTGCAAAAGATGAAGGCCAGGGGCCCACCACCTGTCCACGAGGGTGGGGGCGCGCCTTCCCCCTAGGGCGCGCCCCCCTACCTCGTGGGCCCCCTGGAGCTCCTCCGACTCCAACTCCAACTCTATATATTGTGTTTCTGGGAGAAAAAAACCAGAGAGAAAGATTCATCGTGTTTTACGATACGGAGCCGCCGCCAAGCCCTAAAACCTCTCGGGATGGCTGATCTAGAGTCCGTTCGGGGCTCCGGAGAGGGGAATCCGTCGCCATCGTCATCATCAACCATCCTCCATCACCAATTTCATGATGCTCACCGCCGTGCGTGAGTAATTCCATCGTAGGCTTGCTGGACGGTGATGGGTTGGATGGGATCTATCATGTAATCGAGTTAGTTTTGTTAGGGTTTGATACCTAGTATCCACTATGTTCTGAGATTGATGTTGCTATGACTTTGCTATGCTTAATGCTTGTCACTAGGGCCCGAGTGCCATGATTTCAGATCTGAACCTATTGTGTTTTCATCAATATATGAGTGTTCTTGATCCTATCTTGCAAGTCTATAGTCACCTATTATGTGTTATGATCCGTTAACCCCGAAGTGACAATAATCGGGATACTTACCGGTGATGACCGTAGTTTGAGGAGTTCATGTATTCACTATGTGTTAATGCTTTGTTCCGATACTCTATTAAAAGGAGGCCTTAGTATCCCTTAGTTTCCGTAAGGACCCCGCTGCCACGGGAGGGTAGGATAAAAGATGTCATGCAAGTTCTTTTCCATAAGCACGTATGACTATATTTGAAATACATGCCTACATTACATTGATGAATTGGAGCTAGTTCCGTGTCACCCTAGGTTATGACTGTTACATGATGTACCGCATCCGGCACAATTCTCTATCACCGATCCATTGCCTACGAGATTTCCATATATTGTTCTTCGCTTATTTACTTTCCCGTTGCTATTGCTATCATCACTACAAAATACCAAAAACATTACTTTTACCACTGTTACCTTTTGCTACCGTTACCACTACTATCATATTACTTTGCTACTAAATACTTTGCTACAGATACTAAGTTTCTAGGTGTGGTTGAATTAACAACTCAGCTGCTAATACTTGAGAGTATTCTTTGGCTCCCCTTGTGTTGAATCAATAAACTTGGGTTGAATACTTTACCCTCGAAAACCATTGCGATCCCCTATACTTCTGGGCTATCAAGATTATTTTCTGGCACCGTTGCCGGGGAGCATAGCTCTATTCTTTGAGTCACTTGAGATTTATATCTGCTTATCATTATGAAGAACTTGAAAGATCCAAGAACCAAGATTTATCCCTCAACTACGAGGGGTGGTAAGGAACTGCCATCTAGCCCTGCACTTGATTCACCTTCTGTTTTGAGTAAGCTTGCGACACCTAAACCTGCTTCTTCTATTCGTTATGATATGTCGCATGTTATTGATGATGCCACTTCTGCTATACATGATACTTATGATGAAGCTACTTCTATGCTTGATACTACTGTGCCACTTGGTGAATTTCTTGATGAAGAACTTGCTAGGGCTAGAGAGATTGAAAATATTGAATCTGATAATACTGATGAAATTGATGATGAAGACTTGCCTGTTATTCCCGAGGGTTATGTTTTTGATAAAGAAGCTTCTTTAGATATTTTAGCTTGCAAAGATAGATACGAACTTAAGAGGTTATTAGCTAAATGGAATAAGAAATCTCTAAATGCTGGGATGAAACCTGACCCTGCTTTTGCTACTTCACCTATGTGTGTTACTGATAAGGATTATGAATTCTCTGTTGATCCTGATATAATTACTTTGGTTGAATCTGATCCTTTTCCATGGCTATGAATCTGAAATTGTTGTGGCACATCTTACTAAATTAAATGATATAGCCACCCTGTTCACTACTGATGAGAGAACTCGTTACTTTATATCCTTAAAATATTTCCGTCCTCATTAAAGGGTGATGCTAAGATATGGTTTAATTCTCTTGATCCTGGTTGTGTGCGTAGTCCCCAGGATATGATTTAGTACTTCTCTGCTAAATATTTCCCTGCTCATAAGAAACAAGCTGCTTTAAGGGATATATATAATTTTGTGCAAATTGAAGAAGAGAGTCTCCCACAAGCTTGGGGGAGGCTTCTCCAATTACTCAATGCTTTGCCTGATCATCCTCTGAAGAAAAATGAAATACTTGATGATACGTCTCCAACGCATCTATAATTTTTGATTGCTTCATGCTATATTATCTACTGTTTTGGACATTATTGGGCTTTATTATCCACTTTTATATTATTTTTGGGACTAACCTATTAACCGGAGGCCCAATCCAGAATTGTTATTTTTTGCCTGTTTCAGGGTTTCGAAGAAAAGGAATATCAAACGGAGTCCAAACGGAAAGAAAACTTCGGGAACGTGATTTTCTCAATGAACAAGACCCAGGAGACTTGGACCCTATGTCAAGAAAGAAAAGAGGAGGCCATGAGGTAGGGGCGCGCCTGCCTACCCCAGGCGCGCCCTCCACCCTCGTGGGGCCCCTGTTGCTCCATCGACGTACTCCTTCCTCCTATATATACCTACGTACCCACAAACGATCAGATATGGAGCCAAAAACCTAATTCCACCTCCGCAACTTTCTGTATCCACGAGATCCCATCTTGGGGCCTGTTCCGAAGCTCCGCTGGAGGGGGCATCGATCACGGAGGGCTTCTACGTCAACACCATAGCCCCTTCGATGAAGTGTGAGTAGTTTACCTCAGACCTACGGGTCCATAGTTAGTAGCTAGATGGCTTCTTCTCTCTTTTTGGATCTCAATACAATGTTCTCCCCCTCTCTTGTGAAGAACTATTCGATGTAATCTTCTTTTTGCGGTGTGTTTGTTGAGACCGATGAATTGTGGGTGTATGATCAAGTCTATCTATGAATAATATTTGAATCTTCTCTGAATTCTTTTATGTATGATTGGTTATCTTTGCAAGTCTCTTCGAATTATCGGTTTGGTTTGGCCTACTAGATTGATCTTTCTTGCAATGGGAGAAGTGCTTAGCTTTGGGTTCAATCTTGCGGTGTCCTTTCCCAGTGACAGTAGGGGCAGAAAGGCACGTATTGTATTGTTGCCATCGAGGATAACAAGATGGGGTTTTCTTCATATTGCATGAGTCTATCCCTCTACATCATGTCATCTTGCTTAAGGCGTTACTCTGTTTTTTTAACTTAACACTCTAGATGCATGCTGGATAGCGGTCGATGAGTGGAGTAATAGTAGTAGATGCAGGTAAGAGTCGTTCTACTTGTCTCGGACGTGATGCCTATATACATGATCATACCTAGATATTCTCATAACTATGCTCAATTTTGTTAATTGCTCAACAGAAATTTGTTCACCCACCGTAGAATACTTGTGCTCTCGAGAGAAGCCACTAGTGAAACCTATGGCCCTGGGTCTATCTTTATCATATTAATGTCCTACTACTTAGTTATTTCCTTTTCTATTTACTTTGCCTTTATTTTACTTTGCATCTTTATCATAAAAATACCAAAAATATTATCTTATCATATCTATCAGATCTCACTCTCGTAAGTGGCCTTATAGGGACTGGCAACCCCTATTTGCGTTGGTTGTGAGGATTTATTTGTTTTGTGCAGGTGCGAGGGACTCGCGCGTAGCCTCCTACTGGATTGATACCTTGGTTCTCAAAAACTGAGGGAAATACTTATGCTACTTTGCTGCATCATCCCTTCCTCTTCGGGGAACACCAACGCAGTGCTCAAGAGGTAGCAAGAAGGATTTCTGGCGCCGTTGCCGGGGAGGTCTACGCAAAAGTCAACATACCAAGTACCCATCACATACCCTTATCTCCCGCATTACATTATTTGCCATTTGCCTCCTGTTTTCCTCTCCCCCACTTCACCCTTGCTGTTTTATTCGCCCTCTCTTTCTATCCTCCCTCTCTTTCCCGTTTGCCTCTTTTTGCCCGCTTGCCTTTTGTTTGCTTGTGTGTTAGTTTGCTTGCTTGTCATGATGGCTCAAGATAATACTAAATTGTGTGACTTCACCAATACCAACAACAATGATTTTATTAGCACACCGATTGCTCCTCTTACCGATGCTGAATCTTGTGAAATTAATACTGCTTTGCCGAATCTTGTCATGAAAGATCCGTTCTCCGGCCTTCCTAGTGAAGATGACGCTACCCATCTAAATAGCTTCGTTTATTTGTGTGACATGCAAAATAAGAAAGACGTGGATAATGATATTGTTAAATTGAAGCTATTTCCTTTTTCTCTTAGAGATCATGCTAAAGCTTGGTTTTCATCTTTGCCTAAAAATAGTATTGATTCATGGAACAAGTGCAAAGATGCTTTTATCTCTAAGTATTTTCCTCCCGCTAAGATCATCTCTCTTAGAAACGATATTATTAATTTTAAGCAACTTGATCATGAACATGTTGCACAAGCTTGGTAGAGAATCAAATTAATGATACGTAATTGCCCTACTCATGGTTTAAATTTGTGGATGATTGTTCAAAAAAATTATGCCAGATTGAATTTTGCTTCTAGAAATCTTTTAGATTCAGCCGCGGTAGGCACTTTTATGGAAATAACTTTAGGAGAAGCTACTAAACTACTAGATAATATTATGGTTAATTATTCTCAATGGCACACTGAAAGATCTGCTAATAAAAAGGTGCATGCGATAGAAGAAATTAATGTTTTGAGTGGAAAGATGGATGAACTTATGAAATTATTTGCTAATAAGAGTGTTTCTTCTGATCCTAATGATATGTCCTTGTCTACTTTGATTGAGAATAATAATGAATCTATGGATGTGAATTTTGTTGGTAGGAACAATTTTGGTAACAACGCATATAGAGGAAATTTCAATCCTAGGCCTTATCCTAGTAATTCCTCTAATAATTATGGTAATTCCTACAACAATTCTTATGGAAATTATAATAAGATGCCCTATGATTTTGAATCTAATATTAAAGAATTCCTTACTTCGCAAAAGAATTTTAATGCTATGATTGAAGAAAAACTGCTTAAGATTGATGATTTGGCTAGGAACGTTGATAGAATTGCTCTTGATGTTGATTCTTTGAAACTTAGATCTATTCCACCTAAGCATGATATCAATGAGTCTCTCAAAGCCATGAGAATTTCCATTGATGAGTGCAAAGAAAGAACCGCTAGGATGCGTGCTAAGAAAGATGCCTTTATAAGAGCGTGTTCTTCTAGTTCCTATGAAAATAAAGATGAAGATCTAAAAGTTATTGATCTGTCCCCTATTAAATCTTTGTTTTGCAATATGAATCTTTATAATGATGGGACTGAATATGATCCACCTTTACCTAGAAGGCGTTCCAAGAATTCGGAATTTGTTGATCTTGATGCTAAATTTGATAAAAGTGGGATTGAAGAAATTAAAACCCTAGATGTTGCTAAACCCACTATTATGGATTTCAAGGAATTTAACTATGAAAATTGCTCTTTTATTGATTGTAATTCCTTGTTACAATCCGTGCTAAATTCTCCTCACGCTTATAGTCAAAATAAAGTGTTTACTAAACATATCGTTGATGCCTTGATGCAATCTTATGAAGAAAAACTTGAATTGGAATTTCTATCCCTAGAAAACTTTATGATGAGTGGGAACCAACTACTAAAATTAAGATTAAAGATCATGAATGCTATGCTTTATGTGATTTGGGTGCTAGTGTTTCCACGATTCCAAAGACTTTGTGTGATTTGTTAGGTTTCCGTGATTTTGATGATTGCTCTCTAAACTTGCACCTTGCGGATTCCACTATTAAGAAACCTATGGGAAGAATTAATGATGTTCTTATTGTTGCAAATAGGAATTATGTGCCCGTAGATTTTATTGTTCTTGACATAGATTGCAATCCTTCATGTCCTATTATTCTTGGTAGACCTTTCCTTAGAACGATTGGTGCAATTATTGATATGAAGGAAGGAAATATTAGATTCCAATTTCCATTAAGGAAAGGCATGGAACACTTTCCTAGAAATAAAATTAAATTACCTTATGAATCTATTATGAGATCCACTTATGGATTGCCTACCAAAGATGGCAATACCTAGATCTATTCTTGATTGTTATGCCTAGCTAGGGGCGTTAAACGATAGCGCTTGTTGGGAGGCAACCCAATTTTATTTTTATTCCTTGCTCTTTGCTCCTGTTTAGTAATAAATAATTTATCTAGCCTCTGTTTTGGTTGTATTTTTTGTGTTTAATTAGTGTTTGTGCCAAGTAGAACCGTTGGGAAGACTTGGGGAAAGTCTTGTTGAACTTGCTGTAAAAAATATAAACTTTAGCGCTCACGAGAACTACTGCCATTTTTATTTGGAAAGTTATATTTAGATAATTCGTTTTTCAGATTATTAATAGATAAATTCCTCATGTCCAGAAGTTTATTTTAGAATTTTTGGTGTTCCAGATCTTTCGCTAGCTACAGACTACTACAGACTGTTCTGTTTTTGACAGATTCTATTTTTCATGTGTTGTTTGCTTATTTTTATGAATCTTTGGCTAGTAAAATAGTTAATAAACCATAGAGAAGTTGTAATACAGTAGGTATAACACCAATATAAATAAATAATAAGTTCATTACAGTACCTTAAAGTGGTCTTTTATTTTCTTTCGCTAACGGAGCTCACGAGATTTTCTACTTTAAGTTTTGTGTTGTGAAGTTTTCAAGTTTTGGGTAAAGATTTGATGGATTATGGAACAAGGAGTGGCAAGAGCCTAAGCTTGGGTATGCCCATGTCACCCCCAAGATAATCTAAGGACACCTAAAATCCAAAGCTTGGGGTTGCCCCGGAAGGCATCCCCTCTTTCGTCTACTTCTATCGGTAACTTTACTTGGAGCTATATTTTTATTCGCCACACGATATGTGTTTTGCTTGGAGAGTCTTGTATTATTTGAGTCTTTTGTTGTTAGTTTAACACAATCATCCTTTCTGTACACACCTTTTGAGAGAGCCATACATGATTTGGAATTTGTTAGAATACTCTATGTGCTTCGCTTATATCTTTTGAGTTATATAATTTTGCTCTAGTACTCTATGTACAATGGTGGATTTGTTTTATAGAAACTATTGATATCTAATGCTTCACTTAGATTATTTTGAGAGTCTTAAATAGCATGGTAATTTGCTTAAAGTCTTAATATGATTGGTATACAAGATTAATAATAAAACTTCCTTATGAGTATGTTGAATATTATGATAAGTTTGATACTTGATAATTGTTTTGAGATATGAAGATGGTGATATTAAAGTCGTGCTAGTTGAGTAGTTGTGAATTTGAGAAATACTTGTGTTGAAGTTTGTGATTCCCGTAGCATGCACGTATGGTGAACCATTATGTGATGAAGTCGGTGCATGATTTATTTTTTTGATTGTCTTCCTTATGAGTGGCGGTCGGGGACGAGCGATGGTCTTTTCCTACCAATCTATCCCCCTAGGAGCATGCACGTAATACTTTGCTTTGATAACTTGTAGATTTTTGCAATAAGTATATGAGTTCTTTATGACTAATGTTGAGTCCATGGATTATACGCACTTTTCTCACCCTTCCACCTTTGCTAACCTCTCCAATGCCGCGCACCTTTCGCCAGTATCATAAACCCACCATATACCTTCCTCAAAACAGCCGCCATACCTACCTATTATGGCATTTCCATAGCCATTCCGAGATATATTGCCATGCAACTTTCCACCATTCTGTTTATTATGACACACTCCATCATTGTCATATTGCTTAGCATGATCATGTAGTTGACATCGTATTTGTGGCAAAGCCACCATTCATAATTCTTTCATACGTGTCACTCATGAGTCATTGCATATCCCGGTACACCGCCGGAGGCATTCATATAGAGTCATATTTTGTTCTAAGTATCGAGCTGTAATTGTTGAGTTGTAAGAAAAATAAAAGTGTGATGATCATCATTATTAGAGCATTGTCCCAGTGAGGAAAGGATGATGGAGACTATGATTCCCCCACAAGTCGGGATGAGACTCCGGACGAAAAACAAAAAAAAAGAGAAAGAAAAGAGGCCATAAGAAAGAGAAAAGACCCAAATAAAAAATGAGAGAAAAACAGAGAAGGGACAATGTTATTATCCTTTTTTACCACACTTGTGCTTCAAAGTAGCACCATGATCTTCATAGTAGAGAGTCTCTCAACTAATCACTTTCATATACTAGTGGGAATCATTCATTATAGAAATTGGCTTGTATATTCCAATGATAAGCTTCCTCAAATTGCCCTAGGTCTTTATGAGCAAGCAAGTTGGATGCACACCCATTTAGTTTCTTTTTGAGCTTTCATATACTTATAGATCTAGTGCATCCGTTCCATGGCAATCGCTACTCATTCACATTGATATCTATTGATGGGAATCTCCATAGCCCGTTGATACGCCTAGTTGATGTGAGACTATCTTCTCCCTTTTTGTCTTGTCCACAACCACCACTCTATTCCACCTATAGTGCTATATCCATGGCTCACGGTCATGTATTGCATGAAGATTGAAAAAGTTTGAGAATGTCAAATGTATGAAACAATTGCTTGGCTTGTCATCGGGGTTGTGCATGATTTAAATATTTTGTGTCGTGAAGATAGAGCATAGCCAGACTATATGATTTTGTAGGGATAACTTTCTTTAGCCATGTTATTTTGAGAAGACATAATTGCTTTGTTAGTATGCTTGAAGTATTATTATTTTTATGTCAATATGAACTTTTGTCTTGAATCTTTCGGATCTGAATATTCATACCACAATTAAAAAGAATTACATTAAAATTATGCCAAGTAGCACTTCGCATCAAAAATTCTGTTTTTATCATTTACCTACTCGAGGACGAGCAGCAATTAAGCTTGGGGATGCTTGATACGTCTCCAACGTATCTATAATTTTTTATTGCTCCATGCTATATTATCTATTGTTTTGGACATTATTTGGCTTTATTATCCACTTTTATATTATTTTTGGGACTAACCTATTAACCTGAGGCCCAGTCCAGAATTGCTATTTTTGCCTGTTTTAGGGTTTCGAAGAAAAGGAATATCAAATGGAGTCCAAACGGAATGAAACCTTCGGGAACGTGATTTTCTCAACGAACAAGACCCGGGAGACTTGGACCCTACGTCAAGAAAGAAAAGAGGAGGTCACGAGGTAGGGGGCGCGCCTGCCTACCCCAGGCGCGCCATCCACCCTCGTGGGCCCCCTGTTGCTCCACCGACGTACTCCTTCCTCCTATATATACCTACGTACCCCCAAACAATCAGATACGGAGCCAAAAACCTAATTCCACCACCGCAACTTTCTGTATCCACGAGATCCCATCTTGGGGCCTGTTCCGGAGCTCCGTCGGAGGGGGCATCGATCATGGAGGGCTTCTACATCAACACCATAGTCCCTCCGATGAAGTGTGAGTAGTTTACCTTAGACCTACGGGTCCATAGTTAGTAGCTAGATGGCTTCTTCTCTCTTTTTGGATCTCAATACAATGTTCTCCCCCTCTCTTGTGGAGAACTATTCGATGTAATCTTCTTTTTGCGGTGTGTTTGTTGAGACCGATGAATTGTGGGTTTATGATCAAGTCTATCTATGAATAATATTTGAATCTTCTCTGAATTCTTTTATGTATGATTGGTCATCTTTGCAAGTCTCTTCGAATTATCAGTTTGGTTTGGCCTACTAGATTGATCTTTCTTGCAATGGGAGAAGTGCTTAGCTTTGGGTTCAATCTTGTGGTGTCCTTTCCCAGTGACAGTAGGGGCAGCAAGGCACGTATTGTATTGTTGCCATCGAGGATAACAAGATGGGGTTTTCTTCATATTGCATGAGTCTATCCCTCTACATCATGTCATCTTGGTTAAGGCGTTACTTTGTTTTTAACTTAATACTCTAGATGCATGCTGGATAGCGGTCGATGAGTGGAGTAATAGTAGTAGATGCAGGCAGGAGTCGGTCTACTTGTCTCGGACATGATGCCTATATACATTATCATACCTAGATATTCTCATAACTATGCTCAATTATGTCAATTGCTCAACAGTAATTTGTTCACCCACCGTAGAATACTTATGCTCTCGAGAGAAGCCACTAGTGAAACCTATGGCCCCCGGGTCTATGTTTATCATATTAATCTCCTACTACTTAGTTATTTCCTTTGCTATTTACTTTGACTTTATTTTACTTTGCATTTTTATCATAAAAATACCAAAAATATTATCAAAATATTAACTTATCATATCTATCAAATGTCACTCTCGTAATTAAGTGGCCTTATAGGGACTGACAACCCCTATTTGCGTTGGTTGCGAGGATTTATTTGTTTTGTGTAGGTGTGAGGGACTCGCGCGTAGCCTCCTACTGGATTGATACCTTGGTTCTCAAAAACTGAGGGAAATACTTATGCTACTTTGCTGCATCATCCCTTCCTCTTCGGGGAAAACCAACATAGTGCTCAAGAGGTAGCACTAGATATCTTTTATAATGGACTAACCGATGCCTCCAGAGATTACCTGGATAGTTGTGTTGGTTCTGTTTTCAGGGAAAGAACACCGGATGAAGCTGAAATTCTATTGAATAATATGTTGACAAATGAAAATAATTGGACACCTCCTGGACCAGCTCCTGAGCCTATTCCTAAACCAACTCCGAAGAAGAGGGGTATTCTATTTCTCAGTCCTGAAGATATGCAAGAGGCAAAGAAATCTATGAAAGAAAAAGGTATTAAAGCTGAAGATGTTAAGAATTTACCTCCTATTGAAGAAATACATGGTCTTAATTTACCGCCCATTGAAGAAACATATGATCTTAATCCTTTACCTATTTAAGAAACTCATGGTCTTGATAACCCGACACAGGTAGTAAAGGTAAATTCTCTCTATAGATATGACAAAGCTGAAATCCCATTTACTAAGTTTGCTAGCCCATGCTTAGATGAGTTTGATAAATTTATGGCTAAGCAAGAAGACTTTAATGCTTATTTTGGTAGACAATTGAAATACAATTCAAATATGCTTGAACACTTGGGTGATTATATGGCTAATGTCAAAGGTGAACTTAAACTTATTAGTAAACATGCTTCTATGGTTACCACTCAAGTAGAACAAGTACTTAAAGCTCAAAATGATTTGCTCAATGAATTGAATAGTAAGAATAATGATAAGGCTGTTAGAGTTATGACTAGATGTGGTAGAATGACTCAGGAACCTTTGTATCCTGAAGGCCACCCAAAGAGAATTGAACAAGATTCTCAGAGAAATAATGTGGATACACCTAGTCCTTCTAAAAAGAAGAAAAAGAAAAATGATAAGACCTTGCATGCTTCTAGTGAACCTATTACTGAAACACCTGAGAATCCAAATGATATCTCTATTTCTGATGCTGAAACACAATCTGGTAATGAACCTGAAACTAGTGATAATGTTCATGATGATGCTCAACCTAGTAATAATAATGATATAGAAATTGAACCTGTTGTTGATCTTGATAACCCACAATCAAAGAATCAACATTGTGATAAGAAAGACTTTGTTGCTAGGAAACACGGTAAAGAAAGAGAACCATGGGTTCAGAAACCCATGCCTTTTCCTCCCAAACCATCCAAGAAAAAGGATGATGAGGATTTTGAGCGCTTTGCTGAAATGATTAGACCTATCTTTTTGCGTATGCGATTGACTGATATGATCAAAATGAATCCTTATGCTAAGTATATGAAATATATTGTTACTAATAAAAGAAAGATACCGGAAGCTGAAATTTCCACCATGCTTGCCAATTATACTTTTAAAGGTGGAATACCAAAGAAACTTGGATATCCCAGTGTACCAACTATACCATGCTCCATTAAAAGAAACTATGTTAAAACTGCTTTATGTGATCTTGGAGCCGGTGTTAGTGTTATGCCTCTCTCTTTATATCGTAGACTTGATTTAAATAACTTGACCCCTACTGAAATATCTTTGCAAATGGCTGATAAATCAACTGCTATACCTATCGGTATTTGTGAGGATGTGCCTGTTGTAGTTGCAAACGTTACTATTTTAACAGACTTTTTTATTCTTGATATTCCCGAGGACGATAGTATGTCTATTATTCTTGGAAGACCCTTTTTGAATACTATAGGGGATATTATTAATTGCACTAAAGGCAATGTCACTTTTCATGTTAATGGTAATGAGCATACGGTACACTTTCCAAGGAAACAACCTCAAGTTCATAATATCTACTCTATTGGAAAAATTCCATCGATTATATTTGGAGGTTTTGAATTTCCTCTTCCTACTGTCAAGACGAAATATGATATTCTTATTATTGGGGATGTGCATATCCCCGTTGAGGTAACATAGTGTTATTCAAAATTTCTCCGGTTCCTAGTTATTCCGAATGAGTTCGTTAACAAGACTTGATAAACCTTGTTAGTGGATTCCTTTTGATGATCATGAGATGGATGAAACTAGAAGGCACAACCTAATGTACCCTCATTTTACTTTCTGTTATTTATATTTAATAAAATAAAAATAAATATTTTCCCGTCTGTTATATGATTATCCGTGCAATATAAAAATAGCCCGAAAATAAAAGTTCTCCAAATGCCCTGAAATTTGAATATGGTTTTTTCTAGAATATTTGAGAATATTTGGCACCGAGAACACAGCAGGGGGGTCATCCACCTGGCCACGAGGGTGGAGGGCGCGCCCTACCCCCTGGGCGTGCCCCCCTGCCTCGTGGGCCCATAGTGGCCCTCCTCCACTTATCCTTTCACCCACACACTCCTTCTTCCTCCCACAAACACGAATATCCAGTTCATACCCGAGTCCAAGCTTGTTTTGCTGCCAATTTTGATCTCCTTGCTCAAAGCACCTCTCACAAAACTTCTTGGGGAGATTGTTCCTTGGTATGTGACTCCTCCATTGGTCCAATTAATTTTTGTTCTAGTGCTTTATTCATTGCAAATTTGTGCTGCTTAGGTGACCCTCTTCTTGAGCTTGCATGTCAAATTTATATGGTCAAAAGTAGTTTTGATGCATGATATAGGCCCTAGACACTTGTAGGAGTAGTTGCTATCAATATTACTGAGTTTGGTTTACATTTATTTTGAAGTTACTAAAAATTTCAGAATTTTTTAGAAAATGATGAAGAGACTGTTGAGCGGCTCATCGAGCCGAAGCTCGAAGGAAAAGGCACTGAAACCTAAGTATAATATGCCTCGCACCATGGAGGTTCGGTCGTGTGAATCGCCTTCCGATGATTTCTTGAGAGCAGCCGGGATTTATGAAGACTTTCATGAATTGGCTAAGAATGCAGGCCTCACTATTTTCCTCCACGACCAACATGATCAGTATCTCTTACTCACAAATATCTTTGTGCAAAACTTTCATTTCCATTGTAGGAGCTCACCACCTACGATGGAATTTCATTTATATGATGAGCATAAGGAGATGTCACTTTATGATTTTTTTGGGTTTGTTTAGTCCCTTTCGAGGGCAACACAGAGGAACCACATCACGAGGATGTGGATGGGTTTATTGATACTATCACTGTAGGGGAAACAAGGAAGGTTTCTGATGCACGAATCACTAGCATACATTTTCCTGTTTTACGCTATTTTGCATTATTTGCTAGTCGTTGTTTAATTGGCTGCGAAAACTGTGGAAACCTTAATGTCCCTGATATTATTATTTTTCTCCACGGTTTATATGGTGATAACTTTGTTAGTATGGGCGGCATTATTGCTAAACGGTTAAGTCTGAACCGTACAAAGGGCCCCGTCTTTGGAGGCATCTATGCTTCATGCCTAGCTGCACATTTTAATATACCTATTGGGCATTATGAGAAGGAAGAAAAAGTGCTACCTCGTGTTTATTTGGATTATAAAAGTATGGTGGCACATGATTTTATTGTTAAGAATAGGGAAGGAGAGCTTAAATACAAATTGTTCTTTGATAAACATCATCCTGAGACTATTACCCTGCCTGCTCCTTCTTTGTTTGATTTATCTGCAAGCCTGTACCTTGTTCCGTTAAAGGCTATTCACGCCTACTGGAACCCTACACTAGCCATGGAGCCAGAGTCGGAACCACAAGTTGATCCCCCATGAGAGTCTAATTACATTTGGGATCCGGAGATGATTGCCAACCAGTGGCAATTGGAGCCTTCTTCATCACAGTACGACCCCAACTATTACTATGGATATCAGCCAGGCCAACCATGGCCATAGACCAACTTAGGCCAAAAGCCTAAGGTTGGGGGAGTACGTATTTCCCACCGACATTACATTTATGTTCACACACTCATTGATAGATGTCGGTGCTCATACTTTTTCATTATACCATCCATGCTACTTTATTTCCTTTTTATGCTTTCTTCTTGTGTTTTTAATAAACCTTAAGAAAAAAAAATTAGTTGTAGCTTTTAATTAGTTTACTTTCCATGCTTGTAGTAGTAACTAAAAAGAAAACCCAAAAAGATTTCCTGTTCTTATTTTGCTTGTTGGGAGCTTTCTCGTGTAAATAAGTTTTATTTATTTTTCTTTTCTTTGGGGGTCGATAGGAGAAGACCATAATTAAAATTGTTGAAGTGGCTCTCATATGAATTATTGTTGATCTGACAAAAGAGCCCATATTGCCTTGTCTTCTCCTGTTTATTGAATGCTTGCAAATTCCAGCTTAGTCCAATGCATGAGCACTATTATTATTATTCACATCGTTCGGTCGTGCAAGTGAAAGGCAATTATGACGATATATGATGGACTGACTAAGATGAGAAAAGCTGGTATGAACTCGACCTCTTTTGTTTTTGTAAATATGATTAGTTCATCGTTCCTGATTCAGCCTATTATGAATAAACATGTTTGCAATGACAACTAGAGATCATAGTTTCTTGTGCCATGCTTGATTAGCTATGAGTTATAATGGTTTACCTTGCGTGCCAACATGCTATTAAAATGGTTGTGATGTGGTATGATAGGGCGGTATCCTCCTCTGAATGACTTAAGTGACTTGACTCGGCACATGTTCACGCATGTAGTTGAAACAAAATCAACATAGCCTTCATGATATTTATGTTCATGGTCGATTATATCCTACTCAAGCTTGCATTCAGTGTTGATTAATTTTAATGCATGTTCATGACTGTTGTTGCTCCCTAGCTGGTTGCTTCCCAGTCTTTTGCTAGCCTTCACCTGTACTAAGTGTGAATACTTCTTGTGCATCCAATCCCATAAACCCCAAAGTTATTCCACATGAGTCCACTATACCTTCCTATATGCGGTATCTACCTCCCGTTCCAAGTAAATTTGTATGTGCCAAACTCTAAACCTTCAAATAATCATCATGTTTTGTATGCTCGAATAGCTCAAGTATCAACTAGGGCTGTCCATATCTTCCATGTTAGGCGGGTTATTCTCAAGAGGAGTGGACTCCGCTCCTCACTCACAAGAAAGTGGCTGGTCACCGGGATGCCCAGTCCCATGCTTTATGCAAACTAAATCAAAATAGTTGCAAAACAAAACTCCCCTGGGACTGTTGTTAGTTGGAGGCACTCGTTGTTTCGAGCAAGCCATGGATTGATGCTTGTTTGTGGAGGGGGAGTATAAACTTTACCATTCTGTTTGGGAACCGCCTATAATGTGTGTAGCATGGAAGATATCGCCATCTCTTGGTTGTTATGTTGACAATGAAAGTATACCGCTCAAAATATTATTCACCTCTATTTCAAAACCGAGCTCTGGCACCTCTACAAATCCACGCTTCCCTCTACGAAGGGCCTATCTATTTACTTTCATGTTGAGTCATCACCCTCTTATTAAAAAGCACCAGTTGGAGAGCACCGCTGTCATTTGCATTCATTACTGTTAGTCTACATTGAGTATGATTTGACTGGATCTCTTTTACCATGAATTACAATGTCTAGTCAGTCCTTGGTCTTTAAAGGTGCTCTACATTTACGTTTTGCGGTCTCAGAAAGGGCTAGCGAGATACCATCTTGTTATATCATATTATGATTGTTTTGAGAAAGTGTTGTCATTCGAGATTTATTATTATTGCTCACTAGTTGATTATGCTATTGATATGAGTAAACTTGAGACCTAAGCGTTATTGCGCTGCTGAAAACTTGAATGCTGGCTTTACATATTTACAACAACAAGAGCAAACAGAGTTTGTAAAATTTTTTCTTTATCACTTTCAGTTTGTCAACTGAATTGCTTGAGGACAAGCAAAGGTTTAAGCTTGGGGGAGTTGATACGTTTCCGTCGTATCTACTTTTCCAAACACTTTTGCCCTTGTTTTGGACTCTAACCTGCATGATTTGAATGGAACAAACCCGGACTGACATTGTTTTCAGCAGAATTACCATGGTGTTATTTATGTGTAGAAACAAACGTTCTCGGAATGACCTGAAACTTCACGGAGCAACTTTTTGGAATATATAAAAAATACCTGCAAAAGATGAAGGCCAGGGGCCCACCACCTGTCCACGAGGGTGGGGGCGCGCCTTCCCCCCTAGGGCGCGCCCCCTACCTCGTGGGCCCCCTGGAGCTCCTCCGACTCCAACTCCAACTCTATATATTGTGTTTCAGGGAGAAAAAAATCAGAGAGAAAGATTCATCACGTTTTACGATATGGAGCCGCCGCCAAGCCCTAAAACCTCTTGGGAGGGCTGATCTGGAGTTCGTTCGGGGCTCCGGAGAGGGGGATTCATCGCCATCGTCATCATCAACCATCCTCCATCGCCAATTTCATGATGCTCACCGCCGTGCGTGAGTAATTCTATCGTAGGCTTGCTGGACGGTGATGGGTTGGATGAGATTTATCATGTAACAATAGCAACGGGAAAGTAAATAAGCGTAAACCAGTATATGGAAAGCTCGTAGGCAATGTATCGGTGATGGAGAATTATGCCGGATGCGGTTCATCATGTAACAGTCATAACCTAGGGTGACACAGAACTAGCTACAGTTCATCAATGTAATGTAGGCATGTATTCCGAATATAGTCATACGTGCTTATGGAAAAGAACTTGCATGACATCTTTTATCCTACCCTCCCGTGGCAGCGGGGTCCGTACGGAAACTAAGGAATATTAAGGCCTCCTTTTAATAGAATACCGGAACAAAGAATTGACACATAGTGAATACATGAACTCCTCAAACTACGGTCATCACCGGTAAGTATCCCGATTATTGTCACTTCGGGGTTAACGGATCATAACACATAATAGGTGACTATAGACTTGCAAGATAGGATCAAAAACACTCATATATTGATGAAAACACAATAGGTTCAGATCTGAAATCATGGCACTCGGGCCCTAGTGACAAGCATTAAGCATAGCAAAGTCATAGCAACATCAATCTCAGAACATAGTGGATACTAGGGATCAAACCCTAACAAAACTAACTCGATTACATGATAAATCTCATCCAACCCATCACCGTCCAGCAAGCCTATGATAGAATTACTCACGCACGGCGGTGAGCATCATGAAATTGGTGATGGAGGATGGTTGATGATGACAACGGCGACGAATCCCCCTCTCCGGAGCCCCGAACAAACTCCAGATCAGCCTTCCCAAGAGGTTTTAGGGCTTGGCGGCGGCTCCGTATCGTAAAACGTGATGATTTCTTCTCTCCTATTTTTCTCTCCCCGAAAGTAGTTATATAGAGTTGGAGTTGGAGTCGGGAGGTCTCCAGGGCGCCCACGAGGTAGGGGCGCGCCCTGGGGGGGCGCCCCCCACCCTCATGAGAAGAGTGTGGGCCCCCTAATCTTCATCTTTGGCGAGGATTTTTTTTATTTATTGTAAGATATTCCGTGGGGTTTCAGGTCATTCTGAGAACTTTTGTTTTCTGCACATAAAACAACATCATGGCAATTCTGCTGAAAACAACGTCAATCCGGGTTAGTTCCGTTCAAATCATACAAGTTAGAGTCCAAAACAAGGGCAAACGTGTTTGGAAAAGTAGATACGACGGAGACGTATCAACTCCCCCAAGCTTAAACCCTTGCTTGTCCTCAAGCAATTCAGTTGACAAACTAAAAGAAATAAAGAAAAACTTTTACAAACTCTATTTGCTCTTGTTGTTATAAATATGTCAAGCTAGCATTCAAGTTTTCAGCAAAGATTATAACTAACCACATTTGCAATAATTCTCAGGTCTCATGATTACCCATATCAATAGCATAATCAACTAGCAAGCCATAATAATAAACCTTGGATGACAACACTTTCTCAAAACAATCATAATATGATATAACAAGATGGTATCTCGCTAGCCCTTTCTGACACCGCAAAACATAAAAGCAGAGCACCTTTAGAGACCAAGGACTGACTAGACATTGTAATTCATGGTAAAAGAGATTCAGTCATAGACACACCCAATGTAAACTAACAATAATGAATGCAAATGACAGCTGCGCTCTCCAGCTAGTGCTTTTTAATAAGAGGGTGATGACTCAACATAAAAGTAAATAGATAGGCCCTTCGCAGAGGGAAGCAGGGATTTGTAGAGGTGCCAGAGCTTGGTTTTGAAATAGAGATGAATAACATTTTGAGCGGTATACTTTCATTGTCAACATAACAACCAAGAGATGGCAATATATTCCATGCTACACACATTATAGGCAGTTCCCAAACAGAATGGTAAAGTTTATACTCCCCCTCCACCAACAAACATCAATCCATGGCTTGCTCGAAACAACGAGTGCCTCGAACATACATTAGGTCCCACGGGGAGTTTTGTTTGCAATTATTTTGATTTAGTTTGCATAAAGCATGGGACTGGGCATCTCGGTGACCAGCCATTTATCTCGTGAGTGAGGAGCGGAGTCCACTCCTCTTGAGAATAACCCGCCTAACATGGAAGATACAGACATCCCTAGTTGAAACATGAGCTATTCGAGCATACAAAACAGAATGATTATTTGAAGGTTTAGAGTTTGGCACATACAAATTTACTTGGAACGGCAGGTAGATACCGCATATAGGAAGGTATAGTGGACTCATCTGGAATAACTTTGGGGTTTAAGGAGTTTGGATGCACAAGCAGTATTCCTGCTTAGTACAGGTGAAGGCTAGCAAAATACTAGGAAGCGACCAACTAGCGAGCGACAACAGCCATGTACATGCATTAAAATTAATAAACATTGGATGCAAGCATGAGTAGGATATAATCCACCATGAACATAAATATCGTGAAGGCTATGTTGATTTGTTTCAACTACATGCGTGAACATGTGCCAAGTCAAGTCACTTAAATCATTCATAGGAGGATACCACCCTATCATACCACATCATAACCATTTTAATAGCATGTTGGCACGCAAGGTAAAACATTATAACTCATAGCTAATCAAGCATGGCACAAGCAACTATGATCTCTAATTGTCATTGCAAACATGTTTATTCATAACAAGCTGAATCAAGAACGATGAACTCATCATATTTACAAAAACAAAAGAGGCTGAGTTCATACCAGCTTTTCTCATCTCAGTCAGTCCATCATATATCATCATAATTGCCTTTCACTTGCACGACCGAATGATGTGAATAATAATAAGAGTGCACGTGCATTGGACTAAGCTGGAATCTACGAGCATTCAATAAACAGGAGAAAACAAAGCAATATGGGCTCTTGGTTAAATCAACAATAAAGCATATAAGAGCCACTTCAACAATTTAATCACGGTGTTCTCCTACTGACCCCCAAAGAAAGAAAAGAAATAAAACTATTTACACGGGAAAGCTCCCAACAAGCAAAAGAAGAACAGGAAATATTTTTGGGTTTTCTTTCTAATTACTACTACAAGCATGGAAAGTAAATTAATTAAAAGCTACAACTAATTTTTTTGGTTTTTCTTAAGGTTTATTAAACACACAAGAAGAAAGCATAAAAGGAAATAAACTAGCATGGATGATACAATGAAAAAGTATGAGCACCGACATCTAGCAATGAGTGTGTGTGAACATAAATGTAATGTCGGTGAGAAATACGTACTCCCCCAAGCTTAGGCTTTTGGCCTAAGTTGGTCTATGGCCACGGCTAGCCTGGCTGATATCCATAATAATAGTTGTTGGGGCCGTACTGCGATGAGGAAGAAGAAGGCTCTGATTGCCACTGGCTGGCAATCATCTCCGGATCCCACTGATAGTTAGACTGTCATGAAGGATCAAATTGTGGTTCCGGTTCTGGCTCCTCGGCTGGTGCAGGAGCAGGCAAGGTAATAGTCTCAGGATGATGTTTATTAAAGAACAATTGATATTTAAGCTCTCCTGCCCTATTCTTAACAATAAAATCATGTGCCACCATACTTTTATAATCTAAATAAACACGAGGCGGCACTTTTTCTTCCTTCTCAGCATGGCTAATAAGTATGTTAAAATGTGCAGCTAGGCGTGTAGCATAGATGCCTCCAAAGATGGGACCCTTAGTACGGTTCATACTTAACCGTCTAGCAATAATGCCGCCCATACTAAAAGTGTTATCACTGTATAAACCTTGGAGCAAAATAATAATATCAGGGATACTAAGGTTTCCACAGTTTCCGCGACCAATTAAGCAACGACTAGCAAATAATGCAAAGTAACGTAAGATAGGAAAATGTATGCTAGTGATTCGTGCATCGTAAACCTTCCTAGTTTCCCCTACAGTGATAGTATTAATAAATCCCTCCACATCATCACGATGTGGTTCTTCTGTCTTGCCCTCAGAAGGGACTAAACAAATCCGACAAAAATCTTAAAGTGACATCTCCTTATGCTCATCATATAACTGAAACTCCACCGTAGGTGGTGAGTTCCTAGAATGAAAATGAAATTTTTGCACAAAGGTATTTGTGAGTAAGAGATACTGATCGCATTGGTCGTGGAGGAAAGCGGTGAGGCCTGCATTATGAGCCAACTCATGAAAATCTTCATAAATCCTGGCTACTCTTAAGAAATCCTCGGAAGGCCATTCACACGACCGAACCTCCGCGGTGCAAGGCAAATTATACTTAGGCTTCAGTGCCTTCTCCTTCAAGCTTTGGCTTGATGAGCCCCTCAAAAGTCTCCTCATCATTTTCTGAAAAATTCTGAAATTTTTAGTAACTACAAAATAAAAGTAAACCAAACTCAATAATATTGATAGTAACTACTCCTACAAGTGCATAGGGCCTATATCATGCATCAAAACTACTTTTGACCATATAAATTTAACATGTAAGCTCAAGAACAGGGTCACCTAAGCAGAAAAAATTTGCAATGAATAAAGCACTAGAACAAAAACTAATTGGACCAATGGAGGAGTCACATACCAAGGAACAATCTCCCCAAGCAGTTTTGTGAGAGGTGCTTTGAGCAAGGAGATCGAAGATGGGAGCAAAACGAGCTTGGACTCGGTTTTGAGCTGGTTTTTCATGTTTGGGGGAGGAAGATGAAGTGTGTGGCTGAAAGAATAAGTGGAGGAGGGCCACCATGGGCCCACGAGGTAGGGGGCGCCCTAGGGGGTGGGCGCGCCCTCCACCCTCATGGAAAGGTGGTTGGCCCCCCTGGTGTGTTCTTTGTTCCATAAATCCTCAAATAATGTATAAAAAATCATATTTAATTTTCAGGGCATTTGAAGAACTTTTATTTTCGAGGTATTTTTATATTGCACGGATAATCAGATAACAGACATAAATTTATTTATTTTTTCTTTATTTCAACTAAATAACAGAAAGTATAGAGAGTGTACAGAAGGTTGTGCTTCTAGTTTCATCCATCTCATGCTTGTCAAACGGAATCCACTAACAAGGTTGATCAAGTCTTGTTAACAAACTCATTCCGATTAACATGAAACCGGAGAAATTTCGAATAACTCTAGGTTACCTCAACGGGGATATGCACATCCCCAATAATAAGTATATCATATTTCTTCTTGATAGTAGGAAGAGGAAATTCAAAACCTCCAAATATAATCGATGGAATTTTTCCGATAGAATTGATACTATGAACTTGAGGTTGTTTCCTTGGAAAGTGTACCGTATGCTCATTACCATTAACATGAAAAGTGACATTGTCTTTGTTGCAATCAATAACAGCCCCTGCAGTATTAAGAAAAGGTCTTCCAAGAATAATAGACATACTATCATCCTCGGGAATATCAAGAATAACAAAGTATGTTAAAATAGTAACGTTTGCAACCACAACAGGCACATCCTCACAAATACCGACAGGTATAGCAGTTGATTTATCAGCCATTTGCAAAGATATTTCAGTAGGTGTCATCTTATTCAAGTCAAGTCTATGATATAAAGAGAGAGGCATAACACTAACACCGGCTCCAAGATCACATAAGGCAGTTTTAACATAGTTTCCTTTAATGGAGCATGGTATAGTAGGTACTACTGGATCTCCAAGTTTCTTAGGTATTCCACCCTTAAAAGTATAATTAGCAAGCATGGTGCAAATTTCAGCTTCTAGTATCTTTCTTTTATTTGTAACAATATCTTTCATGTACTTAGCATAAGGATTCATTTTGAGCATATCAGTCAATCGCATACGCAAAAAGATAGGTCTAATCATTTCAGCAAAGCACTCAAAATCCTCATCATCCTTTTTCTTGGATGGTTTGGGAGGAAAAGGCATGGGTTTCTGAACCCAAGGCTCTCTTTATTTACCATGTTTCCTAGCAACAAAGTATTTCTTATCATAACGTTGATTCTTTGATTGTGGGTTATCAAGATCAACAGCAGGTTCAATTTCTACATCATTATCATTACTAGGTTGAGCATTATTATGAACATCATCATTAACATTTTCATTAGGTTCATGTTCATTGCCGGATTGTGTTTCAGCATCAGACATAGATATATCATTTGGATTATCAGGTAGCTCAGCAATAGGTTCACTAGAAGTTTGCACAGTTCTATTATTTTTCTTTTTCTTCCTTTTAGAAGAACTAGGTGCATCAATATTATTTCTCTGAGAATCTTGCTCAATTCTCTTAGGGTGGCCTTCAGGATACAAAGGTTCCTGAGTCATTCTACTAGTTCTAGTAGCCACTTTAACAACATAATTATTTTTCTTACTATTCATCTCATTGAGCAATTCCTTTTGAGCTTTAAGTACTTGTTCTACTTGAGTGGTAACCATAGAAGCATGTTTGCTAACAAGTTTAAGTTCACCTCTAATATTAGCCATATAATCACCCAAGTACTTAATCATATCAGCATTTTGTTTTAATTGTCTACCAAAATAAGCATTGAAGTCTTCTTGCTTAAACATAAAATTATCAAACTCATCCAAGCATTGACTAGCAATTTTAGCAGGAGGGATTTCAGCTTTATCATATCTATTGAGAGAATTTACCTTTACTACCTATGTCGGGTTATCGAGGTCTGGAGGTTCTTCAATAAATAAAGGATTACAATCATATGTTTCTTCAATAGGCGGTAAATTAAGACCATGTATTTCTTCAATAGGAGGTAAATTCTTAACATCTTCAGCTTTAATACCTTTTACTTTCATAGATTTCTTTGCCTCTTGCATATCTTCAGGACTGAGAAATAGAATACCCCTCTTCCTTGGAGTTGGTTTAGGAATAGGCTCCGGAGGTGTCCAATTATTTTCATTTGTCAACATATTATTCAATAGAATTTCAGCTTCATCCGGTGTTCTTTCCCTGAAAAGAGAACCAGCACAACTATCCAGGTAATCTCTGGAAGCATCGGTTAGTCCATTATAAAAGATATCAAGTATTTCATTTTTCTTAAGAGGATGATCAGGCAAAGCATTAAGTAACTTGAGAAGCCTCCCCCAAGCTTGTGGGAGACTCTCTTCTTTAATTTGCACAAAGTTCTATATTTCCTTTAAAGTAGCTTGTTTCTTATGAGCAGGGAAATATTATCAGAGAAGTACTAAATCATATCCTGGGGACTACGCACACAACCAGGATCAAGAGAATTAAACCATATCTTAGCATCACCCTTTCATGAGAATTGAAATATTTTAAGGATATAAAAGTAGCGAGATCTCTCATCATTAGTGAACAGGGTGGCTATATCATTTAATTTAGTAAGATGTGCTACAACAGTTTCAGATTCATAGCCATGAAAAGGATCATATTCAACCAAAGTAATTATATCAGGATCAACAGAGAATTCATAATCCTTATCAGCAACACAGATAGGTGAAGTAGCAAAAGCAGGGTCAGGTCTCATCCTAGCATTTAGAGATTGCTTATTCCATTTAGCTAATAACCTTTTGAGTTCATATCTATCTTTGTAAGCTAAAATAGCTAAAGAAGCATCTTGATCAAATAAATAACCCTCAGGAATAACAAGTGATTCTTCATCATCACTTTCATCTTCATAATTAGATTCAATATTTTCAATCTCTCTAGCCCTAGCAAGTCGTTCCTCGAGAAAATCACTAAGTGGCATAGTAGTATCAGGCATAGAGGTAGTTTCATCATAAGTATCATGTATAGCAAAAGTAGCATCATCAATAACATTAGACATATCAGAACGAATAGCAGAAGAAGGTTTAGGTGTCGCAAGCTTACTCATAACAAAAGGTGAATCAAGTGCAGAGCTAGATGGCAGTTCCTTACCTCCCCTCGTAGTTGAGGGATAAATTGTAGTCTTAGCGTCTTTCAAATTCTTCATATGTCCAGCAGATATAAATCCCAAGTGACTCAAAGAATAGAGCTATGCTCCCCGGCAACGGCACTAGAAATTAGTCTTGATAACCCACAAGTATAGGGGATCGCAATAGCTTTCGAGGGTAGAGTATTCAACCCAAATTTATTGATTCAACACAAGGGGAGTCAAAGAATATTCTCAAGTGTTAGCAGCTGAGTTGTCAATTCAACCACACCTGGAAACTTAGTATCTGCAGCAGAGTGTTTAGTAGCAAAGTAATATGATAGTGATGGTAACGGTAACAAAAGAGTAATGAAAGAAAAGTAATGTTTTTGGTATTTTGTAGTGATTGTAACAATAGCAACGGGAAAGTAAATAAGCGTAAACCAGTATATGGAAAGCTCGTAGGCATTGGATCAATGATGGATAATTATGGATGCGGTTCATCATGTAACAGTCATAACATAGGGTGACACAGAACTAGCTCCAATTCGTCAATGTAATGTATGCATGTATTCCGAATATAGTCATACGTGCTTATGGAAAAGAACTTGCATGAAATCTTTTGTCCTACCCTCCCGTGGCAGCGGGGTCCTTATGGAAACTAAGGGATATTAAGGCCTCCTTTTAATAGAGAACCGGAGCAAAGCATTAGCACATAGTGAATACATGAACTCCTCAAACTACGGTCATCACCGGTAAGTATCCCGATTATTGTCACTTCAGGGTTAACGGATCATAACACATAATAGGTGACTATAGACTTGCAAGATAGGATCAAGAACACTCATATATTGAGAAAACATAATAGGTTCAGATCTGAAATCATGGCACTCGGGCCCTAGTGACAAGCATTAAGCATAGCAAAGTCATAGCAACATCAATCTCAGAACATAGTGGATACTAGGGATCAAACCCTAACAAAACTAACTCGATTACATGATAAATCTCATCCAACCCATCACCGTCCAGCAAGCCTATGATAGAATTACTCACGCACGGCGGTGAGCATCATGAAATTGGTGATGGAGGATGGTTGATGATGATGACAGCGACGAATCCCCCTCTCCGGAGCCCCGAAAAGACTCTAGATCAGCCCTCCCAAGAGGTTCTAGGGCTTGGCGGCGGCTCCATATCGTAAAACGCGATGATTTCTTCTCTCCTATTTTTTTCTCCCCGAAAGTAGTTATATAGAGTTGGAGTTGGAGTTGGAGTCTGGAGGTCTCCAGGGGGGCCCACGAGGTAGGGGGCACGCCCTAGGGGGGTGCACCCCCCACCCTCGTGAGAAGGGTGTGGGCCCCCTTGTCTTCATCTTTGGCGAGGATTTTTTATTATTTATTGTAAGATATTCCGTGGAGTTTCAGGTCATTCCGAGAACTTTTGTTTTCTGCACATAAAACAACATCATGGCAATTCTGCTAAAAATAGCGTCAGTCCAGGTAAGTTCCATTCAAATCATACAAGTTAGAGTCCAAAACAAGGGCAAAAGTGTTTGGAAAAGTAGATACGACGGAGATGTATCACAGTACGGTGCTACAGTACTCCACGAAACATGAACCATATGAAGCATGATTAGTGTTAGGCAGGGTGTATGAAGGGTGCACGGTATGGGAGCAAAAGTTCCCTTCTCGACCCACTTTTGGGTGTTTGGCAGAGTGCATGAAGGGTGCATGAGTCCACACTAGTAGGTTAACACAAATACACGAAGAGGAAACAACTACTTCGTCTAGGTGTGTAAGTCATCTTACGTTGTGCACTGCGACCAAGGCGGAGAGGAAAACGAGAAAACTTAATGTCTTTTTGCTAATTAATAGCATTGCATGCAATGAACTAACCACTACATGTCATGTTTATAGTCTCAAGTCATTGAAAGCCTACACGGCCCACGTCTCTTATTGGTTGATATGTCATAAAACAAGAAACGAGGAGGGAGTCAATGTACCGTGCCTAAGTGTTTTCGGATTATTTGGTTTTCGTAAGGTGACTTACACACTATATTGAGATGAGGATGCAACCAAACACACCCACATGCTTTGTGCTACAGTGACTGATCTGCACCATCTGAGTTTGATCCAACGATCATGAGACATGGACATGCCCATGCAGAGGGTGCCTAAACACCACCGAAGTCCCTCTGCTTCTCGAGGCACACGACATTGATGATGCAGGGGGCGAAACGGCTGAAAGGCAATGCAATCTATGGGAAGGCAGAGGGAGCCAGCCGAGTAGCGGGGAATCGTTTGGTTTTCACCATGGTAAAACACCAGTCGACGACTTCTCACATCAGGGAGCAGTGGGTTTTACAGGCGGAGTCATCATGACTAATTGCTGCCGCACCTGCTCCCGTCAATCAAAAAATTAAAAATCAAGTCGTGCCTGCTCCCGTCAATCAAAAAATTAAAAATCTTGCCGCACTCAAACACCAGAGCAACGCCGCGGTGGATGTCTAAATTTACCTGCCAGCAAGTAGATAAAAAAAGGGGTGAAAAAACAAATGTGGCGGCGGCCTAGCTAATCGGTCGAACTAGCCCAACTAGCTAGCCTCCGTGCTTCACTAATGTACTCGGCAGTAAAGGTGGTCTTTCGTGATTTGACGACTCATTTATTTACTTGCTTCGACGAAAACGCGCAGTAGGGCGTCCCATGTCAGGAAGAATATATGCGTGCACCACCCGAGAGGAACCCCGAAACCTCGCGGTAGGGTGTGCCATGTCTCGGCACGAAGGAAAAATGTGCGTGTAAAAATTTACTATATCAGATGTAGTACCTATGGTTTGACCTCGGGACCCAGCCAGTCGGTCAAAAACACCCCACTAGCCACACAGCTTCATCATGCTAACATGGCACGGAGGATAGGTGTGGTTAGCTCCGTCTCGACCAGCCAACGTCTCTTGTTCTAGGCGATTCTTCTATTTTCCAAGCTTTTTTAGTTGTAATAACACCACGGCAAGCTAGTGCCGGTCTTCGTGTGTGCCCGTGCAAAGGTTAGACATTGGAGAGAAGAGAGAGATCACAGACCTGGGACCCACCAGTAAGTGAGTCAACGGTCATGCACGTGTAGACGAGGCACTCCCTCTACTCTACTCAACGTAATACCGTATAAAATCAAGTTATGGGACAAAGCCTACAACCGTTGTTGTTACAGGCTATCGACTTACACTTTGTAGTCCAGGTTGCCAGTTCGAATCTCGTCTTTCAGATTTGTTAGTTTTAGGTCGAAATTTGATTAATGACAAGTGGGACCCCCGTGTGTTGTTCCGATATTTCAGTGTAGGATGGTTTTTTTGAACAAACACTTTGCGTGGTTACACAAGTAACGGCAAAAGTTACACGTATTTTGCAAGTTTACGAATAGAAATGACAGCGGCATAGAATATCACATCCACCCCGCGGCTTAGATGCTATGGTGATACGAGTTTTTACACCGTTGGAAGTGAGATCCAATGGCTTGGGAGTAGTCTTTGTAATTATGCGCAATTTCCAAACTCTCCAAAGGTTTTTTTGCAAATAAAACATGCAGGCCTCGTGTGTGCCGCTGCATCTTGGATCCAACAGCTCCCCATTGCTCATATTAGGTGCTCCCCGTAGCTTAATTACCCGCTACGGTGATATGAGCATCTAGGTTGTATGATCAGTGATCAGATGGCACATGCGTCGTACTTGTACTTTCTGCGCAATTCCCAAAATCTCTCAGCCGTATATTGCAAAAACATTCAAACCTCCTACTGTGGGCCGTTAGATCTCCGTGAACTCGTATCACCATAGAATCTACGGTGCGGGAGCACCTCATATTCTCCCATGCAAGAAAACATAAGGTGCTCTCGCAGCTTGGATGCTATAGTGATACAAGCTTTGAGGTCGTTTGATATGAGATCCAATGGCATCTGAGCAGTCTTTGTGCTTGTAAGTAGTGGCCGAACTCTTTGGGGGCTTTTCTGCAAAAAACCATTCGAACCACCGAGGAGGCGTTGGGTCACAAATCCAACGACTCCGAAGAGCTTGTATCACCAAAGCATCTAAGGTGTGGTAGCACATGATATTCTTACATACAGGAGAATATGATGTCCTCCTTCATCTTAGATGCTATGGTGATACGAGCTTCGAGGTTGTTGGATATGGGATCCAAGGGCATCTGAGTAGTTTTTGTACAAATTGTGTGCAATTCTCAAACTCATCAAGGTTTCCTGTAAAAATATTTAAGACATCATGTGAGCTGCTATATCTCAGATCTACAAGCTCCAAGCAACTCGTATCGGCATATAGCATCTAAGGTATGGGGGCACATGATATTCTCCCGGGGAGGAGGGGTGGGGGTGCACAACCAATCGGTGGTTGGGAGGGTGGGGACAAATATAATCTAAACAACCCTAAACAGAGCTTCACAATTTTATCTAAGGTCGAGGGGGTGACCCCCGACAATCATAGCTCCACCTAATTAAACACAACATTTGCATGTACTGTAATACTAGACTTAATATTCATGTTTTAGTTTCATGTTCGTTTTAAATATTGAATTGAGGACCATGCATGTCTTACATTTTACTCCCTTCATTCCTAAATATTAGTCTTTTTAGAGATTTCAAGTGGACTAGCACATACGGATGTATATAGACATATTTTAGAGTGTATATTCACTCATTTTGCTCCGTATGTAGTCGCTTGTTGAAATCTCTAAAAGACTAATATTTAGGAACAGAAGGAGTATTTTCGAATTCGTGTCATACATGCATGGCTTGGAAAAATAGATGCACTATACTTACTGGATTGTTGTTGTGTTCGTGTGTGGGTGTCTGTGTGTGTGTGGGGGGGGTCATATGCTTGATACATACAAAGTTTTCTCACCTCCATATTGTTCATCTTTTAAATTTGAATTTGCATTGAAAAACTTAGCAGGGATACCATGAAATGTGAAATCCACGTTGAGATCACTATATCACAAACTCACTCTAATTCAACAACTCGTCATAAATCAATTACCACGTTGAGATTAGTATTTGCAAGGAAAATACGGGCATTGTAATACACATAGATTCGTTCGGCAGCTTAAAAGGTTCCTTTCGTATTCTCGAATGGTAGGACCCAATGGCGTACCAGCCAGACCTTGGCTCGTGTTGATCCTAAAAAAAAACCGGGCTCGTGTCCTTCTGGTGGCGTGCGTGGTACGCACATTAGGCAACCCCAACCAGTCGAGCCTCCGCGTTTCGAGTCGAAATATCAGGCGGCCAGAATTCCAGCCCTAGGAAATTCCCCTCATGTCCCCGGTCCATAATGACTACCGATGAACAATGGAGGGATGCTTTAGTAACTAGACAACGTTGTGTTCAAAAAAAAGTAACTAGACAATGTTACCTACCGTGCCGAGCACGGTTCAATTCCCTCGGTCGCCGCTCGCCAAGGTCACCCGTGAACTGCATTGCCTAGTACTACTACTACTACACCAGGATGAGCATAGTATTGAGCCCATTTGTTCGTGCCTAGTACTTGAGTTAATATATCAGGCAATGCACTGGTACGGAGGGATTATCCTTTTGCTCTGCATATATAACTTGTCTGAAGTCTAACTAAGCAAAATGTTTGACCAAATCCTTTCTTAAGAAATACAACAGGACGGATGAATGGCATGCAAATTTATTGTATGATGCAGGTTATGATATTGTTTCGAATCCTGGATCTTAAATTTCAGAAAATCCAAAAGTGACCATAAATTCTTGAAACTGAGCATGGTCACGTGATATGGCACAAATATTACTTCGTAATTTTTTCCTTCAATTTGAGACAAGCTACTTATGACAAGCTGCACAAATGAAGAGCCAAGGTATTTTGGAACAAAGACCTGTCACGTTAAGGCGAATGCTTTCACTATTGAAACCGTGGGCGTTTACGTGCCGCCACGAGTCCCGCTTCTCATCGGCAGGTGCCGTCCGAGCAAGCGTGTGAGTCGACGGGAGGCGTGCAAGCAGACCGCTGCGTCGGCTGACAGAGAGGCGTGCAAGCAGACCGTTGTGCAGGCTTACCGGGAGGCGAGCCCTTTTACCAGGCTCCGCCGCCCACCTTCGTCCCAACTGCTCCCACTTTTAATGTTGTCGGTGCCGCAGTGTAAAATCAACCCCGCACTACCTAATATCGCTACAATCTTCTCTTTTCCTCTTCTATTCTCCTGTCGTCTACCTCCAACCAGCCTGACCTAAACGTACGCCATGCCGCATCACGATGGTCTGCCCTTAGTCTTCCAGTTTCCTCAGGATGACACCCAGCCAAAGTCTCAAGAACATAAGGTGCTTTGGGACGAGCTTGAACTGGCCTTGCGGGAAGGCATGCTCCCGTTCCGGCTCCCGTCGCCCCGACTGCGCCAGCGCCCATTGTCGGTGTCAAAACCAGCGGATCTTGGGTAGGGGGTCCCAAACTGTGCGTCTAAGGCGGATGGTAACAGGAGACGGGGGACACAATGTTTACCCAGGTTCGGGCCCTCTCGAGGGAGGTAATACCCTACTTCCTACTTGATTGATCTTGATGATATGAGTATTACAAGCGTTGATCTACCACGAGATCGTAGAGGCTAAACCCTAGAAGCTAGCCTATGATTATGATTGTTGTTATCCTATGGACTAAACCCTCCGGTTTATATAGCATCGGAGGGGGCTAGGGTTACACAGAGTCGGTTACAAGGGAGGAGATCTACATATCCAAATTGCCAAGCTTGACTTCCATGCAAAGGAGAGTCCCACCCGGACACGGGACGAAGTCTTCAATCTTGTATCTTCATAATCCAACAGTCCGGTCGAAGGATATAGTCCGGCTGTCCGAGGACCCCCTAATCCAGGACTCCCTCAGTAGCCCCTGAACCAGGCTTCAATGATGATGAGTCCAGCGCGTAGATTGTCTTCGGCATTGCAAGGCGGGTTCCTTCTCCGAATACTCCATAGAAGATTTTGAACACAAGGATTGTGTCTGGCTCTGCAAAACAAATTCCACATACCACCGTAGACAGTATATTATTCCACAAATCCAATCTGCTGACAACTTTTCATAACGTGACGTCCTGCCGTGGCCTGGTCATTACGAACTGTTTTTCCCTGCCTGCCATTGCACGTGTTGTGAGGCGATTTTATTGGCACGTCTTGTCGAAGCAGAGATCATGCTCCCCTTATCATGGGAGTCTCATCAATACGGGCGTTGGTAACCCAATCGTGCTTGTTAATATGACTCCTCGATTTTAGGCAAGTTCCAAACGGGCACGCGGAGGACGCTTGATATTCGCCCTCTTTATAAAGGGGCCAAGGCCTGTCCTTTTCTTCTCGCGCTCAATCCTTCCCTTCCCCCACCCCGAGTTCCAACAGCCAAGGCTCAGGCTAAGCATCGGACCCTCAACCATGTCCGGATCCAACCTTCAAGGCCGATGGATAGCCTCCTCTGTCACAGAGGGGGACATCAAGAAGCTAAGGGAAGCCAGGTATCTGACCACCGAAATCTCGCACAGGCTGCCTGCTCAAGGGCAGGTCATCCCCACTCCCGAACCCAACGAGAGCGTCGTATTTGTTTCCCACTTCCTCTGAGGGCTAGGCTTTAGTATTGATCCCTCTGTTAGAGGGCTTATGTTCTATTACGGGCTCAATTTCCACGATCTAGCCCCAGATTCCATCCTTCACATCTCGTCGTTTATCGTCGTGTGTGAGGCCTTCCTCAGTGTCACCCCACACTTTGGCTTATGGCTCAAGACCTTCAATGTGAAGCCGAAGATGATCGATGGGCGACACGCAGAATGCGGAGGTGCCATAATAAGCAAAGGCGTCGATGCTCCATGGCCAAAGGGTTCCTTCCCGGAGGTGTCCAACTTATGGCAGCGGGAGTGGTTTTACATCACAGCTCCCCGAAGTACTAAGTGGGTAGCTGCCCCCGCCTTCCGTTCGGGCCCCCGCCATAACTGTCGTCATGGGTCAACAAGGGGCTGGACTGGGGGCCAGTTAATGACGTGCCGACATTGCAAAGTCGCATCCGAGATCTCCTCAAGAGGGATGTCAGTCTCGTCAAGGTGATGCAAGTTATGCTAGTTCGTCGGGTCCTGCCATGCCAACGTCGATCCCTCCGTATGTGGGAGTTCAACCCGGAAGGACCGCGAACTATTCAACAATTCTTCGGCATGACGCTCGAAGGAATGTATGGATTGTTCTTCGGATCAAGAATAAAGTGTCCGGATACCACTGAGGATGTGGGTCTAAACTGCAATCGTCCAGATACCCATGTAAGTCATTCTGCGGCCGAACACATCGTCTTTTCATTTGTCATAACATCATTCTAAAAAAATTGCTCTTGGCCAGGACTGGATAAGAAAGGCGAAGATGATCAGGTGTTCGGGCCCCCTTCCCGAAGGCTCACCGGATCCTGTACTAGCCAGGATGCTTGAGCATGCACTTTATCAAGTGCCATCAGGGGAAGATAGAGGGAGGAATAAAGAAGCCGAAAGCGGACCTCATGCATTACTCATCCAAACCGGGGGAATTAGTATCTCCGTGAAGGAGGATGATCAGGGAGAAGAATCTAGAATCCCCTCTCCCCAAGGAAGGAAAAGGACTGCCTCTGACGACTTGGAAACGAAAGTTTCCAAACGAGGGAAGAAACCTTCGCCAGGGGGCCCTGCCCCGGAGGGCGTCCTTACCGCACAGTGACCGCAAGGGGGCCAGCCCTCCACCGAGCTGTAAGTGAATCAAGAGTACTTTTGGTAAATATATCCTGCTTTATCTCTGAGGACAATAACCGAGACATATATATTGTAGTCCGGCTCGTAGCCCTTCTCAACAGAGTTCGTCTTCGGGGGATCTTCTTCCGGAGATGATGGAGAGCGAAACGCCTCCCCCTGTCTCCCCGCCTCCTAGGGCAGACGACCCTGAGGTTTCATCACGGAGGATTTCTCCTGACCCGCCGAGGCTAGAAGGTAACCCTTCGGCCACCCGAAGTTCGGAGCATTCGTCTCCTAAGGAGAGCAACAGGAAGAGTCCGGGACTATCCGGTGCACAACCGGACGCACTGATGGGTCTTTTGGAGCTAGCGGCTATCTCAGAGGCGCATCGTACTTTAATGGGTACGGTGGTTGAGAGGATTTCATCCGCCAAAAGTGAGTTGCATGAAGCTTTTATGAGTCTGCTAAGAGGCTTTGAGGTATGCAAAGTAATATATAAATTTTTTGACGGTACCGCACATGCTAGGTGTGCTCTATACAGATAGTAGCCCCTGAGACTCTGGTTGCTGTCCCGAGGCGGCACACAGAGGATCATAGTCCCAGGTAATGATCGCACTTCTTCCATGTGTAGGCGGCTGACGGTCCGGTGGCTGGCCGGACTACTGAGTTTGCCGGACTGAGGCGGTAACTTGATACGGCAGATGCCGACATCGTGCTTGTGAACAAGCGGCTTGACGAGGCATAGGGTATGTATTCTCCGGTGGTCAATAGATATTAAGAGAAGCATGATGCTAGTATCTATAACATGTTGTGACTGCAGATGGAGCTGCCGCCGTGGAGACCCCTCGGGCGGAGCTTGCCCGAGCCAAGGAACAAGGCAGGATAAGTGATGCGGCCGCCCTAAAGGCGGACGAAGAATTAAGAGCTGAACGGGCTGCTCATCGCCAGAGCAAAGATAAAGTAGCCAAGATGGCTACTGAGCTAAAGGATGCCGCCGACCAGTATGAGCTTCTTGAAAAGGAAAGCCAAGAGAAAGCGGAGGACCTGAAGAAAGCCATGGTAGCAGCCAAGGAAACCCGCTCTGAATCAGAGCGGCAAAGGAGGAGCTCCGTCAGGCCAGAGATATCATGGATGGGAAGCCCTTTTTGTTGCGGACGAAGTTCAGAGATCCAAAGTATGCCCCTCTGGATCAATTATGGAGTGCTTCAGACGCGTATTCGGACCTGGCAATGAGTGCTACTGATGCGACTGAGTTTTTCAAAGATCAAAAAGATCACGAAGTGGAAAGGTTGTTCTGGTCACAGTTCAGTGCTCCAACGCGTCCGCTGCTGTTAAATGAGCAAATGACCGAGTGGGTTGAGCTCCATAGGTTGTCCGGGCTTGCCATGAGGTCTGTCGTGGATAATATTTGGACGAAAGGACCAAAGCCGAATAGTTATTTTGGTTTAGTGCAACGATTCCTTGGTGATGTGCCGCATATCAACGCTATAAAGAGGTCTACATGCATAGAGGGTGCGCGGATGGCTCTTGCCCGTGTTAAGACATACTGGGCAGAGATGGATGCCACCGCTATTGCAACACGGGGTCCGGCCGTAGGCCAGGTCTCGCTCGAGCACTATTTTGAAGAAGTCCTAGAAGGCGCTCGTTTAATAGAGGCTCAGTGCTCGAAGAGTATCATGTTCGAGTGGCATGTATCCCAATTGTAAAAACAATGCTATTTGTCTTATAAAGGCTGTGTTTATACTTTTGCCTGAAAGTATTATGATACCTCCCGTGCGGCCATTTATGTATGTATATAACCTGAAAGTTTGCAGTCGTCGGCTTTAGCCCCCACGCATATAATGCGGGGGTGTTCGGAAAAGCGCGTATTCACACTTGATCCAACGTCTTGGTCCATTTAAGGAGGTGATAGCGCGGCAAACAAGGCAATCAGGCTATATTGCTTTAACACTTTCACTTAGCCATAGGAGTTTGACAGCGGGACTACTATATAGCCCCTGGTACTTCCGCGCTTATCCGAATACAGTGCGCGTACATACATGACCGGGAAATCGGTCCTTCGTTAATGCGGAGGAATCGCGAAGATTCCGCTGAGTCCTTGAGTGGTTGACTAGTCTCGCGCTTTATCATGACAGTTAGTTTTCGGCTTTCTCTACTGAGGTGCTCATCCGGATGAACCAGGGCACAATCGCAGTAGTTCTCCCAGTGCCGCCTTAGCCGATAGAGGGGAACGTAAGGTAGCAAAACATGGGAGCCGGGTAAACCCGACATTTGACCAAAGACATGATTCGGAGCTGATGCATATAAGGCCAAACTCGTGACGCCGAACACTCCCTAAGGTATTCGGTCTTTATAACATATATGTCATTCCGAACAATGCCCTTAATAATAAACCCCGAGTGTCCAGGTACGTGCAATATTCTGACGTGGCGAAATGCCAATAACGTCAGCATCCTTCTCGGTTGTACCGAGTAACCGGGGGATGTGAACAACAAGAGACAGTAAAAAAGGTTTACGCAGGGTCTTAAGCTGAAATGAAACCTTTGAGCGGGTCCCTGCTGCATGTCTGCGCATGTGTCTCTGTTGTGCCGTGTCCTGGACGGGTGTAGCACGATTGTCATCTGTAAAAGAGAGGAACTTGTGCTTCAAAGTAGCACCATGATCTTCATGATAGAGAGTCTCCTATGTTATAACTTTCTTATACTAGTGGGAATTTTACATTATAGAACTTGGCTTGTATATTCCAATGATGGGCTTCCTCAAAATACCCTAGGTCTTCGTGAGCTAGCGAGTTGGATGCACACCCACTAGTTTCTTTTGTTGAGCTTTCATACACTTAGCTCTAGTGCATCCGTTGCATGGCAATCCCTACTCACTCACATTGATATCTATTGATGGGCATCTCCATAGCCCATTGATACGCCTAGTTGATGTGAGACTATCTTCTCCCTTTTCGTCTTCTCCACAACCACCATTCTATTCCACCTATAGTGCTATATCCATGGCTCACGCTCATCTATTGCATGAAGATTGAAAAGTTTGAGAATGTCAAATGTATGAAACAATTGCTTGGCTTGTCATACGGGTTTGCATGATTTAAATATTTTGTGTGGTGAAGATAGAGCATAGCCAGACTATATGATTTTGTACGGATAACTTTCTATGGCCAAGTTATTTTGAGAAGACATGACTGCTTTGTTAGTATGCTTGACGTATTATTATTTTTATGTCAATATAAACTTTTATCTTGAATCTTTCGGATCTAAATATTCATAAAACAATTAAGAAGAATTACATTAAAATTATTCCAAGTAGCATTCCACATCGAAAATTATCTTTTTATCATTGACCTACTCTAGGACGAGTAGGAATTAAGCTTGGGGATGCTTGATACATCTCCAACGTATCTATAATTTTTTATTGCTCCATGCTATATTATCTACTGTTTTGGACATTATTGGGCTTTATTATCCACTTTTATATTACTTTTGGGACTAACCTATTAACCGAAGGCCCAACCCAGAATTGTTGTTTTTGCCTATTTTAGGGTTTCGAAGAAAAGGAATATCAAACGGAGTCCAAACGGAATGAAACCTTCGGGAACGTGATTTTCTCAACAAACGTTATCCAGGAGAATTGGACCCTAACTCAAGAAACAAAGGAGCCCACGAGGTAAGGGGCACGCCTACCCCCCCCAGGCGCGCCCTCCACCCTCGTGGGCCCCGTGTTGCTCCATCGACGTACTCCTTCCTCCTATATATACCTACGTACCCCAAAACGATCAGATACGAAGCCAAAAACCTAATTCCACCGCCGCAACTTTCTGTATCCACGAGATCCCATCTTGGGGCCTGTTCCGAAGCTCCGCCAGAGGGGGTATCAATCACGGAGGGCTAGTTTACCTCAAACTATCGGGTCCATAGCTAGTAACTAGATGGCTTCTTCTCTCTTTTTGGATCTCAATACAAAGTTCTCCCCCTCTCTTGTGGAGATCTATACGATGTAATCTTCTTTTTGCAGTGTGTTTGTTGAGACTGATGAATTGTGGGTTTATGATCAAGATTATCTATGAACAATATTTGAATCTTCTTATGTATGATTGGTTATCTTTGCAAGTCTCTTCGAGTTATCAGTTTGGTTTGGCCTACTAGATTGATCTTTCTTGCAATGGGAGAAGTGCTTAGCTTTGGGTTCAATCTTGCGGTGTCCTTTCCCAGTGATAGTAGGGGGAGCAAGGCACGTATTGTATTGTTGCCATCGAGGATAACAAGATGGTTTTTTTTATCATATTGCATGAATTTATCCCACTACATCATGTCATCTTGCTTAAAGCGTTACTCTGTTTCCATGAACTTAATACTCTAGATGCATATGCTGGATAGCGGTCGATGAGTGGAGTAATAGTAGTAGATGTAGGAAGGAGTCGGTCTACTTGTCTCGGACGTGATGCCTATATACATGATCATACCTAGATACTCTCATAACTATGCTCAATTCTGTCAATTGCTCAACAGTAATTCGTTCACCCACCGTAAAATACTTATGCTCTTGAGAGAAGCCACTAGTGAAATCTATGGCCCCCGGTTCTATCTTCATCATATTAATCTTCCTATACTTATTTATTTACTTTGCTTTTTTACTTTTCTTTTATTTTACTTTGCATCTTTATCACAAAATTACCAAAAATATTACCTTATCGTATCTATCAGATCTCACTCTCGTGAGTGACCGAGAAGGGATTGACAACCCCTTATCGCGTTGGTTGCGAGAAGTTATTTGTTTTGTGCAGGTACGAGGGACTCGCGCGTAGCCTCCTACTGGATTGATACCTTGGTTCTCAAAAACTGAGGGAAATACTTACGCTACTTTGCTGCATCACCCTTTCCTCCTCAAAGAAATCCAACGCAATGCTCAAGAGGTAGCAAGAAGATTTCTGGCGCCGTTGCCAGGGAGTCTACGCAAAAGTCAACATACCAAGTACCCATCACATACCCTTATCTCTCGCATTACATTATTTGCCATTTGCCTCTCGTTTTCCTCTCCCCCACTTCACCCTTGTCGTTTTATTCGCCCTCTCTCTCTCTATCCTCCCTCTCTTTCTCTATTTGCCTCTTTTTGCCGTCATGTCTGAAATTGGGGAAATTATTGTCAATATGGACAATAATAATATCATCAAAAATTCTGATGCTCCTGCTGAAGAACCCCCTGTCTTACATACAAAGAAATTTCGTATTGGTAGTGGTAATATTATTGGAAAAGGAGTTATCCAAGATTTCTTTACTTGTGCCGGTGCTTTACCTTCTATGGGTAGTTCTATTCTTCATGGAACCAGTAGCCTTGCGGACGCTATCGCCATGCTTGTAGTTGAACTTGAAAGACAATTTATGCACTTGCATCCTTGCATACAGAGGATTTTCCTAGAATTTTGTAATATTGAGCATTCTTCTGTTAAGCATGCTGCTACTATCTTTTTGGCTCACGAGTTTAGATTCATAATAAAAGAGGCCAAAGAAATCTTTGCGCATGATAGGGAGGCTATCCTTTTTGATCAAGAAGAAATAATGCGTTTTCAATCTCTAGATTTTGTTGCTTTCAATGAGAATCTTAGGAAAAAGGTTCCTACCAATGTTCTAGTTGATAGAATCTCTAAACTTAATAATGATTTGGGTATTCAAAATAATGAGTTAGGATATTCTCTCGAGATAGGCTCACAAAGTTCTGTCAAAAGAATGCTTATAATGATGAATTAATTGTGCATTACGAAGGGCCGAAGGAGGAACTTATACCTACTAAAGTTGATCTTGGGAACTCTTGTCCCAATAAATTTAGCCCTTTTTATTACTTTTGCTTGCCTCAAAGAAAACTTGTTGCCGAGCGTAGAGAATATGAAATGAGCTTTAATAATTTATCCTATTACTATGGCAATACCTAGATCTATCCTTGCTTTTTATGCCTAGCTAGGCGCGTTAAACGATAGCGCTTGTTGGGAGGCAACCCAATTTTATTTTTATTCCTTGCATTTTGCTCCTGTTTAGTAATAAATAATTTATCTAGCCTCTGTTTTGGTTGTGTTTTTTGTGTTTAATTAGTATTTGTGCCAAGTAGAACCGTTGGGAAGACTTGGGGAAAGTCTTGCTATCTTGCTGTAAAAAACAGAAACTTTAGCACTCACGAGAACTGCTGTCATTTTTATTTGGAAAGTGCTATTTAGTTAATTATGTTTGCAGATGATTAATAGATAAATTATTCACGTCCAGAATTTTATTTTAGAATTTTTGGGGTTCCAGATCTTGCGCTAGCTACAGATTACTACAGACTGTTCTGTTTTTGAAAGATTCTGTTTTTCGTGTGTTGTTTGCTTATTTTGATGAATCTATGGCTAGTAAAATAGTTTATAAACCATAGATAAGTTAGAATACAGTAGGTTTAACACCAATATAAATAAATATTGAGTTCATTACAGTACCTTGAAGTGGTCTTTTGTTTTCTTTCGCTGACGGAGCTCATGAGATTTTCTACTTTGAGTTTTGTGTTGTGAAGTTTTCAAGTTTTTGGGTAAAGATTTGATGGATTATGGAACAAGGAGTGGCAAGAGCCTAAGCTTGGGGATGCCCAAGGCACCCCCAAGATAATCTAAGGGCACCTAAAAGCCAAAGCTTGGGGATGCCCCGGAAGGCATCCCCTCTTTCGTCTACTTCTATCGGTAACTTTACTTGGAGCTATATTTTTATTCACCACATGATATGTGTTTTTCTTGGAGCGTCTTGTATGATTTGAGTCTTTGCCTTTTAGTTTACCACAATCATCCTTGCTGTACACACCTTTTGAGAGAGCCATACATGATTTGGAATTTGTTAGAATACTCTATGTGCTTCGCTTATATCTTTTAAGTTATATAATTTTGCTCTAGTACTTCACTTATATTTTTTAGAGCACAGTGGTGGATTTGTTTTATAGAAACTATTGATCTCACATGCTTCACTTAGATTATTTTGAGAGTCTTAAATAGCATGGTAATTCGCTTAAATAATCACAATATGCTTGGTATGCAAGAATAGTAAAAACTTTCTTATGAGTGTGTTGAATACTATGAGAAGTTTGATGCTTGATAATTGTTTTGAGATATGAAGATGGTGATATTAAAGTTGTGCTAGTAGAGTAGTTGTGAATTTGAGAAATTCTTGTGTGAAAGTTTGTGATTCCCGTAGCATGCACGTATGGTGAACTGTTATGTGATGAAGTCAGAGCATGACTTATTTTTTGATTGTCTTCCTTATGAGTGGCGGTCGGGGACGAGCGATGGTCTTTTCCTACCAATCTATCCCCCTAGGAGCATGCGCGTAATACTTTGCTTTGATGACTTGTAAATTTTTGCAATAATTATCTGAGTTCTTTATGACTAATGTTGAGTCCATGGATTATACGCACTCTTCTTCCTTCCACCTTTGCTAGCCTCTCTAATACCGCGCACCTTTCGCCGGTATCATACACCCACCATATACCTTCCTCAAAACAGCCGCCATACCTACCTATTATGGCATTTCCATAGCCATTCCGAGATATATTGTCATGCAACTTTCCACCGTTCCGTTTATTATGACATGCTCCATCATTGTCATATTGCTTAGCATGATCATGTAGTTGACATCGTATTTGTGGCAAAAGCCACCGTTCATAATTCTTTCATACATGTCACTCATGAGTCATTGCACATCCCAACACACTGCCGGAGGCATTCATATAGAGTCATATCTTTTTCTAAGTATTGATTTGTAATTCTTGAGTTGTAAGTAAATAAAAGTGTGATGATCATCATTATTAGAGCATTGTCCCAGTGAGGAAAGGATGATGGAGACTATGATTCCCCCATAAGTCGGGATGAGACTCCGGACAAAAATAAATAAATAAATAAAATAGGCCAAACAAGCCCAAACAAAAAAATGAGAGAAAAAGAGAGAAGGGGCAATGCTACTATCCTTTTACCACACTTGTGCTTCAAAGTAGCACCATGATCTTCATGATAGAGAGTCTCCTATGTTATCACATTCTTATACTAGTGGGAATTTTACATTATAGAACTTGGCTTGTATATTCCAATGATGGGCTTCCTCAAAATGCCCTAGGTCTTCGTGAGCGAGCGAGTTGGATGCGCACCCACTTAGTTGATTTTGTTGAGCTTTCATATATTTATAGCTCTAGTGTATCCGTTGCATGGCAATCCCTACTCACTCACATTGATATCTACTGATGGGCATCTCCATAGCCCGTTGATACGCCTAGTTGATGTGAGACCATCTTCTCCCTTTTTGTCTCTTCCACAGCCACCATTCTATTCCACCTATAGTGATATGTCCATGGCTCACGCTCATGTATTGCGTGAAGATTGAAATAGTTTGAGAATGTCAAATGTATGAAACAATTGCTTGGCTTGTCATCGGGGTTGTGCATTATTTAAATATTTTGTGTGGTGAAGATAGAGCATAGCCAGACTATATGATTTTGTAGGGATAACTTTCTTTGGCCATGTTATTTTGAGAAGACATGATTGCTTTGTTAGTATGCTTGAAGTATTATTATTTTTATGTCAATATGAAATTTTTCCTTGAATCTTTCGGATCTGAATATTCATACCACAATTAAGAAGAATTACATTAAAATTATGCCAAGTAGCATTCCACATCAAAAAATATCTTTTTATCATTTACCTACTCAAGGACGAGCAGGAATTAAGCTTGGGGATGCTTGATACGTCTCCAACGTATCTATAATTTTTGATTGCTCCATGCTATATTATCTACTGTTTTGGACATTATTGGGCTTTATTATCCACTTTTATATTACTTTTGGGACTAACCTATTAACCGGAGGCCCAGCCCAGAATTGTTGTTTTTTTTTGCCTATTTTAGGGTTTCAAAGAAAAGGAATATCAAACGGAGTCCAAACGGAATGAAACCTTCGGGAACGTGATTTTCACAACAAACATGATCCAGGAGACTTGGACCCTACGTCAAGAAACAAATGAGGAGGCCACGAGGTAGGGGGCGCGCCTACCTCCCCCCCCCCCAAGCGCGCCCTCCACCCTTAACTACTAGGAAAAGGGCTATAGATGGAATTGACACTAATGGCGCACCAGACATGTGGTGCACCATTACTATATACTAATGGCGCACCATGTGTCGGTGCGCCATTAGTGTGCAAATACTAATGGCGCACCACGTCCACGGTGCGCCATTAGTAAATTTTTTTTAATTTTTTCAAAACTACTAATGGCGCACCGTGGGAGTGGTGCGCCATTACTAGTTTTGAACTAGTAATGGCGCACCACATCCACGGTGCACCATTAGTGAACTACTAATGGCGCACCATGTGTTGGTGCGCCATTAGTGTGCAAATACTAATGGCGCACCACCTCCACGGTGCGCCATTAGTAAAAAAATTTTTTTTTTTCAAAACTACTAATGGCGCACCGTGGGAGTG